>NC_054064.1:9174932-9475766 GCF_017639655.2 Falco naumanni | reverse complement strand
TTTCAACAATGTGTTCTATCAGCAGATGCCATAATTTCAAAGCAGCGAGCAGAAATTAACTTAAAGCACAAACTGTGCATCCCAGACCTGCAAGAACTGTTAAACAAGGCACAAAAGACCAGTTCATGGGGAAAGAGATAGGAGACGGGAGAGGGAACCTAAAAGGAACCGATACCTTATGGTAAAATCAAAATGAAAGCTCTTTTTCCTTTTCAGAAAGCAACCAAAGAGAAAGATAAATATGTTATTATACTTACAACAAAGTGATGCATTCATTTAGATACCGCTAATGGAGACACATTTCTGTGTTGTTTTTCACAATACCCTCCCTAAGTTGCTGCCAATGACAGAGAATTGCATTTCTAAAGAAAGCCACGGAGATAACTGGCCATCAGTCCATGGCAGAGCTTGTCCTCTCACTCACTCTCCAGTTTGCTGGTGGGGTACTCAGCTGAAAGTAGAAGCTATTTTAAAGCAGACACAACAGAGATACTAAAAGACTGCAGGCTACGCCATGAGTATGACAGTCTCCAACTAACCTTCGGCAGGGTTTGAGACTGGTTTAAACCTATTAACAGCTTCAGGCATGGCACCACCAAGTCCAAAGAGTCTAAAATCCAAATGGATCAGACCAGCTTGGTACAGCAGTCATGCACACTGCTGGGAGGGCTAAGTGCATGTGTTGCTGAAATACATTTCAGATGTTTTTCAACAGAGTATCAAATTGATCTTTCTGGGCACATTAGAAAACTATTTAATGTGTGTTAATGACAAAAAAGAACCTGTAACGGAATGGAGAAGGCAGTGGAGACCAATGCAGAACCCAGCAACTGAAAGGGTGCAGAGAAAGAACAAGGCAACCATCAGAAGGGGTTCACACTGCACTAGAGGTGCCTGAACTCCCTACTGGTATCTAAGGTGAGTCGTCACACAAACACGTTAAAAGATCAAAAGTAAGAGCTTCGAGTACTCTGTGGTTCTCCAGACTTCACCTTTATCAGGTTAACATTACAGAAGTTAACAAACACATGAAGAGTATCCACTCTTTTTAAGGGACTAGTCAGTCTGGAAATACTTTTCCTAGGAGAGCATGAAGAACAGGCTCAATTTTACTGAATCATTTCTGCAAAATAACGTAGAGCAGACACAGGAATGGAAAAGCAACATACAATGAACATTTCCAAAAAGAGGAAAAAAAAAGTGACTCTACCTACATCTTTAATCCCTCCCAGCTCTTATGCCAAGGAGGCACCAATCAGAGAAAATGTCCAAAAAAGTCCAAAAATGAAAGATCAGATATAACATGCGAAGGCTAGTAATTAACAACTAACATCATCCATGCTTCATAGGAGATTGCTAGTCCCTAACCGAGAAAAATCATGGGCTTAGCGTTCGTCCTGCTCTCAGAAATTACTCAGATGGGAGCTGGAGTCTATTAGTTTCCTCTGTGCCTCAGCAACAATGCATCTCCTACCCCTCAGTGACAGTTGTTGCTCTTCGTGGACCACAGCCACATGAGGCTCTACATACTTCTGAACCTTGTTTTCAGACGCCAATCCTCCCTCCTACAGGCCGCTTATCCCTTAGGACAAGTTGCAATAAAACCTGGTGAATGTCAGCCCACCCCAATAGGAGTCCAGGTAGCCTGCAACTGCCAATCAACAAGAATTTTGTCTCTCCTGAGGGAAGCTCTGCTATTTACACTCCAAAAATAATGGGTTTCAGATCCCTCCACACTGATGTAAAAAGGCCAGGTCTCACGAAAGATATTTTTGGGAAGAATACCACAATCTGGTCTTACACACCTAAGGGGTCTCTGTGGCAAGGGAGAGGTCTCTGGTAAGAGATCTCTGGAATCTAAGCAGCTATCATCTGTCCACCCCCCATCCTGCCTAGTCCCCACTTCCCCAGACCTCTCATACCTTCAAAGAAATACTGCACTTAAAAGTAACCGCACTGCTGTAGATTCAGTGTTACCTACGTGGGACACATCACTGGGCACAGGCTACCGTAAGGCTCCCAAGGTGGTTGCAGCTTGGAGTGATTTTAAGGCTGCTGGCACACAAGATGAGAAAAGCACTTTCCTTTCAACCTGATGTTTGCTCTGGAAAGTCAGTATTACGTTAGTGACATACCTTTTCTGCTTGTATGTCAGCATCGCTTCAGCAATGGGCAACTGGTGTGCACAGTTTGCCCCTGCTATATACTGTGTTATCCGGGAGACAACATCAGGCGTTTCTGGAACTGCAGTAGAACAAAGAGAGAAAACAATTTAAGTGACTTCTCAAACCATCACCAGCACTGTCCTCCATTTGCTCAGCCAAGCAGCTGACGGTACCCAGCCAGCTCCATCTGAACTGCACCTTCCAAAGGAAGCTCTGAGCACGGTCCAGCTGCCTGACCAAAAGCAAACATCCTGCAAGAGCACCAAGGTAAAAACATTAGGAAGGCACGCTAGATACACAGACATCTGTACGCAGCGTTACCGACTCTATTATGGTTATTTATATTCATTAAATTGCTTTTCTTTGAAAAAGTGTACCTGCCCAGAGTCAGCTTCAGACGTTTTTGTACCTTGACTGTACATATCTGCTGACGAAAGTGCCTAGCCACCTCTCCCAGGGTCTTGGCGAGCTGCTCTGCTCTCACTGGCATTTGAGTTATCTGATGTGCTAAAAAACTCATGGCTGTGCCGAGTTAACGGAAAAGACAGAGCCACGCAAGGGTTGGGAGAACGCAACGATCACGTGTGTAGTGCCAAGTATGCTTCAGATCTGTGAGACTGTGTTTGATTCAAGTTGACAGGAAGACATTTCCTAAATGCCTTCCTTTTTTCTTTGGTTTCAAGCAAAGAGCCTCAACTGTGACATCAAGGGACCACAAGTGACCTTCACCAGGCTCTTCCATACCTTAACAGCATTTTAACAGAGACTCTTTGAATCAGAACAGTGAACTGTGAAGAGCTATGATTCTTTGCCAGATCTTCTTATGCCATCATGGGTCTTCTGTGCAGTTCTCACTGCAGATGAAAACGGAGAATTCTACAAGATCTGGACTGCACAAAAATGAGGCTGCATTTATTTGCCTGCATGCTATAAGAAAACAAGGGCTGCAGCGTACAGCCAACTAAAGAACAGATATGGCTCTTGAGCTGGATTTCGATAGTTAATGAAGTATTCCCAACCCAGCCACAAAAAATCAGGTCTGTATTGACATTTGTCTGCATTTTCAAGAGCAGGAAAGAATTAAAAGAAACCAGTTTCAGACACCTGTTCTTCCACGGGCTTAGAATCAAGGAAAAACGTAGGCTGGGTGGCACACTAGGAGATCTCCAGTGCAGCCTCCTGCTCCCAGTAGGGCTAACTTCACCTTCAGAACAGGCTGCCCAGGGTCTTGTCCAGCCAAGTCCTCACCTGCTGGAAAAGGCTCTGAACAATCACCTGTGAAGAGGTGTCTCTCTCCTCCTCTCATGCCTCTCATGGCTAGAGGGCTTCCACGAGCATCCTGGCAGACCTCAGGCACTCTGCAATTCCAACAGGAGAACCACACTGCAACCTCCCCATGCACACAGTGCTCTGAAACCACCAAAACTTTTCCCTTCTAGTGAAATTTCTGTATGAGATACGCTGCCATGAAAGAATCCCTTCTTGGTCAAGTCTCAAGCTTCCACGTAGCCCTAAATGTCAAATGCAAATCCTCCTTTCTCCTGTTTCTTTCCGTTCTTGAAGGAACGGATGGAAAAGTGGTAAGCATTAATATTTTAAGCAAATTAGTACTTTAACACACGGTAAGGCTTTATCCTGACCTAGAACAGGCTCAGATCAGAATAGGAACTTGTTGATCTGACCTAGGGCAGCTCCCATTTGTTACAACACTGGCGAAGAACAAAACTCTTAAAATAAGAAAGATCCTGCCAGCAGACTTGAGAAATGTCAAGGTCATTCTCACGTGTAACTGACAGAAGTTCATTTCCAGTTTTCCACATCTTTGAGGCTGGACAGATTCTGAAGGGCCAAAGAAAGCAATATACTGAACTTGGTAGCGAGACCTCCACATCAAAGAACAGAGCTGAGAGCTAGGTAAAAACAGCGTGACTCCGAGGCAGCTAGCACCTCTGGGAGCCAACAACTGTTTGCAAACCACCATATGGAGGACATGCAAAGGTCAGCATCTGAAAAGGGAATGCGGTGGAGCAAGGAGAAAAGAAGAAAAAAACCATTTGTCTGCTTCCTCTTGTATTTACTTGACCTTTGCTAAAATTACTCATTCAAGCCTTTCATCCCACACAGGCCAGACAGACACATGGTCTTACCAGTGGTCTGTGCTTCAAGTTTGTTGAACAGATCTCTCCAGGCTAGATCTTGGAAGAAGTTGTTGTATCTATAATCTACAGACCCCAGATACTTGGCCACTGGATGAGAGCCTAAGAAAGAAAGGAAAACATGATAGTAGTTCTTCCCAGCACTGAACACAAGTGTGTTTTTTATCGGTGAGAAATTAAATTCCAAAATCAAAACTACACTAGACATCCCACAAATAAATTTCTTCAATTAAACCCAAGTAATTTAGTCCATCTTATCTCTACAAGAGCATGCAAAAAGACTTCCCAGCAGAGAGACTACTTCAACACCACTGCTATCTTTCAGTGACACCTCCCCCTTTCCCCAGCCAACTTAAATCTTAAAAAGCCAAAGAAAACAGGACTGGGAAACTGCTGAGGAAAGAAATGATTTGGAAGACACAGAGGCCCTATGGCTCCCCACTTCAGCCTCTCAGTTTTGCAAACTGCGTCCCCAGCAGCCTTTCCTGCCCACAGGCTGCAGCGCGCACACCACGGCCAGGTCACCCCTGCCAAGAGGAGTCGGGCCCCCTCCTCCAAACACCAGTCACACACCACAGCTGCTTCGCAATAGTAAGAAGAGGCAATTGTCCCCAGCCAGGGAAAACAACCCAGGGAAGCTTGTTTAACCGGTGGAGAAGGGCTACAACAAGTTCAATAAATAGGCTGTAACTAAAGACAGAAGGCAGAGTCCAAGGATTACCGTCCCCACTGAATGTTGGCATATGCGTCAGGTCCCTGCTTGCTCTAGCTATGCCTTATGGCTGCTCTGTGAGCATGGACAGACCTCTTTGCAGAAAGTTTGTGTCTCCTGCCTCCAGCTTGCAGCCCTGGATGGAGACTTGACTTCATACTTAGACTGAACAGAAGAGGGAAGGCATTTAAGTGACAAATTCTGCCCTGGGAGGTGGCAAAAATTTGCCACCTTCATTTTAGGCCACATGTGTCCCCAAACCAGACAATCTGCTCTCGCAACTATCTCTCCAGTTTTTCTACACAGGAGAAAAGGTGTGCCAGGATTGCACTTTCCAGCCACCATATTTCAGCCATACTCTGCAGGAGTCCTGTAACATTTACCGTCAGCCATGAAGTAGTCCCAGAGTTCCCCCTAATCATCTTCTTTTCATCCTTCCTGCATACCAAATTCTCACATCAAGCCACACTTCCAGCGATTGCATCAGCTGGTAACTGGTAATGTGACAATTCCTTCCAAAAAGACCTCAGTTGCTTAACTATACTCACTATCCTCCAGTAAAGCTCATGGTGGAAAACCTCCCAGTGTCTTTTCTCAGTCCTCCAAACCAGTGCTGGTTTCCAGATTTCCAGGAAAGGTTCAAGCAGAAAGTCTCTCTGAGCTCCCCTCATCGTCATTAGAGACTGGAGCCTAAGTTCCTCCTGGACCCTCCTGATCATGGCTACTTTCAAACCCATCATTTCTTTTGCAGTGGAGTTTTCAACAGTGCACGAGGAACAGCTCTGCACCGTGCACTGGAGAAGCTTTCCCACATTCTGGGGAAACATATCACACACGGCAGACGCAGTTGGGAACAAGTGCTAAATACGAGCACTCCCAAGAAGCTCTATCCATGGGAGCTAAATAAAATGCTAAAAAACCCCAAACAGCCAAAATAACCCCCAACCTTATTTTCTATGTTATTTACCCCTTTTCGGTTGTTTAATACACTGGTTTGGCCATCAGAGGAGTCTTTCAGCCATAGAATTAGAGGCACGAAGCAGGACCGAACCTCCCAGTACAGGTGCTTACAGACACTAAGCATTCCTCATCGTTAACAGACCACTGTAGGCTGACTCTTCTGTCATTGCAGCGTGCAGTTGTGGACTGACAAGGTAAAGCACTTTTGAAAAAACTCCACCATTCCCATTTCAAAGGTGCTGCTAACAGCCGAAAGTCTTTTTCCTTTAAGACGTTTATGGCATGGTCACTATTTTGTCTTGGGTGCTTTTTCAATTGTCAGAAAAGAGAGACTGCTCCTTAGTCACTTTAATGAACTGCCAGAAAGCTGGCCAGAAATAAGCACTTGATCTGATCAGGAAATACTGCAGCCTTCTATGGGAAAGGCCCTGTTAGAGAAGTTTCTATATTTAAAGTACATTTGAAAAGCATTCACAGTTCTGAACCAGGTCCATTATCAGAGTGCTTTGTTCTTTTTTTTTTTAATTACAAAAGAAAGTTTTAAGATTAAAAAAACAACCCAAAACCACACTAGCTCAATCTTGTGTTTCACTTTCAAAGAGAAAATATTTTCAGACGATTAAAGACTGCAGGACAGAAAACTCTTCTGAGGCTGAGAGACAGTCAGCATGTGAGGACCGAAGTCCTCAGTCACACAGGCTCTCATTCAAAGCGCATTTAACCCTGCAGAAATATTTCTTTTTGTTTTTACCCCCTAAAGGGCGCTCTCTCCTCTTCCTGCCAACCACTTTGGAAACAAAATGCCTCCTCCTTACAGAAGGATCCAGCTCTCTTCCTCTGCCTTTTTCATTTGACTTCTGCAAATTGCACCGCTGAATTGACAGCCTAACCCCCTACTGTTCATGGTGCCAGGCAGCAGCTTCTGACCCCTACAGCAACTGCCATCAGCTGGTCCCAAACCTAGAAGACCAGAAAAATACAGAGAAAAAGTGTTTTTCAAATTTTTGGTTGCCTACACCACTTAAGTGCCCTGTTCACACAATCCAAGCCTCCAAACTAGACCAGCTTCTGGCATCACACCCTTGGAACACCAAAGTTGCCCCGATGCCCACAAGCATCAGTGACCAGCTGGCTTCCCAAGGCCTCACTGCTACGACATTCCTCACATTTCTGACTACGAGATCCCTAACACTATTATCAGTTGACTCTACTCAACACAAGTGATCCAAGCTGGATAACTTTCCAGCCAGGCAGGCTTGTTGAGCTGCTGGAAGGGCAGAAAAAGTGCTGGAAAACTGAGGGAAAACCTCAAGAACAGCGCAGAGGAAAGGTCAAAAGATACACGTAATTTGAATAATTTGAACTCTCAGCAGTTTCAGAGCCTTTAAAAATTTTTTTTCAACCCTCCCTCCTCCATAAACATTTTTTGTATCAGCCTCAGGGAGGCCAGAACAGTCACTGCTTTGGGAAACACAGTGCCCAATGAATTCAAGATTTCAGCCAGAGAAAAGGCTTCTAGAACATTATTCTATGTATTCAATGTACCATGATAAAAGGATACGTAAGAGCCGCCCCATGTGGGGAGGAAGTACTCAACCTCTTCCTTCAAATGAAAGGTTTACAAGCAGACTCTGGCATCAGGAACGTAAAGATGAAATTCACTCACGCAAGAGCAGTAACACAAGCATTACACAACACTAACAGCATGACATTTGCCTCATTTAACAGCCATATACCTAGCCGAAGCTTTCAGGAAGGCTGCTCCTGAGGGAACACATCACATTTAATCCATTCATCTTTCTATGAAGAAAAATAGTTCCTTATTTACCTAGAGGGATGATCAAAAATCTCATGTAGCCGAGCCAGTCTGGGGTTTTGTGAGACAGCTGCTCTACAAAGAGCCTCAATACAGCGCTGAGGTAATTCTGGGCTCCAGCCACTGCGATTTTAATTGGGTTTGGAGGCTGTGAATTGCAGTTACAGCTAAACAGAAAAAGAGGAAACATTCGTAACTGTGCTTCCAACCAGGTATTTCAGAATAAGTTAAGAAAACCCACTTGGATAACAACAACCACAGCAGAAGAGAGCTTGCTCAACACACGAGGCAACATCACAATAATTAGCAGCAGCTTGAAACATTATTAATAGAACGCAACATTGTTCAGTACTTTCTAAATTGGTCTCCTTGGTCCTTGTTTCACACATTTTGATAATCTAAAGGGCTGGAATCAACTCTCTGGATTAGGATGTACCTATTGCAACTAACTGCTGTGTCAGAGAACATACTCGGGTACACACGGCCCTCAGCAGGTATCTAGGGAATGCCCTGAGGAATTAATCGGGGGGTGGGGTGGGGTGTACGCACCAAAAACTTGCCTATTAGCTTTGTATGTTTTACTGGTTATTAGATCTGACTTATGAGGTAGCCTCCAAAGCACAATCTTTTAAAATCACTCGTGTCGATGAAAGGAGACTTGTACCACAACACACGGCAGAACAGCAACAACTCTGCAGGGCTGGCGAGTGCTGAAGAGCCACACAACTCTGACTTCAGGAGAGTACATTGGGGAGAAGTATTGGAAGCGAGAAGTATTTCTCAGCTATTGGATGGAAAACTCCCTGGGCACTGGGGCACAGGAGTTTAGAGGCTTTTAGAGCTGAGACTCAACAAACAACACAAGCAAGGTGAGAACTTACTATCTCTGTATCCTGGAGACAATAGTGCTGAAAGCTGCCTGAATATCAGCTGAGGAGCATGTGCAGACCACTGGCAAGGTATGCTTTTGCAAGACATCTGATAGGTACTGAGGAGAGAATAGAACATTTTATAGTCCTTTTTTTGGTACAGTTTGTCATAAGAAGAAAATCTTCCTCCCCCAGCCTCCTAGGTATTCTCACACCCAAGCATAGGCATTCTCCCCATATCCAATTTGTAAGTGATACTGCTAATTCTCAAGTACCTCATTCTTGTGCATCAGCCAAAGGAAAGCTCTTCCCCTAGAAAAATGGAAACGTTGCACCTTCGCAACACACACCAACACTATATCCAAAACATGATGACAACTCTAGAACAGTAAGGGGGTTTATGGCTGCAGAAAGCAGGGCAGCAGCAGGCCACTCACCTAGCAGACAACACCGGGTGTAAGAACAAATGCTGCCTACTTGCCAGCTTCTGGAACTGCAATTGCATTTCTCTCCGATTTCAGGACTTAAACGCAGTGTTCTACCAACCCTCAAGCTCTGAAAAAGGGAAGGGTGCTACCAACACACATGTTCCTCATAAGAGACTGTTTCCCCTCCATGCAGCTAACAAGAAATGAGTGAACAGAACACCCCAGGTACAGGTGGACACTTTCAAATTCTGCACTGCTAATCTATACATCCCAGCCAACACTTCACGTCCTCTGATACTGCAGGCACAAGCTGCTAAAACTACTGGAAGATGACCTACAATGCTTTCTGTCCATCTCTAGAAGGCATTTTTTTCATCTTCAAGTAAAGAGAAACCAGAACCAGCTGGTATTTTTGCGCTCTCTGATATCAAGACCCTAGTTCTTCCAGAAGCAGAAAGCCAAACCAGACAATGTAGCTCCATGAGCCTGGCACAAGTTCTACAGGCAACAGTCACCCAGTACAAATTTATTGGTCCTCTTCCACACATACTTTGCTGCTTTCTCAGACCAAGGTTCCAAAGTGAACAACATTTTTTCCAAGCCATAACAAACCACCCCATGTTGCCAGCATAAGAAAGCACTGCTCAGGGTTCTTCTTTACACAGCCCTCACTCAGAACAGATGGGGTGACATACCTGCAGTCAGGAATCACAAGTGTGTCTGCAAGACAACAGAACTGACCTGAAATATGTTCTCCTGTGTTCACCACCTGTGCCTAGAAATCTCAGCCTAAACCACAGGTCAGTCCTTCCTACTTCCTTTGTCCCAGTCTACCACAGTTGAGAAGTAGGCTCTTCAATGCAAGGGTCTAGCTATTCCCAGCGTGCTGCTAAACAGAAGGAATGGCATTTTGTAGAAGAGAAAAAAACCTCTCTGGAAAGACACAGGCGGCAAAGCTTTACAAGATCCACAGCATCTCCTCTGGTCAAACGAAATCCAATCTGTAGGCACTGAACACTCAGTATGCTGCCAGCCCCCACGCACCACCACTGCTCTTCCAACCAAGCAGCAGAACCTACTTGGTTAGCGGTAGAGCTCAAGGCCTGTCCATTCCTGAGGAGGAACAGTGAAGGAGAACTGTGCTTCAGGTAACGTCTCCTGCCTTTACCTGGCCTTGCCAGTCAGAAGTATTGACAAGAATAATGTTTTCTGGCAGCTGGTCATCGGAAACCAGGATGTGATTTAGTTGGTCATACACTGTTTTCCTGGGGATCTGGAAATAAAGACAGAGAGGAGAGAACAGTAGCAGATGTCAGCTCTAATCGTCACGCCACCAGCTCCAGGTCTCACAATTCACGAGAGCTGGCTGTGCATGGCTGGCCAGTGCTTGGTCACCCCATCAGCAAAGGCACACCAGCAAGCCACGCCGGCTGCTGGGACTGACACTTGTCAGCTTCTTTGATACTGCAGTATTCTGCCGGCTCCTCTATTAAGCTAGCTTGGTTTTGTTGGCCATTACTCCTTCTGCCATGCACTTTCACTTACATAACTTCATACCAACTAAGAGTTGCCCAAGGAATTTTGGGTTCATAGAAGCCAGGAACAATCTCATTCAAGGAAGGAATTAAGTGAGCCCAGCAGCTAACAAAAGCACGGTACATACACTCTGCGCAAGTCAGTGCCCTTTTGCAATCCCTACTAATTTGCCTTATTTCACACAAGTAATTCCTCAACACATTTCTATTCATTTCTCTCATCAAAACAATCCATTCCAGTGTTTTCAGATCATGGTGGGCTGACAAAGCAAAAGCTGCCAAAACCCAGCAGATTGGATGGAAGATACAGTATCAGCCAAGACAAAGTCCCTCCCTCCTGAAGCCCCAGGGCCCAGCTCCTTTCCAGCAGGGACAGCACTTGGACCAGAAGGAAAGAGACTGCAGGAGACAGTTGGAGAAAAGGAAAAACTATGAGTGGCAGCAGAGACAGCAAGCTTTTTCACACCTGTAAGTGGTGTCGGGTGTCTGGAGAGCGTTCATTGTCCAGACTGTTCGCTCTCTCGTTCTGTGGTCTCACTGGCTGCCTCTCCTTCAGAGATGTGCTCCTTCCCCGACGTCCCGTCTGCTTCCCTTCAGACCTGCTAGAGAAATGTGCTTGCATTCCAGAGCTGCCTCATACCCGAGTGAGATACATCCTCCAAATCCCAGATCACCCAGTCTGGCAAACTCAACAATGTGAGTGGATGCACTGAGGAATCACGCACGTAGATCTGAGCTAGCTTGAGACCTGCTAATTCTGCTTCTGATAGCGCAAAGCACATGACTCTGCTACACAGCATGTTCCCAGCACTCCCAGGCAGACTTCCACAGCCCATGCTAAGACCCACACCACCACCCTGCTGTGGCTACACCAGCGTAATAGGATCCAGCCATACACACTGCAGTCACGCACCCAAAAGCAGCACAGGAATACCTGTTCAAAAGAACACCTACTTTCTTGCAAATGACCAGAGAAACTCTGTGGTGGGGTTGCTGAAGCCCACATTCACTACTCTATCTGGGAAGGTTTAACAGGACATGTTAGTCTTGACAACCACCTTTAAGGCTAAAATCTGCATCAGATGTTGACATAGCAACAGTATCTTTGAGCAAGCAGCATCAGAGTTTTATAAAAACCTCCTTGGACACGGAATGGGTACAGCACAAGAGACAAGAGCAACCTCAGAGCAATGCTGCCCTTCAGGGTTCTGAGCATTCATCTATCAAATGCTCAAGACCCATCTCTTAAGTGCCTGAAAGCAACAATGGTGTCCTTGCAGTCAATGGCTTAAGGCCACCCAGAACAAATGCTAACAAGCCATCCAGACTTCCCAAGAAGCCCTGCAGCAGGCGCAATGCTGTGTCACCGCCGTACCTGGTGGACGGGATAATGAGGGACTCTGTCTTAGTGATCTTCCCGCTGGGTGGGAGCTTCTCAACAAACACATCTGGTGTGGGAAGTTCAGCTTCCTGGACCTCAGCTTGCTGGTTAGATTCCTGTAAAAACACAGAGAACTGAGTGATCAGGAACAAACCCTTGCCTCTGTCTCACTACCACAAGAGCTGGCAGGAGGCACCCCAGCTTAGCTCTGGCTGGGGCACATCCAACCTGCCTCTTCAACGTGCTACCTGCTGCCAAAAGGCAGAAGCCAATACTGGCTATCTGGGTCTCCCTCCCAAGGGAGCTGGAGGTAGGAAAGGTGCTCAGATACACTGTTTGGAACCGGTACTCTCCCAGCTCGAAGCCAGGGACATGCCACCTCCATGCAATGCAGATTAATTCAGCTTACCCAAATGAACTAGTGGAGAGAGAAAGTCATGGGAAAAATGTTACAAACAGCATGGGCCCAGTAGAGCAAGCAACCTGAGCTTTGAGATTTTTACCCCAGGACCAGCTTGATTTCTTCCAATTCAACTTAAAGTAATACTTCTGTCTGATAAGATAGAGAATACCTTCCAGGATCATACACATGCTCAGCAGCATACTTCGGGCCAGCCTTCCCCAAACCAAGAGAAAGGCTGTTTAACCAGAAGGCCGTGTAAAGCATTTTGGTTTCAAAAGGCTGAAAAACAACCTCCAACAACTAAGGTCAGGAGGAGAGCTCCGCGTCATCTTCACTGCATCTAATGTTATCTACATAAGCTGTGTTGCACGTGCAACTATATGGACGGACAGACACACGCCACAGAATGCAGTTCAAAGTTGACACCCAAACTGTCAGGAGGAATATTAACAAGTGTGCTTTCAACTTACATAAGAGACAGTGTCAGAAATACTGTCGCCTGCATGTTTGGTTCCAAGACTCTTTGTCTTTTCAGGCACTTCTACCTGCTTGAGAGGAAAAAAGTCATTAGCACCTGCGGCACCAGCACAGTTTTCAGCCACACTCTGGATGAAGCTGTTGGAAAGACACACTTCTCCATTCAAACATTGCACAGCTCTGCAGGACGGCCAGGAGCGCTTCCTGCCCACACCAGGAACCAGGGCATTAGTGTGGGATGAAACAAAGCAGTAGGTGATGCACAATACACGGTAGAGACAAGGAAGCGCCCTGGAATCGGACTGGTATCCTATGCGCCTAATATGCCCATCCATGAGGGGATGGAAAAGAGGGTGAGCTGCTCCTCAGTGTTCACTCCCAGCCACCATGGAAAGTATCCCAACAACAGTAAGCTTCGACCCAAACAGTGTCAAGGAGCCCTAAAATTCCCAGGCAACATCTCCCATCCTGGCAGTCATTTCAAGTATACGGGAAACTGGAGCTAGTCGTACCATTAGCAAGTATTCAATATATAACTGAAAGATGTTCCCTTAATATGCTTTTCCCCTCTGCTTTAGGAAAACCCAAAACACCCCCAGTGCCCCCCCCCCCCCAAAAAAAAAAAACCTCCACACAACACCACAACAAACATGTTTTCATAGCAGAAAATTTGTATCTCTGCATTCAATTCTTTGGAGGAGATCAGAAAGGGTGCTTTAATTTAGATATACAAATAGAGACAGTGCAGGTCTGCTATATTGCCTGCAGATAGATGACCTTCTAGAAACATGACTTACAGGGCTTGATGGCTCTCTCTGGCTCCTGATGCTGTGGATGCTACCAATTTCCGTCTGAGAGCTGGAGTGTGACAGTCCTTCAAAATAAGGTCTGAATAAGGAAAGCAAAACCAGTTTCTTACTATCGAACACACTAACAGAGGAAGTCCACCACATTCACACCAAAGCAACATGACTGTTCCCAGGGCACCTTACTGCTCCCCAACGGTGCCAGTAAAATTTATAGGCCACTTTTGAAAGTGGGGAGGTGTCCAGGACAGCAAGAAAAGCCAAAAATTCCAGGGACCTCTGTGTAGCCCTGACGCTGACTGACTGACCGACCTCTAATCTAATGGATCCAACATGTCACTTGTCACGCAGCAGACCATATTTATAAAGTTCTGACTAGGAATGCTTGCATGCTCTCACACTACACACCAGAGACTCTTGTTTCCATAAAATCCAGGGTTGGCACGTGGCTCCAGCATTTTCCCACAGCAGAACAGAATGCACATTCAACCCACACAAGCAGTTGTGTACTCACCACCCCAAGCACCAGGTGTAAAGTTTCACACTGCAATTCTTGTTTCAGCTTTGCAAATGCTGACTGAACTACGTGCCATTCCAGACAGGGTCTAGCTCTTGACTGAAATACAGCAAGCAGAGTTACTGCCCTCCACGGATACTCTGCCTCTGTGGGTAAAGTGACTCTTGGTGTTAATATGCATTTTATTTCCAGCTTGCATCTGGATTTGGCTGCCAGCCCTAGGATCCAATTACACATTTGCTCAATAAGATAAGGTAGCGCATAATATCAGATTGCGCTTCCACATAAAAAGGCAGCTCATCACATTACGCTACAAGGCTCAATTACAATTTAAGGAACTGATTTATTTTTTGTTGTTGTTGCAGGAAAAACCTGCAAGATACAAACACGAGAACTGGACGCAGCAAACCACAAAGTGCCTCCCCAGGACCAGACACAATAGGTTCTTACTCCAGCAATGACATATCCCAGAACAGTTAGCTTGACGGCTCCAGGGAACAGGGCACGAGCTCTCTGTGCATACAGTACCACATTTTGGCTTGCTTCATTCAAAGCAGCTGCTCACCACAACACATCTACTTTCAAATCCCTTCAAGGTAAGGGCTACCAACTAGCAATATACTGGGTCAAGCTCCAAATGCCTTTATAAGCCACCAGCCCCATCACTTACCACTGCTGTTGCAGTTCATCCTTGACATCTGCTGGCTCACTGATGGGAACAAGTCACTCCAGACTCAGAATCTATTCTTGGTCCAACTAGGTTATTCTACGTTAATTAGGGTATTATGACACCTGGTAATTAGCTGGCATTTAGCAGATCCTGTACTGACCAACTGCAGTAGCAGGCTTTGCTTGTTTCAGAGCCATCACAACACTGAAGGCCTGAGCATGCAATTACATGCCAGCAGCTCAGTCTCATGTTTTCAGTCTTTATTTGGCAGGGACACGACACAGCTCTCTTCACTCAGTGTTCTGCATCTGTTTTGAGACCCTGAGACAGTGATCCTCGGCTCAGCTCCGCAGTGCTGCGATTGCCTATACGTCAGTGCCCACAAAAGCTGGTTGAGAACAGGCCTGCGTGTATCTACATGCGCTGCATCCAGCCCCCTTGTTTCCCCTGAGGAACTCCTTTGTTTCCCACGGTTCTGCTTCCTTAATCCCTGCAAAGACTCTCTTTCCACACATTCTCTTATCAGCTTTTCCAGAAAGAACAGCCTGCCTTGTCCATCCCTGTCTCTGCTTCTGCAGCTTCCAACCCCATCTCCTTCTGCCTTAGATTTCTCAGCTGTTCCTACCACCTCTTCAAAACACCTGTGTACACAGTTTAACTATTGCCTGCCTGGCAGCAACTCCTACCCCTGTGCTCAGGTGGCAGGGCAGGCAGAACATCTGCAAAGGGAACAAGGGAAAAAGGACACCAAAGGGAAGTCAGACACTACCTACACACCCCCTCCCCAGCTCACAAGCAGTCATCCACGTAGTAACAACACACAAGGAGGTGGGGGGAAGGATGGAGGGGTGTGAATAGAAACGTCTAACTTGTGCTAACACTGCGCATGGTCTCTCTCCAGCCCAGCATCAGCCACTCCACACTTACTTTAACTTTGGCTTTGGAGTGCTCAAGACACTGTCGTCATCCTCCATTTCTGGCCCGCTGTCACTAGGGTTCTCTATATCCAGTGTGTCATACAGAAGGTCCAAGTCCTCCTCAACCTCTGGAACATGCTCCGCCGGGTCCTGCTCTGAATCCAGAACCTACACAGAGGACAAAAGCGGGTATCGCTGACTCTGCTAGGAGCCAGAGCGATCCCATGCCACCCCGGCTCCCCAGACGACTGCAGTACACCAGCTTGCGAGGGAGACTGTGTTCCTGGTGCAAGGATACTATATCCAACAGAAACACTGGAGTATGTATATAAGAAGTGCTTGTTTTGGGTCAAGCTTCTCAGTGCCTGGTTAAGTAGGAGTTACCTAATTGGACTAAGAAGCATCCCCAAAAAAGCCATAGATTATGTCTATTATTCAACCCCATTCTATAAACAAAGCTTTTAAAAGGCTCAAAGTTTTTAAAAGGACAAAGTTGTCACGCTCCCCCGATTTGGTACCCAAGCCGGCAGAAATGACAACAGTGTCCACAGGAGGCGCCTGAAGCCCGGACAAGGATGAGCTGCCACCCATATGGAAAGCGGAAGAGAAGAGATTCTCACACAAAACTTCGTGGGCTGCTTCACATATACACCAAAGTAAGCAGGCAGCTGGGCACAGTTCTGAGCTTGCTTTTCGAGTGGCAGCTGCAGAGAAGCAGCAGCTCAGCTGGCTGAGACCTCAGCTATGGGTGCTGACTCTGCTGAGCTAACTTGGGAAGAACAGCAAAGCTAACAGGGCTGTTTGGAAGCGTAAGGAAGCATGAGGAGCTACTCCTTCCCACAAGCCACAAAATCAGCACACAGCCGTACAGCCAATTAAGATCTTAACTGTTTCTATACTAGACAGGTGACGTTACACAGATTTCATGGGTTCTGGATCTCTTTCATTCTCAGCTCTGACCAGACAACTGACTCTCCTGTGGATCTGTGTTTCCCTATCCAAGTTTTTCATGTCTCGCCTGGCTGTTCTAGCAAGATGATCAAACAGGCTGGGATTTAACTTCACAAGCAACATACACTGTAGACTACTTGCCTTTGAAAGGGTCAAAGATAATTTCAAAGCAGTCTGCAAAACTAATTGGGTACACACGTGATTGCCAAAATCTGCTTTTGATAAAACTCGATGTAGAAAATGTTTGATGACATTTTAAAGTTGGCCCTCAAGCCTCCATGCAAGGCCAGGGTGCAAGGAAAGGTCACATCTACCGCAGACTTGAAAACAAAACGAAGGGAACTAGGGACAGAGGAGTGTTCCTGAAGACTAAGGCAAGATGCACCAAGCAGAGGGCAACACACAGGACAGGAAGGCTTACAGAACGAATTACGTACCTCGTCAGACACTTTAAACCTCTTCAGTAATGCCACAACCTTCTGTTTGAAGTTTTGTTGCTGCAAGCCAAAGACACCTTCACATAAGTAAAGCAGTAAGTGAACTGTTTTCTCCCGGTCTACAAGAACCCCAGACATATCTGACACTGGTGCTCTAGCTGCTGCTTCAAGTCAAACAACTCCTGGCATCACAAACCAAGCCTCTGCTACTCTTATGTTGAAATCAGCTTTTCCACACCTGTGATACTTCCTTTCCTGCATAACAATAAGCTAGGTCTCATTCCACCAAGAAATACAAACCTTCTGGCCCTGACTGATGGCACACTGCTCTTGTTTGGACACACAGTGGATAGTAAATTATTTTATCTGCCAGATCATCTCCTGTACCCTGTTTGATATTTCTGGGAGTCAATTTTTCTGATTCTTAACGTGGGTGAGCCAACACAGGCATCTACCCACTGACCCAAAGCTCAAATATGTTTTCTACCAACCAAGCACTGTGTTTTCCAGCAGCCTGCAGTTCATCCTCGCAGGCTTATTTATTTGACTAGCAGCACCGCAGAAAAGTTGTGGGGCCTGTCCTTAGTACTTGCTCATCAGAAAAATGCTTTCTGAGTCTGTTACCCCCAGATCCTGGACACGGCAGGCACCAAGTGCAAAGCAACACAAGCCAAACTGCTGCACTCCCTTTGTGTTTACTTGCCCCCATGAGCGAGCGAGCTCCCTCTCTTGCAGGACCAAACAGCTGAGATTTGCCACCAGCTGCCCAGCTCTTCTCTCTGTCTCGTCTGACCAACCTAAGTCTGCACACCCTGAAGAAAAGGAAGATGAGAAGGGCCCAGGTGTGAGTGCTGGTACACAGCATTTGAGGTGGCACCTCTGTGTCAGGAGGAAAGGGAGGAGAAAACAGCTGGCACCAGGCCACTCTTTAGCAAAGTTGCTCATTCGCTGGCCCTCCTGTACCTCCTCTGAGCTCTTCTTACAAATCCAACTGCCTGCTCCCACTCTGACCTCAGACACTTCATGCCGCCCCACACCTCCAAACCTAGCCCTTTACCTCTGAACTCAAATCCTGCAAGCTGCAGCCACCTTCTAGACAGCTGAGGTTTAGGTGAAATAAATCCACCAGGCCTCAAACAAGACTGCCCTATTTCTGCCCCCAACACACGTGTGAGGCTGAGATGCTCCGAGAGTCGTCCTCTGTCTCAGGAGGCCAAGCACAACCGTCCATCACACAGACCAGCACGGCAGTCTGTGGAGGGAGGACACACAGCACACAGTAGCTAAGGTGCCATGGCCAGAGGTGTCTGCTGGCCTGAATGGTTTGACAGTTGGCAGACAGGGAGGCCTAGTTCGGAGCTGGACTGATGTTAACTTAATTGGCAGCACCAAACCCAGTTTTGGGCCAGCCCCGCACACTGGAAATTCACTGTCACTTCAGAGGTCAGGGCTAGACAGACATTATTATTATGAGGAAGTTGCCTGCTTAATAACCAAGTGGTGTGTTTTGTCCTAGCTGGTCACTGACTCTTGAAAACAACACGAAGGACACCAAGGATACGAACTAGCATGCTCCTGGTCTCACAGACAGGACCCTTTTAATATCAGATTCAGGTCAAAACAGGGGTTATTTCACACCTTATCAAAACATGGATTTCAGAAATAGCCTCACAAGAAGGCACAACGATCTCCAAACTTACTCCTAAGTCCAAAAAGAAACCTAGCCCCATCCTGTTGATTCTGAATTACTGTCATCACAGACATGCACACCTGTGTGAGCAGAATTTTGGCATGGTCAAGCACAAGTCACTGCTCCACAGAGAAGTGCAGCTTTGCAAGCATATGCATGCTTGCTGTAGAAGGTGGATAGCTGCATGCAACTTGCCAAAGCTTTCAACATGCAGCTACTTCTTCTGCCTCAGCACCACAAATACCACCTCAGGTTTATCTGACAGGCTCTAGCCCCTGACTCAGCTACTTCATTTTGAAACCTCCCACTGGCCTCTCCCATGCAGAGCACAAGCAGAAGAGACTCCCTTCACTGAAAGCTACTTTCAGGACTTACATGAGCATGGATCCTGCACTGGCTTCTTTGGAGGGCGGTGGGGGGTGGAATTTCATACACTTACGTGATTTTTGGAGCTCCTTAGCCTTGCAGCCAAAGGACTCTCAGGACAGCACATACATACACCTTGGACTGCCCTACTCCCTGAACTGGCTGCTTTTTCTAGCTCTTCACACACTGTGACCATGCCCCCATGCTCTCTGCTGGGCCAGCATGGCTGGTACTGTTGCTCCCATAAGCCACATGCACTGTGTATCTTGGCCAGACCCCATCAGTGTTAGTAAAACTAATTTCCACCGACCCTGGTTATGGACGTCGTTCTTACTATCGATCTCCGCTGCTTCTTGGGCTTCCCCAGCTCGTACTCATCATCATCCAAATCCTGAACAGAAAGAGGATTCCTGTGTTACCTTTTGTGATTCAGGGACACATGAGCATTTAAGTGCTAAAAATTTTCCCTCTGTGAAGATGAACCTGCTGCTCTGTCTTCCAGGCATTCAGCATTTGCCTTAACTGCAGTTACGATGGCAGAGGGAAAAGGAAGCGAACCATGCCTGCAGAGGGTCAGGAATAACAGCCTGGAGAAGCAAAACAGCCCTAGTTTTGCATTCAAGGCAGCAGGATAATTACAGCCCCACATTTCAGTGGGTTCCTCTCTCAGTACACTTCCAGAGATGGAAGGCAGGTGATGCCAGAGTCTGAAGGCAAATAAGACCCAAACTCAAAAGCATCTCACATCTACCCAGGGGGTTCTCTGTAAGGACCTGTTTTGTAGAAGTTATTAAAGACTAAAGACTGTCAGACCCCACTGGCCAATTAACTACAGCTGGGGATCTAGTTGGGCTCTTTGAATCCAATCAGCATTACAGAAGCCTTGACCATTACACAAGGATGCTAATGTTTTAGTGTTTAAAGGGAGCTCAAGTCCAAACACATGAACAGATAAATCACAGCATGATGGAAGAAATGGGTTACTCTGCAGGCCTTCCTGCCACAGCTAAACACTTGGTGACAGTCTCGCACTGTCATGGTTTAGCTAAAGAAATAGGCTTTTAGTTTCAAGCACGAGCTGAGAGTGTACACACTCTGCTGAAGCTCTCACAGTGAGAAGCCATGCCCTAAACAGTACCTGGCCCTGTACGGCATCATCACTGGCCTCCTGCTCAGAAGAGAAGCTCTCGTACTCTTCCTCGGAATAGTTGTCTGAAAGGGAAGGAAAGAGGGGAGAGATCCTGTGAAACTCCTTTAAGGTGAGGGGACAGTCACATCTCAGGAGCAGAGAAGGCCAACTAACGGTCGCAAATCAAGAAAGGAGGCACACAGGGAGACACCTGCTAGTTTATTTTCTACCTGTGCTAGACCAGTGAGATGGGAACCACCTGGAGGTAAGGAACAAGGAGAAACACATCTAATAGGAAGGAAGGACCAGCGCACAGATAAGGGTCCTTGAAACACCACCCCCTTTTACCCTGGAAAGAACCACCTGTTAGGCAGCAGCAAGTAGAGAGGTTTCTCCACAGGGGAAGTTTCCTCCTAACACGGGCGTAACTGGCTTAAAGGAACAAGTAAGACATGCCAGGAGAGTCTAGATCCTGTACTGAAATGACACTTCAGGTGAGCTGCCTGGCCTCAGGCAACAACAAAGCATTTGCATGCACTACACCTTCAACTGGTCACTCTTCTAGCAGCGAGCAAAGGGCTGGTACCACATAAAAAGATTGTCACAAGTAGAAACCCAATGACTTCCCTATACAGTGCACAGCATGGATTTACACTCATTAAACAGGCTAAAGTCCACAGCAAAACACGTTGCAGGTCTCATCTAAGCTAACATGATTTATTGTAGAATACTGAAAGGAAAAAGAAGTTCGAAGAGTAGCTTAATCATGAATCTCCTGAATACACCACTGTTAGCCAGGTGAGAAGTTACAGGTTCTCAACACACCTACCAGTAATGCTGGAAGAGTGTTGGTGAGAACACAGCTAACCCTTGCTGGATGGCTCAGCCCCAGTGTGATATGCAGGGGAAGCTTTGACAATTCAAACCCCCACTCCTGTCACACTCCGCACTCACATAGCAACAGGTTTGCAAAATGAGTTATCTTAGCATTAATCAGCTACAGACACAGCAGTCCCAGGAAGGATCTAAGCCCAGATGGTGTTTAACTCCAGCAAGTTCAGAAGACACTGGTCCTCAGAGTATGTGGTCCTACTCTTACCTGTAGACTTGATTTTCTGGCTGGCCTGCATAGTGCTGTCTTCATGGTCAATCGGCTGACTTGACAAGGAGAAGATCCAGATTTCTGCTACCTTCACTGCAGCCTCTTTGATGTTGCTGAAAAGGCTCAGAACCTGACCACCTTCTGTTGGGTGCTGCATGACCTGGGACAGAAATCAAGCAGTAGAAAT
This sequence comes from Falco naumanni, assembly GCF_017639655.2. Lineage (NCBI taxonomy): Eukaryota > Metazoa > Chordata > Aves > Falconiformes > Falconidae > Falco > Falco naumanni. Next base: position 9,454,092 of record NC_054064.1, on the reverse strand, counting down.
CTGCATTCAAATGTATTTAAACCTCCATTATTTGCATGCTACAGGAGTTATTTATGTTAGTGGAGTTACTCCACATTTCCAAGTACAGAAGCAAGCCAACACCCTGCAACAGCAGGAGCCACTTGCAGGCAATACACAACGCTAGTTGAGATTTTATTTGACTACTAATGTAAGTGATGGAAGGAAAGAAAAAGCATTCCGAGCTTGACAGTTGATTAGTTCACCCTTGAAGGAAAATACTTGACTACCTCATTACCATGTATTTGCTTCCACAGCACAGTACTGATTTGAATTATCAAGTTACCAACCTTCTGAACACCTAATTAAGGAACTCAATTTTGTGTTAAAGCGCTGCAGAAGAGCCGGTAAAGGCAAAAATTCTTGGTGAGGTACAATGCAAAGCGCTTCCTAAAGCAAAAATCCCTGCTCCAGAGAGCTGACACCTGAATCGCAAGACGAGCTGGCCACCCCAGGATAATGAAGCAGTAGGTCACAAAAAACAAGACAATGGTGGATTCAGAGGGACACCTCTGTGTGGGTTTCTCCTTCGTTTGCCACCCCCAGCTCACAGGACTCTCCCTAAGAACCTAAGACTTATGTTCTTCTCTTGCCCCACCAAAATCAGAAAGTGCTTCTCCATGTCTGCACCTCAGCTTCCTAACACACGCCAGGCTGCTTCACATGGCTTTAAAAAGACCTGAGCTGATGAGGAACATGTGCCCCCCGCTCTTGAGCTCTGCTCAGACTCACAACTCCAATTCATTGCTTTGTTTCAACAGCTAACTTTTTTTTTTTTTTTAATTTTAAGAAACACATCTGTGCTGTTTAGGGGTCATTACAGTATAAACTGCAAAAGGCGCATGTGTCTAAAATTTGTTTTCCTGAGGTCTTCAATTTCAGAAATATTCCAGATGAGCTGGAGAGCAACCATTTCCTAACAAAGCGAACCTTTGAAATTTTTTCACCTTCTAACCTCAGTCAGCTGACATTACAAAAAGACGTAAGAAAAACCACATGCAGCAGCAAATAGCCAACACTTAGAAGTTCACTGATGGGTCTAATTAACATTTTCTGCCTTACAGCGGTATTTAATTTCTAGTTCTTGAACAAATCAAACGCACTACAGAATAAATGTGAGCTATAATACCACAAATTGGAATTTGGCCAACTGAAATGGGGAGTTGTTCACCATTTTACTGCAAGTCTAAGGGAAGCTGAACTCATGCACAAGGAGTGGTCTTTAAAATTAATTATTTTATATAGTAATAACTCACCACACCATAACACTAGCTTATTTTGGATGGAAACTATTTGTTGACAGAATGCAGTCTGATGAAAAATACTGGTATAAGCTGAACTTGCTACTGCTAAGCCCATTCTAAACACTCAGAAACAGAAACAGCAGAGATTAAACAGGGCGTGAAATAACAAAGCATGGAGCTAAGCCACTCAGAAAGCCTTAGTGAATAATTTATCCATACTTGATTCCAGCACTAATTTTCAGGTGTAGAGCTGAAAATTTTATCATTTAACTCTCATGAATTGAACTCCACCTGAATTACCAACAGCCATGAAAAAAGAATTGTAAAGGGTGTTTCAAGCAAAATGAAACTACTTGATCCTGAACTCTCATCCGGTGGCACAGAGAAGCACAGCAGACCTTGCTTTTACATTTCTTAGGGCTAGAAAGCTTGTCTGAGTGACACTATCTGTTGTGTTCTGCACTTATGATCTCCCTAACTCTGAAAAAAACCCATACAACAACAACAAAACCCTCAAAAGCTAATAAATTAGCCTCATGGAAGCTTTAGATATCAAGATACTATCCAGAAAATGTCCAGTATTATTACTCAGTAGTAATATCTGTTTAAAATATAGCCCTGTGAATGCTGATTACAGTTACTAAGGCTTCTATATGAAATCCCACCAGGTTATTCCCAATGAGCGAAAGCGACAACACTGGGTTTAAAGAGAAGGGAAAACATCCACCTTTGTAAATAGTGATCATGTCAAATGATGCTCACCTCAGCCATGTTGATAGACCCCACGGCCAGAGTCTTGTAGCCTAAAATGGTTCGGTTCTTGTACCGCTTCCGCCGCTGCAGCATGATCTGAAGCTTGTTGCCTTCTCTCTTCAAGAAGTGAGGGTACTGTGGTTGGAAACACAATGGAATTTATTATGTCTGCTGTTTATCCATCTCCCAGGCTGCCTGCTTCACAAGTAAACTCAATTCTCAGGGACTAACCCCAGGGCTTTCAGAAGTGCCTAAGCTAGCTTGCACTCAGCGGACAATCCTTCATCATCCCAAGGAAGCCTTCACCTCTGCCCAGTTTGGGATCAGCTGAGCCCAAGCCTGGTTCCAGAGTGATGAGCCGCCGCCAGGAGATGCTTCCCCCAACAGCTAGAAGAGGTTGCCCAGAACCGGAGCCCCAAAGGTGCTGCTGGGGCACGGGCTGCCCTGCACAAACACAGCAGGCAGCACGCAGTGGCAGGGACAGCTGCAGACCCCCCCCCCTCTTGGCAGGAGACTGCCCTCCCTCCAGCACAAGGACACTTCTCTGTGTTTGACCCTCTACTGCACATGTTTAAGAGCCTATCGTGCTCTGAATGGCAAGCAAAAAGAGGCACGGCTATGAAGAGCCCCAAGGACTTGCTGATGCCTCTTGGTAACGTGCCGATTCCCTCCAGGATGATATGGTCTCCTTGAGGCACAGGGCTCTTGCAGCTGACAGTGTTTTCAAGCATTAACATACTCAAACTTCTGTTCCTCAAAGTGGTTGTATTTTACATAACTGAGTCAAGAAAAGCCCTGTCTTACTGCCAGGCTATGTTGCAAAGATATAAATCCTTCCAAGACACGTTCCGTACAAGAAAATACATTTACCTCCCCAAAACCTCCCCCAGAACAGAGAGGCTGTGAAGTCAAGCAGAGACCATCAGGGAAAGAGTAAGGTTAACCATGCCATCTCAGTTTGCCCTGCTTATCTGCACAGAGTAACAGTGCACTCAGGTCCCGCTTTCTGCCAGAATACTCGCCAGCACGCTGACAGTCCCCAGGGGACAGCTCACCAGCTGTGGGAGGAAGGAGTCATGCAATGGAAGAGCAATCTTCAAGAAAAGATACAGCAGCCACCTGACCAGTCTCATCCCGAGAACAGAGGTGAATGGGACACATGTTCCAAGTATACAAAATATGTAGCACTACGTAACCTGTAGACAGGAGAATCTGATCGCAGGGATCTCAAATAGGACATTCCCGGGTGAAGGATACTTCTCTCACAGGCAAGACCTGCATTCCCCCCCGCCCCCCTTGGGACATTATGAAAATAACTTCCTGCCCATCAAAACACTTGATAAATACAAATGCTAAGAGCCACGACAAAGCCAGAGATATTAATTTGCAGTCCAGAGCAAGCCTGACTGCTATGCGGAGAGCTGAGAACAGTGGTCACATAAACAAGCAGAATACTAATTACCTGATTGCTCTGCAAGGGCAAGATTTACTGTGCACTGCATGAGGAAGCAGCCCTGCAGAGGAACAGCAGCCCACATGATTAGAAGAACCTCAAAACACACCTGCATCCAGACACAAATGGAGCCTGTGACTTTACAGATGTGCAATGCCCCTGAACAGGGATAGAAGAAAGTTATCAAGGGGAAGGAGCAAGAGGGGCTCAAAAAGCCATAGGCACCTTTTGCATTCAATTTTTCCATCTCCTTGCCTCTGGGGCCCTTCCACATGTTGGATGGGTGCAGGGGAGAGGGTGTCCTTGCTCTCAGCTCAAAGCACCTGAACCACACCAAGGCTGCAGCTGAAATCCAAAGTCACAGTTGGTCCCAAGCCAGCTTGACTTCAACATGTACAATTTTCAGCGATTAAATTGGACAGCTTAAGTCCACATATGTGCAAGTTTCTGTTCTTCAAAGGTGTGCTGCCTGGCCACCCCTGGTGAGCATTCACAGAGATGGTCAAAGAAAGATACAGAGAGACTCAGGCCATTCAGCTGCTCTGTTAAAAGCAAGGGCCTCTAGAAGAAAATCAGAGCCATTGGCATAGCACAGACAAGCTGGTTTTAACACTAGCCATGGCTTATCAACTCTACAAAACGGTTTCAACAAAAACTTTTCACTAATTGTCAGTCTGTGACAGAGACTAGAAAAGCAAACAGTTTGACTCAAAACGTTTGAAAACACGACTTTTAGAGGCAGCACCAAGCACCCCAAGGCACCTCCAAGAGGTGAGGAGGCCATCACACCCACCAGAACAGCGAGAGTCAGGGCAAGACATTCCTTCTGAAGCCCCAGGTGATGTAATCCCTTCCATCCAGAAAGGTTTATTAGATTAAACACAGGAACTACGTGCTCCAGAGAGCTGTGATGTTGTGCTTGAAATATCTAGAGAATTTCAATTGGTCCTGTGAAACCCACAGAGGTCAGAAGCAGCAGGCATTCCAGCAGTAAGGGTGACAGTAGCTCACCTGCCAGAGAGGCTACCACTGGTCTAGCCCTAGCCAGCAATGTGAAACAGGATCAGACACACCACTAACTCCAGTCTTACCCCAGTTGTGTAATAGAGCAACAGGAAACTCCTCCCTTCTGCTTTAGCGGAGGCCTGCCTGACACAATGGGCTGCTCGCTATTATGCCAGCCAGTACCATCAGCTTTCCAGCTTAGCTCTTACAAGAAAAATGCTCTGTGCAAAAAACAAGAATTTCACCCAGAAGAAGCTGCTGAAGAGATGGTGACTGTGAAGATACAAGAGGCTGCAGATTTAGACAGCTAGCACAAAGCAAGGCATACAGTTTGAAGAGTTGACAGCGCAATATGGAGCTACTGGCTGCTGCAAGATATTGGGACCTTGTTCTGTGACATCCACATGCTTTTACTTTGCAGCCCATCACCACTCTCAAATATATCCCAGGCACTAAATTCAGACTGCATCTGGCTTAAGCTGCAGTTGTTAGCTAGGAGTAGCTTCCAGCCGTCATCCAATTAAGAAACAATAAAAGCTGTCATAAAAATCCTGCGATGCCATTTCAGGAAGGCTTCCCAGGCCTTACTGCATCCAAGACCACCAACCCTTCCTGCAGTCAGAGACCAGCAGCACATCTCTGCATTAAGCTTGCTCACCTCTTCTGAAGGCTCAGTGTCACAGATATCACTCTCCCCTATTCTGGCTCAATTCCCAGCCCCTTCAAGGGATACAGAGTTAAAGGCATTGCTCTGCGTCCTGCTGCAGCATTACTCCAAGTCCCAGAAAAAAAACCCAGCAGATTCCCAATTAATTCCAAAAGATCTGCAGAAATACTTGCTCCTTGCTGACACAGGACTTGCAGAGGGAGACCTGGCTCATCTTACAGCCCTGCTACCAACCATGGGAGAGCTGCAGCCCCAGGATCCAAGCATACTCCTGGCATGTGGCTTTGTTTTTCCTGTTCACAAAGGAGGGGATGCAATGCTGCAGTTAACTCGGTCTGTGGGCTGCATCAGGACAGAACCAGAATCATCAGCCACCTGTATGTCTGCCTGGGCAGCCACAGCGTTATCGTTCATCTGCAGTGAAATCTTACCGGCTTCGAGTCCGCCCTGGTCTGAGTAACAACCAGTCTGTCTCACATCATCACTTGAGCCTTTCTCCTTACCAAATCAAACTCTTGACTTCAAGATCGAACCAATAGTTCCAAAACACAGGTGATACAAATATGAACATTTCTGAGCATCTGTCTGGTTCTGCTTTACGCATGCAGGATCCTCCCTCTTGCTTGCAGCAAGCCAGTCTCTATCTTATTTCCCTCCTCAGGAGGTAGCACCAGGGCAGCATGCTTTAAGGAAAAGAGGAACCAATAAAATACTGTTGCTCCAATTCCCAGCTACTCCTATGACTCCAGAGCCAGGAGTAACCGAATACTCTTCCTGCTTCCCTACATGGTGCCTCCCTCGGCAACTCCAAATCAGAGGTTCACCTGCCCCATTCCTACCTACCACGTTCTGTCAGCCTGATGCTCCATGCCACCCTCCGTGATTGCCACCCTTCAGTGCTTACTCATAGGGAAGGCAACAAAAGTCAAAAAAGAGTCATCCTGCTCTGCTCCAGTTCTTGCCACAACCATAACATGAAGAGGACTGACTGCAAAGTCCTCACCTTCCTGAGATCCAAACACAGGATGCACAACACAGAAGGTCCCCTAACACTGCAAACCAGCACCATGCTCAAGGCCTCAGTGCTGAGAGGCAATTCAGACACATTTGTGTTGTTGCAACGAGGACACGCAAATTGCAGCTAGCATCTAACTTGCCTGATCCCCCCAGACAACTCAGAATTAGAGATCTGCTTCCATGACACAGGGTTGGCCCCAAGAACAATTCTAAGGGTTTATATAGCAGCCTTCTTATTGGGCTTCCCCCTCCCCAGATCCTGGAAGCACCTGGGCCATTTTTATTCAAATTCCCCACAGAGACAAGGGACAAGCCAAAAGAGCTCCAATAGTTTTTCAGAAATGGCTGGGACTGCCTTAAGAACAAGCATCTTTGGCAGGACTAGAAGGATCTTCACCTCAGACTCACAAGGCACCTCTGCTCACCGCTAAGCGGCAAGTCCACATGCCCCAAGGCCACAGCCACCTTACCTGCAGTGAGAAGGTCAGTGCAAGCTCCGTCTCCACATGTCCACTCGGGGGCAATACAATCTCATGAGACCGCAGGATGCGCTTGGAACCCTGTACAGAAACAAAGTCCACCGGGTGAATTCCCCAGAAGGCAGCCCTTGCATCCTACCCCAGTCCTATTTACTGAAAACCAGGAAACACTGTCAGGGACTACCACGGAGAAAGTGAATGGATGGGTCTGACCTTGCACTTCTGTGAAATATTAATAAGATGAAAGGGAGAGATTTGACTAATAAAGATTTGGGTATATTTACTGTTCCTAACTACAACAAAGCAGCTTTTGTTCTGCCAAACCCCAGCATTCAAAAGCTATGAGTCAACTCCCACCCCTCAGGATCAAATCTCATCTTTTTATTCCAGGCAATAGGTACAAGGCTCATCTCCTGGGTTTGGAGGCTGCAGCATCATGCTTAAACCTCTGTTGACAGCTGTGACAGACTGGTCTTTTCTTCTGGCGCACATACCTCTCCCTGGGGACAGTGGAGATTTAAACCTGTTTAAACAACTGCGAGCCACTGGGGTTATAAAAGAAAAAAAATCCACTGAGCATCACAGTGGAGTCTAGAGACTTGATGATACTACAGGGTAACTCCAAATCAACACTGTGCTTGGGCTGCTGTACACTAGCCAAGTTACTGGGCTGTTTGCTGTGTGAATATTTCATTGCAGGGAATGTTTCAGGGAAAACTAGCAGGAAAGAATGACAGAGTGCTGCCTAGCAAATCCTTCTGCACTGTTCAAACACGGTGGCAAGTTTCAGAGGTCCCTGGCTCAGTATTCTGCTGAGACTGCAGATCTGGCTTTGTCCCCATGGGCTGGTCTCCCAGATGCACAGAACTGAGGCCATCAAAAAAGCTGCATCTGGGAAATCAGCAACAGACTCGGGGGCTAAACACCTCCCAGCTAAACCCGAAGGGAAATATGGTCTGGCTATAGCAGCCTCGCATAGCATCCTGAGAGCAGAGAGAAGCAGAGACTCATTTACAACCCTTCCTCCCCAAACGTGTTGCTCAGGCAGCCAGAGCGAATGCTGTGATTTGCAGCAGTGCCTCAGCTCCTACCCAACGCAGCGCTGGCTCCTCTGTGGAAAAGCCGAGGTGCCTAAGCGGATCAGAAGACAGCAGAGTGAGAAACTGAAGGGCTCCCCCCGGGAAAAGCAGCGCGCATGTAAGTAAAGCACAGTTAGCCTCGCCGCTGGCAACAGTGGCATCTGTTCCATGCTGCTCCTAATAGCAGCAATCTTGCTTTACTTGTTATGCAACTCTAAATCTAATGAAAGACCAAATATAGCCGCTTTTAAAAGACCGCAGCAGATAAATAGAGCAACAGCTCAGGAAATAACAGTTGACAACCCTTTGAACATTACTGTTCAGGAGGCTGCAAGGAGACACGGGAAATGCAGGTAAGATGCTCTCATTAGGTCTGAATTCAGTCACCCCCTCTGGAAGGACTCCAGTGTCTGACACCTCTCACAAAATTCCCCATACAAAGGCAGTGAGTCATCTGACAGAGATCATATATTTGATGATCCAGTATCACCAGCCTCAAACAATAGCCATGTCAGAAATCCGAGTGCTGGCAAATTAAGTGTCCCTGAAAGAGCTTGTCAGCATCATCGTCATAACCTGCAAGCTATAAAGGGACTTTTAATAACAGGGCTTCAGAGCTGCCCGTGTCCGAGACAGCTGCAGTGCTACTGACCCACCGTTAAATCACACATCACGAAGAAATATGGGTGCTGATCCAGCACAAGGGACACCCAAGGTGAGACTCTTTGGGACAGTGGTTATTCCAGCCCGTCACCTCTAGGTCAACTGGACAGATATATCAAGGGCAGAGTAAGGATGGCCTGGGGATGCAAGCTGCTGCCTCAGGCTTGGCAGATGAGCACCCCAAACAGGGCAAGTCCTGCCTTCCAGTTCCTCAGGGATCTGCCCTGGTGTAGAGAGGGCTGCAGAACTACTACTCAGGTTCCAGCATCTAAACTACTGTAGCAAGGCAGATCACAACACGTACCCAAAACAGACAAGAAAGTCCCACGTGTTACAATTCCCTTTGCACTTGGAGGTCTGAGGCAAGCTTTCACCCATAAAAAGCATAAGCACTCAGCAGCAACCTGAACATGAAAAGAAGGTTTTGCTCCAGTAAAACCTACTGAATTCTCCAACCCAAGTCTGACACACTGAGTGAAGATCATTCACTGACAAGCCTCAGGCCCTCAGTGTGATGCAGCCAAAGCTTTCAGTCCTGATAAGCAATATCTGACAGCCTGAGAGCCCACAGCTGCGCTTCTTCTGAGGTTCCCATGAATCCAGGTGTGTGAAACAATTCCCTGACTTTCCGTTCCCTGCTGTGGGTGCATGAACTGCCTTCCAACAGGGACACATTTTTACCCCAGATGGACTGCTCATGGAGATGAGATGCTGGTTAAATTCCGAGCTGCATGTTCTGGCACCATAAAGCCTTCACGATTTCACATTCCAAGCTAGATTTTGTGCGCTTTGACACAACCAGCTCTCTGCAGGGGTTTGCTGGCTCTTTATTAGAAAAGCAGCTGCTTTTCAGCATAGTTAATGGTATTTTTCTACTTGTAGGTCTGCTAGGCCTTTACTCGTTAAGTACTTCAGCATTTGCAGTGGTGGAAGCATGTGAGCTGAACGGATGCTGTGACGCACTGTGGAACCAAGTCCCCTTCCTTCCCAGCCTGCCTCCAGGCAGTGTGACCTACATGTAGGCACCTAATTACATGGCAGGAACGTATGCTGTGAAGTGGGTTATTGACCTAAGATGACAGCTGTATTTTATGGAAACAAACTAAAGTGTACAGGTACCCTACAAATCCACTGGCAAGCACCTGGCTATGAAATGACTTGGTCTTGACAGCAGAGCTGCTCGTCAGCAGAAGGCAGCCCAAACTCCAGACCCCCAAACCAGGACCAAGGTACCAAGACGTTCAGCCCTAAAGTGAGCTGAAGCACGTTAAATAGAGAACCAGGTATCGGATTTAGTAACAGTTCAGGAAGCAGAGGTGACCATATGATCTGTAAAGAGCATTTTCACATACAGATAAGCTCATGCTGAGCCCTCAGTGAACAATATTCTTCACTTACAACAGTGAAACACAGTAGGAACATGGGGGAAGGATCAGAAGAGCCCCTCCACACATCTAGAATGCCCTGATGTACTCAGGAAGAAGCCTGTGGCTGCAGTGGATCCTCACGTGGTGGTGAAGCTCAGTTCAGGCATCTGCCAGTATTTTTAGCCAAAGAACACATTTAATGCTTAGAACTGAGCAGCAATTACCTGCATTTTGACAGCAATGACCCCAGAAATAAGCTCCTTATCCAATTCCTTTAAGACTACCAGTTTCTTTAATGTCAAGCTGCACAACCTGCAAACAGGAACAGAAGAGAAACAGTTATAATCATGTCTGAAAAAGGAAAAGCTCTAAACAGCTTTTACACACAGCAGTATCCCAGTTTGTGGGTAAACAGGCTCCCGAGACAAGCCACACACTGATACAGACATAAAGACAGCACAAACACATGAGGTTCCCTGGCTTTTCAGACTGAATTTCTTGAGCCTTTCACAAATACAAGGAGGCAGGCAGGAGGTATGTCTCTGATGCAGACCCATGGCCACATGAGAGCACCTCACAGCACGGACTTCCACTGACCACAGCCTGGGAACTCTTGCTCAGACCAAAAGCCTTCAGGTCAGAGGAATTAAATTCCAGCAATATAAAAGCACTGGGTCAGTCTAATTTTAAACTCATCTACAAAGCTTTCCTAGACTGTTAAGCTTTTTCAGTTTCAGACTGCTGGCTCGCCAAAGATCTCACTCCCACCTCCTCCTGTCAACCCACACATTCTCCTCCTCACCCCCAAACAAAAGTGCTAGCCAGTGGCTCAGGCATCTGTAATGGAAAAGGGGGGAAAAAAAAGAAAGGAGGAGAGGACTGAAGCAGTGCCCTCTGGCCCTGGCATTCACATGCCACACATATGCAAGTAAATCACATTCTTCACCCAGGCAATGCTACATTGTTCTGGTTTGAAGCTGTTTGCACTTCTGCCTTCCCGCACAGGGAGCTTGGGAGGGGGAAGAAGTTTGAACTAGGTGCAGCTGAGTTAAGGCTCTGAGGTAATGGGACTACAGCATTGTTGGCACTTTCACAATGTCACAGAAGTTACCACCAGCTGGTGTAATTAAAGGCATGCCTAGAAACAAACTTCAGGCAAAGAAACTTGAAGCAAAGACAGCTCAGCTTGAGGAAAGCAGGGGCCAGAGAACGTTGCCCGGTGGGCTCTGCTGACTAGACATCATCTCTCATGCTGGCCAGGAGCCAGCACTGCCTGTGTCAGGTCCCTGCCTCACGGCGTGGGCATCTTTGGCCTCTGCTGTGGGATGTCAGCAAGCTTCAGCATGGCTCCTCTGAAACGCACTGCAGAACTGCCTCTCCTAGACAGAAGTGTAACATCAGGGCTACTCATGAAGGGGCCAAGTCCAGCAGTAGATGGGAAGGGAAGAGGAACTGATGCTGGATTTTGGTACATGTCCAGGCAGCAGTAGCACAAGTGCCGTTGACTGAAGCCTGCACTTGAACTACAGGACTCCACACCGGTACCAGGAACCCAACAAGTCACCTCTGCAAGGGTGACCTGCACCTCCACCACCTTCTACATCACAATGGGAAGCTGAAACATTGCTTTGCTGCAGTGCCTGAAAGGTAGACATGGTCAGCATGGGTGCAAAACTGCAGGAGAAATATAACTAAAGGCCCTTCCCGACAGGAGCAGTGGTAGATGTTGAAGCAACTGCTGCCTGCTTCATCCAGAAATACCTGTGGCTCTTCCTGAACTCTGCCCTCTCACATGGGGCTGGGAACAGAAAAGAGCCAGTCTTAGCTCTTAAAGTCTTCACTGAAGCACCTCTCCAAACCTGCCCTTGCCAGCCTCTTCTCCACCCAGCCCACACTACCTGCTCCCTCTACTCATTTGCAAAGCACTGGTTCCTGCTATGAGCCCCTCAAAAACCAAGGGGAAGCGAGAATTAAAAGCTCTGCATCAGAAGACAGTACAGCCAGCCAGAGATGTTATAGAAATTACAAGGAAGGTGAAAAAACTGGGTCTGCCTGGGTATCTGTTCCCCTCTGTCACACCACCAGCAGCTGTGCAGAGTGTCATCAAGACAAACATGCTAGAGATCGTGAGCCTGGAGGCACTGGGTTCTGGAGGAGGGATGGCAGAAGTGGGCAGGACAGCTGCAGCTGCTGCTGGGCTGGTGGAGGAGAAACCAAGCATGCTGTCACCGTGGCCAGGCCCCCTCCCTGCACGAAGCAGGCATCTGCAGAAGCAGGAGAGCACAGGCCAGCGTGTTCAATTGCAAACCTAAGAGTCCCTGTGCACTGCAAGTCAGGTGAAGCTGCATCCCTCAACCCAGAGCACAGCATAGGCTGCCAGCTTTCCCACCCCATCTTGAACAAAACAGCAAGCACAGACACAGGCAGCTGCTGCCATGAAACTGCCAGGCCAGGATCTGGAGGAAGGAGGCTGTGATGCCATTTGTTTTCTTTGTAACACTGTAGCTGGAGGACAATTGCGCTCAGCCTGCCAAAACCCACAATGCTAGGGCCAGTCAGGTGCCGAGAGCAGAGGTAGGACAACACACTGGCATTGTCTCAGCTAACAGGCAAGGAACAAAGGCCTTTTCTCTCCAGCCCTGAGCTCGAGGATGAAAAAGGTACGGGAAGAAACAATGGTGTTCTCAGCACACACAGCAGAGCACAAGGAGCGCGTTCTGTTCTCCGCCGAGCATTCCTTCAATTCATCATTTATGAGCTTTGATCAAGCTCTGTGGAGCACTTGCTGCTTGGAAAAAAAAATAAAAAAAAATTTTAAAAGCCTCCTTTACAGTGATCAGAAAAACAGAAGCAGTTAAAAGAGACATGGGACACATCTGCTTTCTTTATCCCCCATTCCTGGGCTGATGGTACTAAAAGGCGCTTCACACAAAAAACAATGAAATGTGTCTATTCTCCATCGGGGGTGGGAGATAAAAATCAGACCGTTTAAATCCCACCAAATCACTCTCATCCTCAACATGCGTATCGTTCCAGGTCTTCAGTCTAAGTCTGCAGCTTACACATCAAAGCAGCTTTGGAATATGCGGCAGAAAGCAGCCATACCTTACTGAAATAATCACAAAAAGGCATATTCCAAGCGTGTCACTGCATCCAGAGCCAGCGTCGTGCCCCTGCCACCAGCACAAGGAACCCGAACCACTCACACCTGCAGGTACAGCAAGGATTTGTCTGCCACAACCAGCTCTGATAACAGCAGCACCTCCTTCCATACACTTTTTGCCTAGGTTTTGCTGTACTTTCATCAGGTCTCAAGGATCAGGAAGGGGACCGGTCTCACAAAATATTTCTATCAACAAGCCAGTTAAGATTAAATACTAGTAGGAAAAACAGGACAGACACAGGTGGACCTGAAACGATCTGAAAAAAGAACAAGGTGACATTTACAAGTTTCTAATGCACACATAGATCTCCTGATCTCCGTGAACACAGGGAAAATAACCTGTCACGCGCACACAGACACAAAGGGGACCTGAGGAAGCCTCAAGTCTGGAGCCGATAGAGCCTGAAGTATTTTGAACGGTCTATAAAAAGCCTGGGACTGCAATACAGGAGGTACAGACAAACCCTTTCTTTGCATGTTTGTTTCAGCAGTGACCTGTGTTGCACGTGGGGAGTTAAGGTAGCAAAAACCCCAAGTTAGCCGAAGCAGCGTTAAATAAGGGCGATGGAAATGCGAGAGCCAAGATTTCCACCCTTTTCTGAAGGTTCATAGTAGATCTTCCTGCTAGAAGCACAGTTGTGTCCCACACAGCAGCAGGCAGTGCCTGCCGAGGAGCTTGCACCCCCCTCCAGTCACACATGTCCCCCCCATGGCGAGGAGGCACAAGGTACTTGCCTGACCCCATTCTCAGGTTAACAAATCATGAGACAGCTTAATGTGTTCTACAAGAATAAAACTCTTCATCTTTTTACATCACTGCTGCAAGAACACAGTTTTAAAGAGAAAACCTGGACCTGACCCAATAGTTTTGACTCGTCCTGCTAATGGAAGTTGTTCATGATAAAGTTACTCAGCACAATTTGTTCAAAGAGGCAGCTATCTGCAAAGAACATAACATTTTGGTAACCAAGATCCAGCAAACATGTCCAGAACGACCAAATAAAGTGTTGCATTCTTTACTCACTAGATGTTTTGCTTTTGCATCCCTCTAAATCAGAAGATCAGGAAAATAAACCCTCTCCAAGAAAGAGTCTGCCTCACTGAATTAAATGTCTGTTTCTCCACAGGGAGCACAGTAATTGCACTGAGACCTCGCTCACACAGAGACAGTCAAATCAACAGGAAGGAAACATTAAAAATTAAAGACCTGTATTTTAATTAAGCCCCATAGAAGTCGAGAATAATAACAGATGCACCCACACCTACAGGGGATTCCACGTCCAAGATGGGAGCTGGGGCAGGAAGACTAGCTCATTACACAGATACCCTTTGTCCAAGAAAGCTGTGAAGACATTGTTCCTAGAGAAACGTTTCATGCCAGGAGCGCTCTCCTCCGAGGTCTGTAAACCCCAGTCAGCCAATGGCGCTAAGGAAGGTATCGATACCCATTTGGTAACTGGACAGTTTCACCTCACCCAAGTTATTTTGGCATTTCAGGACAGCAAGCAGCTTCCTACCTCGATGCTTTCAACCTGAACTTCCAGAGTTTTGCTGACACTTTAAACCCAAGTCAGTCCCAAAATAAATCACATGCCACTTGAAGTGGAGGGGGACGCCCGCCTACACACCCGCTTGCCCAGACAAACAGAGCCATTCTGCACATAGCTACAGCGGCATCTGCGCAGGAGAGGCCGGAGCGAGAAGGCCTGCACAGCATTTTTCAGAGACAGCTGCTTAAGTAAGGTATGAACGCATGCAGAGCATGACCAACCAACTGTGCATGCAGCTCCTTACGCCTGCTTCGCACAAGCCCAGGAAGAAAGGACCACATGGATGTACTCACTGCTGCACTTACGTGCTAAAGGCAGGGCTCCGTCCTGGCCTAGGAGACTTAGCTCAGGGAGAAAGGGGAGAAGAGCTGTCCTACTAATGTCACTTAAGCATCGAGACTGGGGCCTCTGGGCAAGGGTAGCAATGGTGGAAGCCACAGGCAAGGTGCTTCTTCACCTTCCAGAGCCTCTGAGTTAATTCCCTCAGAATGATCTAATCTCACTCCCATTCTCAGGTAAGCTCCATGGCAAGAAGAAATTAAATGAGGTGGCAGAGGTCAAGCGCTCCCATTTTGTCATTCCAGAAACATAACCTGAGTAACTAGCAAAGAAACATAACAGTCCTGCATCAGCCTCCGCTTACTTCTCCTTCCTTCACACTTGCCACCAAGCTAAACAGCAACCTTTAGCCAGATGTTCTGCCTACAGATCCATTCAAGTAAGCTTTAAGAAGCCAGGAAACAATTGCAGAGCAAGTATTTTCATTGTTCTTATTCTCAAGGATCCTGAAATCCTCTTCCCAGCACTAATAGAGAGAATTAAGCTCTTAGGACTCTAGAGACCAAGATCCATAGAAATGCTGTAGCAAGCAGGTCTTGTTCAGACAGGCAAGAGGATGGCAGCTTATTTTATGCAACAGGCTCTACCCAAGGTGTCACAAGGACACACATGCACAGCCCGACTCTTTCCTTTTACAGCTGGAATACACTCCTGCTCACTTCAAATATATTACCTGCCCCAAACTGAGCACGCCAAAGGGGTGGGGGTGTCAAAATTCTGCAGACCTGCATGATTTTTAAAAGATCCTGGAATTCTGCATGGGCACATTTGCTATTTGAGGAGCAGCATGCAGTTAACATGACCAAAGATTAAAGCGCATGTGAGCTTAGATACTCCCACCCAACGTATCAGTTCAAAAATGCTGAAACGGGTCTTCCTTCAGTGGGACAAGGCACTGCTGGCTGGCTCTAGGGGACTCACCCAGGCAGGAAGGGATAAGGATCCCTGAAAGCCAAATAACCGGCTCACAAAACATAAGGGTTTACATATTCCGTTGGCACTTCTCATGTTTTAGCACTTCAGCAGTCTGGAAAGAGCCCTACTGAGGCGCAGCAATGCTGGTAAAACCCTCAGGGGTTAAAGCCATATCTCCGCCGCTCCACATGCTCTTCGGGTAACAAAGCTGGCAGTCGTGTCACACCATGTTCCAACTACCTGGCTGAGACCTGACGTATTCAAGTCACACTGCGGTGGTAACAGCAAATCAGCCTGTCACCAACAACACGCTTCCAGGTACATGCTCTGAACTGTGCTACCAAGAAACAGCAGCTTTCTCACCCTTTAAGAAATCGTTTCAGTGAGAGCAGAAGCAGCTCTGCACACATCTGTCAGCCTCAGTCAGGATCTCAGTTCTTGCACATGCTGCTATACGTTTGGCTTCTCGCTCTTCATTTTGATGGTTTCAAATCCCTTTGCAGGGTGACGGGGGGTTGTGGATAACAACCAAAAACCATGAAGCAGGGATTAGGTCTGTTTCTCAGGCAGGCAATGGAATGCAAAGGAGTTAGGCAAATTCACCTGCGTGCTGCCTGCAAAGCCAAGCACAAGCCTAGTTAAATATGCTGCTGCTGGCTTGCCTCTTTCAAAGCCAGCATCCAAAACATCAGGACTGCATGGCACCCTGACACCAAAGCAAGCACCAATGAAAGAGCCTATGGTACTGGTGGATTAGGTTCAAGCAATGTTTTCAAAGTTCTGAGGCAATAAGAAAGTGTTTTATTAGCTTTAAAGACTAAAGTCAGCAAATAATGAAAAGCCAATTCATGGTTAAGGCTCCTTCGACAGACCATCAGTGTTACATTTTCTATATTACAGATGACACAAACACATCTGATATTTGCTGTATTAATTTAGCAGTTAGCTGGAGTAACCAGAGGCACCACCACCAAGGAACAAGCAGCAAGATGGAGACAGACCAGGCACAGCCACATCCATCTGACCGAAGGCCAGTAGAAGCTGGGGGTCTAACAGGCCTGCACAAGACACCCACGGCACTGCAGTACAGCCTCCCACCCAGAAAGCCTCACAGCACTGAAATGCCAGTCTCCCATCTGAGCATCTAATGAGAGTACTCAAAGCAGCACATGTCAGGGAGGGGGAGCCTTTAGGAAGTGGGCTGGTCAAGCCATTTCTGTACCCAGGGCTTCACTTCTCAGCAATCCAGCGAGAAAATAAAGGCACAACCCACTAAGCTTACGTGAACCAGCCAGGGTGGAGGGCAGCTCCCACCACAAGCCTTACAGATTGGTGCAAGAGCATGGACACAACTGAGCAAACAAACCGTTCCCCAACGCAAAAGGGGAGTCTGGGAGGAGGAATGCAAAACCAAACTGGGGAGTAGGGGATGAAGAGGAGAGACCTTCACAGCTGGAACAAATCCAGCAGCCCTCCCCCCTCCCATGCATGCCCGCCTTATGCAACCTGCCTTCTCCCTGCTGGCCCCCTACCCCAGACAGCAGCACTTGTCACACAGCAGGCTGATCACAGGGATCGGCTATTCCAGGCATGCTACAGGAACGCTCTCCCTGCCTGCCATTCCCATCTGCCCCGGAGCCCCCTGGGAATAGTGGGAGCTGCACAAAGTAGCCAGCAGATGAGAAGGACCATCAGAGCTAAAGGCTTCCTGATCTGGCCGCAGCTTGCCGCAAAGCACCGAGCAGCACATCTCTGCCTCCGTCCGAGCCAGCATCCCCCTCCCGAGCTGGCTGCAGGAACAAAGCCAGCACACACCCCAGGAAATCCTTGCAGTCTTGGCTAGCTCTGTTACAGGCACCAGCAGGTAAGACAAAAGGGTTAAAGAAAATGCCTCGTGGCACATTGTTTTCTCCAGCATGGCCTTGTCTGGATGATAACCCTCACTCTCTCTCCCCTCTCCTATCCTCCACCACATCCATGCCTCAGCCCTGAGCACAGCATGCCCAAACGCAGTGGCAGCAGCATCAGGTTGGGAGCTGTAACATCACCACAGCAACTAGGGATGTCACAGCCCACACGTGACCAGCTCCCCTCAGCCACGCAACAAATAAGACCAGGTCCTCTGACAGCCTGCTTGCTCCTCCTCACTCCCCTCCAGAGCAGTCTGATGGCAAATCTCCCTTCACAGCAGCGTGAAGAACTCTGGTCTCCAAACCACCGCTTCCCCTGCCCCATCCAAAGCCTGTATGTGCTTGGCCACGAGGAGCCAGCATGCATCTGAGCGCAGGCACATTCAGAGGGTGGTCCTGCACCAGCCAGTCTGGTTTAGTATTTAGGATTCTCTTTTTGATAGTAGGAAGCACAGGTCTCCAAGCTCTCTTGCGCTCAACTGCTTTAAAAATGCTAGGCACTATTCTGCTTTTTGTTCCAGCTGCTGAAGAGCCCACAGTGAGAGCTTGCTGCCGTGCCACCTGGTGCTGTGCTCTCGGCACATTCTTGTTAGCCACTTGGTACCCCAGGGAGACACTGCAGTCCCAGCCACAGCAAGGCTTGCAAATCATTAGAGGCCAGGACTCAGCCTGCAAGACCCTGATCTTCCCCTCTGTCTGTAAATCTGCCAAAGGCTCCTATCAAGAGGAAAAAACTATGCCGACAGGAGCCTTGACTTCAGGCCTATGTCAGAAGAGCTTGTAATGAAGAGCTCAGTTCTGCTTGGGTTAACTGTCACTACGATCTCTTCATCGTAAGAAATCAGGACTGGGAAGCCTCCAGCTAAGAAAGCAGTCGAGGACAAACAGATGGCTTCTTGGTGTACCCAAATCCAAGCCTGCTCTCAGGGCATGAACAATTTACTGTCTCTATGCCTTATTTCTCCCCACTTCAAATAGCTTCCACGACACCTTGTGATGCAGAGGTGAGCTGAACAGCCTGTCGCTCCTGAGACCAGACAGGCTCACATCACGGGTCACACCAAATTACTTCTCACTCAACCATTTTCAAATGCTCCCAGTTCACAAGCAAGTCAGACACATGACCCTCTCAGTCTAAGCCAGGATCCTGATGGCATATAATAAGACTTGGTGCGTCTCTGAAATTTATACCACTCCGAATAAATAGACTTTCTGAAAATTGTTGTAGGGGGGGGTTCAAAGGAGTTTCGGAGATGGGGCTTTGTGCTTAAGCTTGCTTTCCCCTTGCTGACCCATCTGGACCCAAGGCAGCAAAGTCAGGGCAGGTGGCCCACTCCTAACAGACCATCATTCTGTAACCTTGATTTAAAACATTTGCATCAGGTGCCAGAATAACAGGGTTTTGTGTATGAAGTTCACAATATGGCCCAAAATAAACAAGATGGAAGAACCACACAGGCATCATTTAGAGCCCAAATGGCTGTTTGCTTTTTCACCGAGAACTCAAAATGTCCTGTAAGGGTAAAGACAGAGCAGACAGCAGCAGCAAAAAACATTCTGTGAACTTTGATGGTACGTTTGGTATTAGCCAGCACAGCAATCAAATATGCAAAGCATCTCGCTGGCGGGCCCGCTTTCAGACTAGAAGAACACTTCACAGATCCCAGCGCTGTTCTCATTGCAGTAAGTCTGTCCAAGCCTGCCATTCTGGCCTTCTTCCACATTGGCATGTGCAGCCAGCCACCCCAATACCTCACAGAGCTGACGGTCTACACTGGTCCTTTAATTGCCCCATGTTTAATGCCAGCTCCCCCCTTCACTGACTCCAGAGGTAAATGGAATGACAAGTCAAAGAAATATCAAAATTCATTAGCTAAGTTAAAAACATATTTTTTCTGCACGATTCTCATCATGCCTCAAGCACAGGTGAACTATTCAGCACCCCAAAGTGTGATTTCTTTCCAGTATGCAGGTGTTCCAAAAGTACAGCACTAGCAACTTGAACTACAGGGAAGGAGCAGCAAAGGGAAAGTTGCAACTCCAAACCCTAACGTATTCAACAGCAGGTCGGAAGGAAGGTCAGGAGAACCACCAGCTCCACAAAGAGCTATTTCTGCAGCTGGATCCAACACCCCGTGTAACGCTCACAACCCCTCAGCTGCCTGCTCTGACAGTGGCACACACGCACCAAGCACCTCTGAGCCCCCCAGCACCACCAGCTCATCTTGTGCACAGGTGCTTCAAACGGGGACTACAACGCTGACAACCGATTTGGTCTCTGGCCACAGCTCAAAGGATGCTTAAAATCAAACACATTAGAATAGTTATAAAAGGAAGGCTCTTCTTTCCCAGAAGCATTTATTTAGATTTGAATGGTGCCAGTTTTTACGAGGCAACAACACAAAGCTGACAAAGCAGCCTCCATAAGAGCTAAATATAATTCACAAAGAACTTCAGATCCTGCCACTACAGCTATGGGACTCTATTCAGCATTAAACACACTGGAAACACCGGTTAACATCCCTCAAACTGGAACAAAATATCAAGGGTGAAGAAGCTGAAATGTACTATCTCTTGCAGATTTGTCTCCCCAGAAAGGAAGGGGCAAACTGGGAGGAGTTTTGCAATATTAACAGTGGTCACAAAAGGCCTGAAAATGTAAAAGCATTCAACACCCTGCAAGGAGAGAAATGCTTCTTGATGCCTTTGGTTGAAGCCTCACTGTGCTCTGGCACCTATGCCTTGTGTTTCTTCCATCAAATATTCTGAGCAGCGCTTGCTCATTCGCACACTGACTGCTGGAGTGCTCACAGATAAGCTGGGAAGGAAATCACCAAAGAACAGGAGTAAGGGATCTAGTAAGATTCTAAAAGCCGAATAGTTAACTGCATTACCTAGGCTGATGCAAGAATGAGATGGCTGAAGTAAAACTACCACCACTACTGCCAGGGATGGACCTTCAGCAGTAACCAGAAGCAATACCTTTAACTTCCAAAACCAGCCAAACTGGACTGAAAAGGCTGAGACAGAGTGCAGCGCCTAGCCTGTCAAGCACAACACAAGCTCTCCGCCAAGACCATGAAAACTACAGAACCCACCAAAACTGCACCGATGAACAGAAACTGGGATCTCTTGCAGTCTTTAAAGCTGACCCATGGCGGTTACTCTGCAGTGAAGCAGCCACAGGTTTTGTATTGACAAAGCCTGCATGAAACCTGTCCCCGCTGCTCTGCGGGGATACCTGGGCAGGAAGGAACACACACCGTGGGGCTGTCCGTACAGCCTGGGGGACAGCCAGGAGATCCATTTCCAGACCCTGCAGTAGGGCTGCAAACAGCTGGGCTTTTCAGAGGCTTCTGATCCCCTCTCAGTAAAATCAGCTTCCTTTAGGGAAATTCCCGTCTCCAGATGATCTCAAAACGTCTCTCAACAGCACTTTACCAACGTCCTCCCCCCACCCCAATCCTTCACATCTAAATATACTCTCTATGCTCTAGTTTAAAGAGCCGCTACTAAAAAAGAAAGCACTTGTTTGGAAATAGCACAAAGTTTTCTATTTGTTTTCTTCTCTGTAAAAACCCTGTGTGACTGAGATTTCACTGCATTTCTCATGGAGAAGGGAGAAAACCTGGCAACTCAGACTTTGCTCGCCCTCTCTCTGAAAGCTTACATCACCTTTAAATTTATCAGGGAAAAAAAGAACCACAATTTTTACTAAAGGAGTTCAGAAGAACTACCAGTGCCAAACACTCACGGTGTCAGACAGAATGCTCCGATTTGCTCCGGAGAAGCATTTGTATTTCCTTAATACTCTAAACCTCTTCAGCAGCTGTCGGAAGTTGAGCTGGCAAGCAGAGATTCAATATTATTTAGATATTACATTTCTTCAGCATCATTGCTGGTGATATTTCATTCCTCAAAGCAATAAGGGAGCAATAAAGCAAACCAAGCGCCTGAATTTATTAGTTCAATTTGTCAAGAATATTTATTAAAATATCGGTGACCGTGTAAAATAGCAAAACAGTAAGCTGTGATAGACACAAGGTGCTCCAAGATGCCAGTCTTCACGGCTTAGAACTTGTTCCAGAGCACTGTAAGATTTTTTTATGTTGAATATAAGCAATAAAACAAAAAGTGATTTATAACAATTATAATCCATTCAGTCCCCACCACCTTTCATCAGGCTTACGAGTTCCTATTGAACCCAGATATATCAAAACAAACTGTAGATGCTCTACCGAATAAGCAGAGAGGGGTAAATGAGGCATGAACAAGCAGAGGCTGGATGCACGGCAGCTCTTCCTCAGCAGGATATTAAGGTTCACTGCCAGGAGGGATTACCGAGGAGCCTATTCAGCATTAAGACAGAGTTACTCCATTTGCAAACAGGATCACACCATTAGATCACTCACGGAGACCAAACTCTACAGCCAGACCAGTCTCAGCTCCCTGAAAACACTCCCTTTTAAGACCTTTGCCTGATGCAATCAGCTAACACTAATATGACAGTGATGCTAAGAGCAAGGAATAGGTATTATCATCATTTTGTGGTCAGTGCTCCTGTTTATAGGTAAGCAAGGAGCATCCTGAAACCAGGGGCATGTACTCAGGCTGTTAAAGAGCATTTCTGTCACAGAAACAGTTGAGGATCATCAGTGGGTATGAGACAGGGATAAGTACCACAACATTTTTTCAACCATAAGAATGAGATTTATCTTTAGTTTTATGCCCTCACTCAACCTCTCATTTTCACCACATGACTACAGCTAATACCAAGCACGTCAAACTTAGCATCGGGGCCTATGGTTAGTCATACGTGAATTGTACTTATGTAATTATATGGGTTTGACTGTTGAGATTTTTCACCAGTAGTCTCAAATACACTAATAGGCAAATGATCTACTAAACACTGCATTTTCAAAAGCTGTGGAATGTCCCACATCTGGCAGATTGAGCTGAGATTTAGAAGGATGATGCAAAAAATTATCTGTAAAACATGAAATCCCCTCCTCTGTGCCCATCTGTTACAGGGCAATACAAATCCACCATCACTCATGCTCTTTTCTTTCCTTTGGAGCTGGGGTACTTATACCGAAGACAGGGGCCATCCCTACCTTTTCACATCTTACAAATAGTAGAATAAACTTCCCATTTTAAGATCTTGCATGCAGTTTGCAAAAAGTCTCCCAGCCCATGGTTTGCAGTCAAATCCATGGCTCTGAAGAAATCATATTTCCCTACAGAGAGCAAGAGAACAAGAGAAGTGTTTTTGGGGCTCCCATAATCCTGGCAAGCCTGAGCTCTCTAAAGAGCCAGCACAGATTTGCTACCGCTCCCCAGCTGTTTATTTTGAGCCTTCATTTCCACCACTGTGAAGCAAAGGTCAACTCAAGAGCTCACAGCAAGCACCTTGAAACTAGCTGAAAAGAAACCCTGGAGCCAAGGAGAGTGCATGCTGCAACTGTTCCACAAAGAGTTTTTCACGTTACACACATAAGAATCCTGACCAAACATGAATGTTCATATAATTACAAATTACTAAGTAATTTTTCTGTTTTCACACCTGAATCAGCAAGAACACTAGAGGCACATGCCCCCCATGACTGATCTCAAACACAGATTAGCTCCTGGTCAGAGCAGGTCCTCTTGGAGGGCTGGTGGAGAGTGTGAATTCACCCACAGCAGAAAAGCCCAAAGTTACTCACGCAATAGCTTGGAAAATCTGGTGGTAATTTTGCCAACATGGCCCAGGAGACTGTCAGCAGGAGCAGCAGCAGTCTGCTGGCAGAGGACAGAAAACAGAGAAACAAAAGCTAGAGAAGGAGCCTGAATTCACTGTTCAAGGGCCAGGAACTGTGGGAGACAAGATGAACTCTTGAATTTCCAGAGATTAGAGAACTGTTCACACTAAGCTACACCATATTCTGCCTTTAAACTGGTACAAGCCTTCTGTGATGTCCTGGATGTCAAAAAACCTATTTCAACTTACCTATGAACAGATGTTAGCTCTTGCTAGAACTGTGATTCAGTCAGCCCCACACTAAATCCTGGCACCACTGGGCCATAGTGACTGTGACAGAATACATGCTTGCAGTTTCCAGTTGCTGGGTTTTGTTATGCACCATAAAAAGCAAGAAATCACAAAAACCATCAAGTCTGATGGATCTGAAGAGGAAAGAGTTGCAAAATTTCTCCAGTCGCTGGGAACGTAGAGGAGAGCTGCAGCATGCAAGACTGAATACTTGATGCTTCAAACTTCAACAGAACTTTTGTTTAATATGTCAGCTGGAGTATAATAAAGGACACATGATTTCCACAATACAGTGTGGGGAGAGCAAAGGAAAACATCCCTTTTCCTCAGGAACACATCAAACATATTTCCCCACCATGGATCTACCCTGCTCCAGATAGTTCCTATCTGCACTCAAAAGTTACAAGTGGCCAAAACATTCCCAGAGCTTGATAAAAATCAAAGTCAAGTGTTTTCAACAAAATCCTCTTTGTTACCACATTCTGACTACTTGGCTACTGGAACTGCAAACCTGTTCAGAGAGATGCCTTAACAATGAAGTATCATTTAAAATGCATTTGCAGCTGTGCATATTTCACTTCAGTCACATTGTTGTGAATTATACCTCAGCATGTCCTTGCAGAAAAGGGGTGGGCTGTCAGGGGGATGGGAAGGGGGAGAGAAAAGAAAGGAATTTCTACTGAACAAAAGAGCTCCAAGAAACTGATACAACTTTGCTAGAAGCTATTCCCAGCCCACTCAACATTTTTGATTGTATACAGACATACCAAAATCCCAACAAGGGGCATTTTTCCCAGCTAAAATATGAACCATCAGCAAATCTGACCACCACCAGAGAGAAACGGGACAACCTAGCGGAAGCAAAGAAACGCAGAGCAAAACCATCTGAACGGTTGTCCTAAACAGAGAACTACCTTTGAGAGCTCACCGTGGTGGCAGCCTCGCACAAACTCCTGCCCAGCATCCAGCACACTGCTAGTCAAAGCTAAGCAAAGCAGGACGCCCGCGGAGTTACTTGCTTTAGTGCCAGAGTCATTTACACAGCACTGAAAAGCACACAAGGTGCAAAGCACTTCTCCCCCCGCCTCCCTAGAAGCCCTGTGAAGAACCGTATGGCTTTACTAATATTCACCAGATAGTTTTACCGTGACCCATTCTACAGGGAAGTGTGCGCTGACTCCAAGTCCGCTGAGAAGCCAAGCGTTACATATTGCTTTCGCAGCTCAAAACCACAACAGTGGCTTGTGGCAATGCTGAGAGAAGCCAGGGGAGAAATAAATACCGCAAGAACACGGGAGGCAGTACGCAGCTGGGACTTTGGTGAGGTCAGGCTAAACCTACTCACAACCCAGCTCTGGACCAGAGCCTGTACTCAAGCACCTGGGTGCAACAGGTTTTTTGATCCAGAGATCCCCTTGAATGTTAGTGCTGTACAAAGGCAGAAACACTAGGAGCCAGGTTACTTGGACCTGCAGGAGAACAATGCTGCAAAGCAAACTAAAGCATCCAAACACAGACAAGGTGTCGCAGCGCTCTCAAAACTAGCCGGCTGCAACAAGGCTTTTACCACCCCGTACCAGGTTAACTTCGATAAGTAGTTCCCGCGCCTTGCCCCGGCACAGCCACCAATCCCCCACAAGGTTTCAACAGTTTATCTACTGGCCATGCTGTTTCTTCATCCTCTTCAGGCCAGTCCACCCTGCTTCTTGCCTCTGCTGCATCCAGATTCTTTCTCGGGCTCCTCTTCCAGCCAGGCTCTCCTCATCCAGGCCCTATGCTTCTCCCAATCTCTCCTACATTCAGGGTGCTCTGTCTTCTCCCTCTGCTCCCTCCAGGTCTCTCTTCATCCAGTGCTCCTCTTCCATACCCCTTAGAGCTATTTAACTACTCAGCAGGAACCAGCCACAGCTGCACCTTATCCACATCAACCAACCCACTGCCCCTGAAGCCAGCCCACAGCTGTATATTATCAACGTTAATTAACCTGCCCTCATTCCTCTATAATTCCTCTACAACAAGGCAGATGCATCTTCAACACATGGTACCATCGGCATCTATGCAAGGGCATCAAGAAGAGTGGAGCACTTTGCACTCAACATGTGCACAGCAAGGGACCAGCACTAGAAAGCTGGCCTTGAATGCAGGTGCAGCAGGAACATAAACAGAACCACTTAGCACTGCCAGGCTGCATGTACATTTAGGTTACGATCCTGGAACAAGGAAACAATTGAACGAACAGCGAAAGCTTATTATAAATGGTTTTCTAAGGACACTCAGCAGGACCTGTCATTTACATATCAGAAAAACAGGAGCATGCTGACCAAAGGCTGAATTGAGAAAATCCACCTCTGAAATCCCTTCTCCCTGGAAAAAACACTACCTGCTTGCTTGAGCTAAGCACTGGCCAAGGCTTCTGATCCTCCAGCACATCCCCATGGGCCAAGGGTAAAGAATCACCAGAATTTTGTCTCAGTGAGCAGCTTTACACTTGAGGGGCTACATGCTACATGTTGGGAGGAAAAAAAATCCTCTGATCTGCTTTGGTATCTGCAAGCAGCTGTCTCAGATCCTCACTGGGACTGAACATGAGCAGGCAAAGCTCATCCAAGTACCTGGAGACACTTAAAGTCTATTTGTGAGGCAAGGACAAAGCCTGCATTAATGGTCTTCAACTCTATTAAGCAAAATAAAGCAGAATCCTGACAGAAAGAAGATACAGATCCCGCCAGCCTGAAAGAGAAATTGGAGCACCTTAAATTCTGGCACGCTCTCAGGCACAGCACAGGGAAGAGGTAGAAGAGCAAATAAAAGGGAGTTCAGCCCCTAGCAAGCCACTAGCAACATGAAATATATATGATACAGTTCTTGCAGTTCTCAGCTTTCCTTGCAAATCCTTCATTTTAAGGCAGTGGGTGCAACTTGATCGGGAAAGCAGCATATCATCTTTCTACCAGGTAGAAAGCATGCAGGTATATTTTCATGAAAGGAAAGGGGACATTTTGGAAGGATCCTTTTTGACACTGAAAACTGCCCTCCCAAGAGGAAGAGACCACAGAGGATGGCTGCAGGACAGGCCCGAGGACCTCTGAACAGACCCTACAAACTGTACATCAGCAGGCAGATGGAAGGGTGGAAAGGGCCATGGGAGGAGAGCAGGATTAGAATTATGGTAAGTGATACTCTAACAATAGCTTTCTTTTAAGAAGGAAGCTCTTCCTGCTGTAGTAAATCTATTTAGTCTGAATATAAATTTATACACTGGGGAAGGACCGGATGAAGGACTGGCAACTCCTCAGTCAGCTAAAACCAACTATTTTAAAGCTCCTGCAATACCTACCAAGTAACGTGGACCATGGCAGTGGGGGGATTGTTGCACCCCCTAAGGTGCTGTCAGGGGTTGTTCAGTGGAGCTGCTCCAGCCTTTGCAAGGGCTAGGTGACCTAGGAAGGTCTTTTTCAGCCACGTTTTCTATTTTCATCATTTCTCCCCACCCCAAGAGGTCATGCAGATGAAAACACCAATTTAACTAATGCCAGATGGGAGGTAAGTTAAGCCATATGAATCTTTGCTTATTATGTAATTACCTTCGTGCCTTGTAGAAACATGGAAATGCTTACAGTCACTGGCTGAATATTTTGTACATAAACAAACATTTCTAGGCTGTTATTATTTTAGAGAAATTAAGCCCACATGGTTTTGACCAACTACTCCATTACCACGTGGCACATTTATGAAAAAAACAAGCTTAATTTTGAAGCTACACCAGGAGGTTGCAGACATCAGTCTCCCCCAGCAGCCCAAGATAATACTTATCAAATGTGCTCATCAGCTCACTGTTATAGACTTACTGAGTAGAAACTTAAGATTATTTGTACTCAGTGTTAAATACACCAAATTATTTTCTGCAGAACTCAAGGTCATTTAATTTACTTTCAACAAGTCCCAACACATTAAAGAAAACAGCACTGAGGCAGTTCAAGCTTATTTTGTTACTGAACCAGAGCAGTATGGCAATAGACAGCTTCAGCACCAAACACATCGAACCATGTGCCAGAACATCCAGAGGGCACTTACGTAAAAATCTATGGGGAAACTTCACGTGTACAGGTGAAAGCAGCACTGAGAAATTGTTACAGATACAGCTCTGCAACTCATGCTCTTACTATAAAGTCATTAGCAATTAAAGATCCTGTGCACGGATGCAGAGTTCTGAATGAAGCCAGTTGTATTTGTAGGTGTCCCATTAGAAACCAGGAGCACATGTTAGAATTTGCATAAGAATCGGTGTGAAAGATTCAATTACATCCCCAACAATCTCCAGTAGCTTTGGTTACACTGTCAATTATTCAAGTTAGAAAGCGCCTGTCTGACAATCTCCTTGCAAAAAGTCTAGCTCCCAAAACCTTCCCACCAGAGAGCTCCCCTTATAGCCCAAATGAAGGAAAGACCACCTCCACCCCAACCATCTCTTCCCCTTGACCTACTCCGTAGCTCTGAGCTGGAGAACACACACAAAACTTTGGACCACCCAGGGCTTCCAGCATGCAGCTAAAACACAAGCCTCTAAACAAGGGGCTGGACTTCTCCTCTCACAGTCACTAAGAGTCATTTCTCCAGCCTAAAGAGAAGGTCTGCTAAATTAGAAATGTGGTGCATGCACTGGAAGCACGCAGAATCACTTACTGCTTCCACTTCATGACTTTACAGCAGCAGCAGCACTAGATTAAATGGGCTACCCGATTTGTCCTCATCTCCACACTCTGCCTGCACAACCATTTGGACCATCACACAGCAAAGCACAGCAGAGAACCGGTCCAACTAAAACCCAACCCACCTCCTCACCTCCACCCTCCAAATCCTGCCCTGGTCTGCTTTACCATGTGAACTCTCAAGCGCTTGCACTGGCACAAGGCAGAAGGTGCTGGCAGACAGCAGCTTAAGCAGGTAGGTTGCAAAGAACCACCAGACCCATCAGCCTTAAAGGAGCTGGCAAAAGCTGGCTATAACCTTACCTGAAGAGCACACAGCTCCACGTACATCTGAGAAAGAGTTCTTCAGTGACCGAGCTATTGGAGCTTTGCTGTAACAGGCAGGGACTGGTAAATGCGTGTGTCTTACATCCACAACTACCCACTGCACAGATGGAACATTAAAAAGATACAAGAGCACTGATGCTGGCTCCCCATGGCCGGGAAATGGGCTGTGAATGGTAATGTCCGTGTCCCCGTTACAAACCATAGAGTTCACATGATTGAGGCAGCAGTGAAATCAGGACACGTGTGACAAGGTGAAATAAAGACTGCACACGTATCTGATGAACTGGAAAGTTTGCAGCATTATCTTGAGATTAGACCCCACGTTACAGACACTCATTTTCAGAGCAGCCCCTCCAGAGGCAGTCAAATCTAGCTCTGGCACAGCCTCCAGCTGAAGTGTGCTCTCCCTGAAGAAACTCAAGACTGAGTGACCTCAAATGATCCTGCTATATTTGTAAAAACATGTGCGAGGAGATGTCCTCCAACAGCCCTACGACTTTCATGGGCTTAGGAAAGGCAGAGCACTTCTTGTCAAGATTCCTGCCTGAACAGGGTTAAGAGTTACGCTGCCAGACCAGCTCCCTAAAAGACAAGAGAGAGGTATCAGCCTCTCCAGCGTGAAAAACGGGGCTGCCCTTTTGAAAACACAGACTGAGACCCACAATCCCAGAGCCAAATGCATCCAAAGAGAAGCCATGCCTCCAGCAGGTCCAACAGAACCTCACAAACTATTCACAGACTGACATTTTAAGCTGGTACAAAGCCCCCCAGACTCTCAGTTCTCCAGTTTCAGGATGCACTGCAAAAACAGTAGGTAGACAGCAAACTCTCTGCGGTAAAGAGAAGGCTGTGCTCCTCTGCAGCTGGCCCTCAGCAGCTTCCAGGACCGCTGTGAGACCTGGTGGTGCACCAGTTGGAAAAAGTAGCATAATATATGGAAAGGAAGGCTTGGCTGGGAATGGCCTCAGACATCCTAATCATGAAACTGCACCCATACATAAACTGATAGGAGACCACACTGCTGTGTGAAAGGGCAGCCTGGTCCACCTTGACTGTGAGGTCCCACTTCTGATCTAAGCCACCTACTAGACTTCCTTCCCCCCGCCCCCCCTGCATTAGGACAAAGCAGGTGGGCTGAGCACTGCAAATTGTTTCTCATCCAGAAGCAGCAGCATGGC
Source organism: Falco naumanni (assembly GCF_017639655.2). Classification (NCBI taxonomy): domain Eukaryota; kingdom Metazoa; phylum Chordata; class Aves; order Falconiformes; family Falconidae; genus Falco; species Falco naumanni. The sequence goes on along the minus strand of NC_054064.1, from coordinate 9,424,225 downwards.
TGTGCAGGTTCCTCTCACGGTATGCCCTGATAAGCAGCTGCAAGAAAGGGAATTGCACTGGTTTAAAAATCCTACAATAGCTGCTTCATGATAAGTCATTGTCAAGTTACAATCTCACCGCTTTAAAGAGAACTCCCAACAGACCAATGTGCTCTGAAGGCGCAGCCACCATCAGTTCTGAACGAACAATGTGCCTCAGCCTTCGCAGTTGTCCCCTCTGGCCAACGGCTGCTGCATGCTCCTGCATATAAGCCTAGCTGACTGCAGGAGCATGTCACCAGCTTGCCACAGTGGCACAGTCACGGCACAGGGCAGCGCAGCTGGGTCCCTCGGCAAAGAATTCCCCCTGCAACCCACCGCAGCAGGAGCCAGGACATGTTGGGGACCACTCACACAGGACACGGCAGATGTGACACTTGTGGACCTCTGCCTGGTTCTCAGAAGCTGGGGACTATCTGCATTAACCACATTCCCCAGGCGGAGATTGTGCTCTCAGCAGAAAGGGGATACAGACTTCTATAGACTATATATAGATAAGGCTTCCTAAGAATCTCTCGACAGGGGTTATTCTCTGCTCTATATCTAGATCTGGCCTAGTGCCTGTTGAGAAACATGTATTGGACAGGCACATGTGCAAACTGCAGCTCATTTTGGTCATTAATGAGTGCCCTGCACGACAAACCCTTGAAACACAGGCCAGAACCACGTCAGGAACTCTGTGGTTTTCCCATGTCTCCATTTGCAGCCCTCCATGTGTCTCCCTGCAGAGGTGAAGACCCCTTTAGAAATCTCTCTCCTGCACATGATATTTACTTACCAGCAGCAAGAAACACCTCCCAGCCCTCACACTTTGTAGCTTTGTAGAAAAATAAAGAGCAGGAAAGGATTTTTATAGTCAAGCTTAAAGCAAAGGGGTCTGATGAAAGGAGACAGTGTCTTTCTTCAGGAGATTTTTAGCAGCAAAACAAAGTGCTTTGCTCATCAGTGAAAACATGTTTCACCTCACCCTGCACACAGGCACGCACTTGATCCCTCCTCCACCTTTACACCCTCACATCTTCAAACCAGCACTTCTCTCCAGCCCCAGCAACACACACTGAAAAAAAAAAACATCCTGGATTGCCATGTTTGTTCCTTTTTAGAACGAAAGAAAACTACCTCCCCAAGGCCCAGGAGGACCTGCAAGCTGTGCAGGTTTTCGTTAAACAACAGTGTTCCCTCTTCTCTACTCCCTTCCACTAACCTCCCACAAGCTCCAGAGCACCCGACTGCCAAAAAGGTGAATGAGACAGAGAGGGGAGTTGGTTTATCTTCCGACCAAACAAGACCTTGAGGGGGAAAGTCCCACACATCTTAAAGCACTGGGGAAAAGGTGGTAAACTACCATTTCCCAGCAACAGCAAAGCGATCACATTTATTTATTTAACTTTAGTACAATTCGGATGAATCACTGCGGGAAACAGGGCGATTTTTGATCAAAACTGCCTAGTGTCCGGGTGCTCTTCCCTGCCCAAATGACACCCAAATGACACACACTGTCCTTGGGGGCATTTCCCAACACGTTCAAACATCCGAGACAAACAGTTAGCTCTCCAAACCAGTACAGAGACCGCACAGCACACACTGTGCACAACATCAAAGTTGATATTTTATGCTAATCTGCCTGCTTACAGGAGAACAAATGCTATTTTCCTTGACAACTCTTCTGAAATAAGATCTGAGCAACCATGCAGATTTCAAACTCTTTTGAAATATCAGTAAAACAAACACTCAGTTTCAGTTTTCAGTGCAAAATCTCCCCCAGGAACGGCCACTTGGCAGGTCAGGCAGACAGCAACTTCCACCCAGCCTGCAGGAGCTGCACCCAAAATACAGGTGCTGCAAAGGTGCAGCAGGCGCCATGCACCACCCCAAGCCAGGCAAACAGCAGCACCCTTTCTGGCTTGCAGACCTCAGCTCTAGTTTACATGCATGAAAGCCTCCACAAAGCAAACCTCACAGCACGCAAGCTGCTCTGATCTTTATTTTTGCTACACACTTTAAAAATTACAATGCTTTCCCACTGGAGCAGGGGAGGTCCAACACCGGCACTTGAGCTCCTGATCAAGAACAGTTATAGCCCTGCAAGAAACAGCACTGGAAGCCAGACTGCCCTGCAGACTTGCAGCTGCCAGATGAAAAGAAACAGTCGGGCTGTCTCAGAAGTAAGGCACAGCTCATACCAAGTGACAGCCATGCAAAGCGCTGCAGGAAAGGCTGAAGCGGTTCTAGGGGAGGAAACGGGTTCCGGACTCCAGCATGCAACCAGAGAGCCCATGCACCTACTTTTCCAAACACATGGAGCTCATCTCCTCCTCCTTCCCCCAGACTCGGGCTCACCAGGCAGACCTGCAGACCCTCTACTACAGTTGCACTGATCCAAGGACAGGGCCTACATGTGCAGTAATCACCAGCCACCCTCATTTTTGAGGAATCCCTGCTCCAGAGCTACTGGCTGCAGCATACCCATCAGAGCCGTCTAGGCAATTCATTGTTTTAAACAAACGAGTGATTAGCCAGGATCTACTCTCTCCTTGTGCAGCTGGCTGCACGCCCTGCAAGCCTCCACGTTGCTGTACAGTACCATAATCCAATTAAACCTCACCATGAGAGGAGCTTCACGCTATCACATTCAATTAGGCAGTTAAGCCTCTTATAATCTGCACATTAGGATCCATCCAGGCTAACACTCCCCAGCACTGTTTGGGAGGTGGCACTCTTCGACCAAGCAAAGACACACATCTGTCACATCTGGAGCCACAGGAGAACCATACAGCTTAGGAAATTCATCTGGCTGGATGACAGGGAGGTAGAAGCACAGGAAAAAGAAAATACAGTATCCAGTTCCTGCCCGCTCACAGTTACATGCTCTCTGAGCCTCCCTGCTCCCCAACTTCCCGCAGAAATGGGGCAGTTCTGAAGGAGCACAAGGGGCCCAGAGGAATTTCACTCTCTTAATAAGTTAATGGAAAGGCGAAGGCTAATGGAGGACCTGGCAATAAGGAGTCGTTTGGCAGCCAGCCACCAATTCCATAGGAAACACCCTCCCGAAAAGGTCACCATAACGGTGGCAAAATTTGGCCCAAAAGAATGAGAAAAAGCTGCCAAGATGTGACGCAAATAAAGCCAGCGAGCAGGCCAGCTTCCTGCGCAAGGCCAAAACATGAAGTGCTCTTGGAAAAAGAAAGATTAAGGGTTGCAAGGAACATAATGGCCTCTTGTAACAGCTGAGTTGTTGCTTTTCTTTTCTTGGCAGTAAAGAGGGATGTTTTGTTGCTGGTTGATTAATCTATTATGCAAATCATTTCATAGCTAATTTGATACAGCCACAAGCTTGCCACAGAAATCACCTGCCTGCTCAGAGCTGACGAAAGGTGGAGTATCAATGGCTCCATTCGATAGAGCTTTTATTTCCTGGACAAGCAAGCTGCAGGTTGCCTCTGGCCATGCAGGGCTGCCAGAGCACAGGCCAGACTGCCAGGGAACACGAGGAGAAGGTCCCTTGGGCACCTTCACTCGGTGGAAGGCAAGGAGGCCCTTCGGAAGAGCAGCCCTTTCCTTCCTTCCTGGAAGGCAAGGAAGCAGCGCCCTTCTGCAACGGGCAAGTGCAAAACATCCAGATGAACACCATGTACAATCCCATCCAATATCCTTTTGCTAGCAACTTTGAGATTTTAAGACTTTTGCAGAACTGTTCTTGACACGCACAAGCTTCACCTTACATCAACTGTAAGGTGAAGCTTACATGATGTAAAAGATATAATAGGTCTAACTGGATGTTTGATCCCAACAAACCACTCGGCTTCTAGACAGAACATTTTTTCCACTGAATACAAGAGTCCAAATTACATTCAATAGTATCATACAAAGTGACAAACTTAGTAACTGCTGCAATAGGATTTACATGGGGAGCACTAAGGGATCATCTGATCTTGCCGAAAATAATGTCATTTCAGTCTTGATCTCTTCCACAAAACTAAGGAGGAGAAACAGGATCTCCTGGCTCTAAGAATAAAGGGGTTGGTTTAAGCCACTGCACTTTACTCCAAGCATTTCACCTCCATCGCTCATTTGTGGATGCTTTCCTTCATGCATCTCAAATGTTCAACAACACCTTAATGGTGGGGTTTTTTTTAAAGCCTGTCCTGTGCACTCATTTGTATTCAATTTCCTTCAGTGGTAAAATGTTAGGCATTCCATGCTATTCAAAGTCAAAACAAAGCCTCCAAATAAGCACTTCTGAAACGTACCTAGTCATCTGAGTAATTAGACATTTTTCTAGTTCCAAATGTACTGAAAATCTACAGTCAGCTCCCAATGAACGTGCCAGCAGTTATCCTAACAAACAAGAGTTCTCTCCTAAATGATAGCATACCAGTAGATCAGGAGGTGAAGATACATTTAAGTTAACATCTCCCCCTATTTGAATTAATCAGCATTTTTAATTATGTAGCATCACCTGATCATAATTATTATTCTAGCAATCTGTCTACCTTTCTGCCGATATGGCACATAGTTGCCATTGCTGAAGCCAGGCCAGGACACGCTCTCACTGGCCCAGAGAAGTTCCCGTCCCCAGCGTAGGCACACATCCTTCATACCAAGGGGCAAAGGCTCTCCCTTCCAAGCACATCTGCAGCAAACTCTCACAGAGAACAGCCAGCCGTGGACTTGACGCAGGTCACAACCCCCTCAGCCGGAGTCTGGGAAAGGGAATTAACACCACACAGAGGTGCAAACATGCAGATTGCTGCAGTGGCTCCATGCCCCAGCAGACCTCACTGCATCCCCCCTAATCACACACCCATGCCATTACCTTTACGTGGTCGCAGACCTCTTTGCAAACCACTGCAACTCATTAACTGACAGGCAGCAAGATACATCAGAGGAAGAAGATAGGAGCTGGCACAGGGAGAGGAGCCCTGGGGCATGGGCAAACTGTTAGGATCCACTTGGCTGCTGTGAACCCACAGCCTCACTCCAATGAGTTCCCACTGCCCCTGGGGATGTCCGCACCAGGGCTGGTGTGAAAGTTCACATGCTTCAAGGCCATCCCACAGCACGCTGAGCAGTAACATCCCTGCACCAGCAACCTCCTGTTCAAGTCCAGGGGATGTGTGTGGACTCCCTTCATGTTTCCTCAACCAGCAGGCAGGCTACAGAGGCAAGCCAACACATGCAATACTCAGGCAGTGCCCAGTAAACAACCTCAGATCCCCAGCACTGTCTTTTCCTTGGTCTATTCCACAGGCTTCCTTTGTATCTCCATGGGACACCAGGCCCACTCCCACCCCATACACGGTTTGCTCTGAATACACTCCACTTTACAGTTCAAAGCTTTGCAGGAACTTTTTCAAGGATGTGACAAGGCAGTAGCGTAGAATGAAACCCATTCTGAATGGGAGCACTGACTCTCACGTTCTCTTGCTCCAGCAGACCCCCTTCCAACAAAACTTTGCCCCCAAAACCTCTCTTTCTCTAGACAGCCTCCCCATGGTGCTGCCTCCTCATGAGGCTCCTTCAGGATGGGATGACACTACATCCTGCCATTCAGACCCACAGCTTCATCAAGAGATTGGAAAGAAGAAAAAAAAATAATCCACAGAATAATTCTTACTTTTCAGTGTGAGGAAACTGAGGGAAAAAGTGTTGATTCTCTCACAGACATGCAGCAGAAAGGTCACTCTCAGTTTTTACAGGTGGTAGGGAGAACTTTATGTAATGTAACGTTCCTCAAAGGAAAACATTTCAATGCACAGAAGAAACAGCAGAAAAAGGTAGGCATCTCTCCCTTCTGGTATGTAGCGGTTACACCCAGATAGTGAGACAGTTTGAGTCACGTTTCTGGGATGACTAAAAGAAAGTACTTGCATTTCAGGACTATGGTCAAAACCCTCAGGAGCTACATGTGCTGAAGAAAGGAATCAGACAATCATTTCTGCAAATGGCAGAAGAGAAAGGGAAACCAGCACCAGTGCAGAACACCACCGAACCTTGTGTTTCACTCAAAACACACAATGGCAGAACAAGGCTATGACTCCTCACTATTATTCTTCCTAAGTTTAGACACAGCCTTGTCACACAAGGAAACTCCACGGACGCACCAAGGCAGCCTTCCAGATTTTACTGACACCCCACCCAAGCCAAACGGGCTCTCAGTAAATCACCCGCCAAAGAAGAGTTGTGTGGAAGAGCAGTGCTTTAGGGATCTCCCTCCCACAGCCCAGTTCTCAGCCATCATCTGGGAAGCACAGACCACCTCCGCATGAGGCCCTCCACCTCAACACCCACCCACACAACACGGGGCAATGCAGGCACAGCCCGCTCCAGGCACCGCTTCCACCCAGCCCCTCCTGCTCCAGCTCACTGCAGCAGAAACAGCTTAGAAACGGGGTAAGATTTATTGTACCAAAGAGAAAAGGGAAGGAAACAACACTCCTTCCCCAAACACATGCCCCTTTTCCATGAATCCTCTGCCTTTCTGCCAAGTTCAAGCCTTCTCAACTAGGAAGGCCTGTCCTGTTCAACAGAAACCCCAAGGGGAACTTGTGGAAACCTCAGGAGAGCCCAAGACAGTTCGACAGTACTCGACCACACACCATGGCCCACTCTCCTCCACATCCTCCTTTCATGTCCCAACAGATCTCTGCTTGAACAACAAGCTCGTTTTGAATATTGTTTTCCCCACAGAACACTTTTCATCGCAGTCTCTCTCGCTTTAACACAAAGAATCTTAAATGCTGCTGTGCCACAGGAAAAATCGTTACAATAACTTAAAATACAGAAGCAGTAGTATGACTTAAAGGTTTTCAAACTCCTGCGTTCTCTGACAGAGGTTTGTGGCAGAGCCTGTAATGAAATGCAAAACATTGACCCAGTCACAAGACACGATGTTAAATGATTAGAAACAGAACTGAGCGTCCAGGCTCTGCCCCCCATCCCCCCCCCACTGCTGCTACAGAATTCAGTGTTTGCCCAGCACATGCAGCATAGCACACACCTCACCGTGCTAGCGGGCTAACACCGCTGCAGAAGCCGCAACCTCGGCTGCTCCTGACTTCACTTCAAATTAAGTAAAAACACTTGGCAGCCACAGCTACAGCTGCAGGTCTGCCATACGCTGCACCCCATGCGCAGCCCCGGCACGCTTGCCCAGCCCACGTGGGGCAGCCTGCGTCCAGGGGGGCTCTGGCAAGACCTGCTAATTTGGTCAGCAGCAGCAGATGCGGCAGCTGCATGTCTGCTTATTCCCCACCCCGGCTCTACGAGAAAAGGGCAGCCAGGAACGGCAAGCAAAGGCGACAGCAACAACAGGGCTGAAACCAGAGGGACCCACTGCTACACACAAACTCCCTCGTACAAAAGCTTATGTTCCTAGAAGGTCCCAATTGCCCCAGTTCTCCCATCGATGCCTCAGGCCCCACGGCATGCAATCAGTGCTTTCACCATCCCTTGCTTCAGTAATTCCAAAACTTCCCTCTTCAAGCCCCAGTTCTGCCCCACCTGCCCAGATACCCATGTGTCTTTTGCATCACCAGATTCCTGCAGGCACCTCGACCAGCTGCCTGCAATCTGCTGCCCACCACAGTTCAAGCACCCAGGCCCCAGCCTAAATGCCAAGTCCTGTGCAGATGCACCCCATCCCTTACCACATCAAGGCAGGGCCAGTGTCCTTACACTGCATTTTCTGGTCATCTACAGATCTGCAAACGAGCAAGCTAGTTGTGAGCACATTTTCAGATCTGCAACTATCAGCACAAATGGTAATGCAGAACTAAAAGTCCTTGACAGCGATGGACGTTTGTTTTTTTATTTCAGTTTAACAGCCACTGTTACCAGGTTGGATGAGATGGGAACCCAACTGCCCTCCTGTAGTCAAGGGTGCAATGGAGAGAACAGTTTTCAAAACAGCGTTACAAGAGGGGCCTCCGTGCCCTCTGTACACCACCAGGGTCAATGTGAATTGCACTGGAACCTGCTGCAAAAATTCCAAGTGCACCAACCGCCCTCCAGCTTCTCCCATGAAGGCAACTCCTTCCCCAGCAAAAGGTTTCCTTGAAGAGGGGCACATTCCCCTCGGTGCTAGTCCCCTTCCAAGACCTCCCGCTGTGGAGAAGGAAGGCTAAGCAACACACAAGTGGAAAAAGTCGCTGCCCGACACAACTCCAAAGCACTCTCAGCACAGATAAGACCATCTGCAACTGCAGGACTCGGGTTCTCCTCTGCCCCACACTATCTTCCTGCCCACAACGTCAAAGCCCTACGACTGTGGGTAACGTGTAAGCTAAGATAGTTACTAGCCCCACAGCAAGCCGCTAGCCCTACAAGACAGGGGCATGGCCATCAAGTCCAACCTGCTATCTGGATGGCGCAGAAGACTGAGGGATTTGGGGGGGTTACATTCCTGTGAGGTCAGCCCGATGGCTCTGTTCCCTTTTTGCTCACTTGCTGCATTCCCATTAAAAAGAAAAGAGAAAGAGGAGCTCTTCAAAGATTCATCTTCAGCACGTTTAAATCCTCAGAGGCGTTCTGTTAAAGCCAGACTTGAAAAGCACAAATTTTATAAAAATTAAAAGGGATCCCTCCCATGTGGGCTAAAAAAAGCACAGGCAGGGATCTCACCCGCGCGTTTATAGGCACCCAAATGCACACCAGAGGCGGGGAAAGATTCGAGCCTGGGAGCGGGTGAAACGCCAGCTGGAGAGAAACCGGTGCCCACCCGGGCAGCCGGGAGCGGGGCATTTACCAGGCCAAGGCACGTTAACGCGACAGCCCACAGGGAACGGGGGGGCTCGGGGGGCACAACCCGGGCCGGGAAGGGCCCCCAAACCCGACCGCCGACACCCCCTCCCACCAGGTTATTTTGGGGAGGGGCGGCACTCTCCCACCGTGAGGTGACTCCCTCGCAGGGCTGACAGAGGACAGCAGCTTAAGCTCCCCGCCCTCCTTTTTTAGGGCTGGAGGGTCCCTGCACCCTCCCCACCCCAGAGCCCCCCGGAGGGGTCGGGGGAATCCTGCCCACCGCTGTGTAACGGGGAAGGGTGGGACACCCGAAAGCGGAGGGAATGGACCCTCATACTGAGGGAAGGACCGCAAAGCTGTAGGGGAAAGCGGGATCGAGAGGGCAGCCCCCGAGGCCTCGCGGCTGGGCGGGGGTCTCCCACCGCCGGAGGCCCGCATCCAGCGGCGATGCGCCGGGGGCTGCCCGCTGGAGGGGAGTGGTCCGCCCGCCGTTACCTGGGGACGCAGCTAGGGCTGGAGCCGTCGATCTCCCAAGTGGCGAAGAGGTTCATAGGCACGGGCCGCCCCAGGGCCCCGGCACCGCCCGGGAAGCTGAGGCGGCTCCGTTCTGCCGCCGCCGCCATGGCTGCCGGCCTGGCGCGCGCCCACCGGGCCGCCGCCGCTGCCGCCTGCGCCACCGCCCCGCCCCGGCGGGGGGAGTGTCACGTGCGGGGGGGCGGGGCTCCGAGGGGCGGGCCTCAAGTGCCTCCAGGGAGGGTCTCTCGATGGGGCGGAGCCATTGGTTAGGGAGGGGATGGGGGCGTGGCTTTAGAGTGCGGGCGTGGTTTTCCGAGGGGGCGGGGCTCCAGTGGGGAGGGGGCGTGGTGCTGCGGAGGGGGCGTGGCCAGGATGGCAGCGTGCCTGTGCCTGGTTCCCGGCAGCCCTCCGGCCCCCAGCCGGGGCCCCCTAGCGGCGGGGCCCTGTTGCCGCCCGGGCGGTTTCCCCGTAGCGCGGCCGGAAGCGCCTGTGCGGGCGGTGTCGGCGGTGGACCGGATGTTGCAGTGGCAGCTTCCGGCTGGCTCCGTGGCAGGGGCAGGCGGCGGGCGCGGGGCTGAGCGGCGGCGGGCCGGCCGCGGAGATGGTGCTGCTCACGATGATCGCCCGCGTGGCGGACGGGCTCCCCCTGGCCGCCTCCATGCAGGAGGACGAGCAGGTGGGGCGGCGCAGGGGCGGGGGGCGCGGGCGGGGGGTCCGGCCCGCTGTGTTCGGGAGGAGCGGGCGGGGGCGGCCTAGCCGGACCCTCGCAGCCCCTGCTCGCGTGCCGGGCCGCTCTTGCCCAAGCGTGTCCCGCCCGGTGGTCGCGGGTGGGAGGCGGCGAGCCGCTTCTGCGCTGTGGGGCTATCGCTCCCCCTCGGGCTGAGCTCGGGACCCCCCGGAGCCTCCCCGCCTGCGGGCGGGCGGTACGTCTCCGGTGGCAGCCGCCCCCAACAGTCTGTCCTCCCTTCTCAGTCGGGCCGCGATCTGCAGCAGTACCAGAGCCAAGCGAAGCAGCTGTTCCGCAAGCTGAACGAGCAGTCCCCCACGAGGTGTACTCTCGAGGCAGGAGCCATGGCTTTCCAGTGAGTACCTCTGGGCATGATGGGGGAACTGGCTTGTGATGGCAATTCTGGCTCAGGGTGAGGGTTTGTGAGAGCTTGCGCTGCCCGAGAGATGGCGAGTTATTCAACTGTCTGTCCCGCCAGCTGAAGTGTACAATAGCTGCTTGAAGGGGAGAGTGTGTGAGTTATTTCTTGGCCCTGCTGTCCAGCACTTGTTTCTCAGCCAGCTTCACAGTTCTGTCTTTGCTGAAGACAATGTGTATTCTGTTCTCTTTAAGGTTTTTCTGTTTGTTTGCACCCTCTAAGGTACCTACAGTGCATCTTCTGTACCTTACGTGTCTTGTTTTGTCTTTAGAAAGAGATGTCTTTGGTAAAAACAGTCTTAGCAGTGCCCCATGAGCTTCTCTTGCGCAAGACTTTCGTCTGTGTATCCCGTGGGAGTGTAGCTTTCAGTGTGTTAAAAGCACATGGAACATCTTTGATTTATTTCTTTCTTACTATTTCCTTAATATCTGATAAACTTTTTTCTTTCAACTTGTAGATTCAGTTTTATTGTTGCTAAATGCATTGGATGTGTTTAATTCATTTCCTAAATTGTTTGGAAACTGTCAACTTAAAAGCACTTCTGTCTTTCTACAGTAGTACATTAACAAGGGAACATGAATATAAAATAATGAAAATTTACAGAGCGTGCAGGTCAGACATCTGTCATCCCTAATGAATAGCAAGGGAACTGGAAAGGCAAGTAAATGGAGGAAGGACTGACAGTCAATGAAAGGCAGGAGAGCATACTTATGTTTGAGAAAGTAAATGCTTCTTTACATGACATGTAATTACCTAACAGGATAATACTTGAGAACTTAATCAAGCCCAAGATCTTGTCAAGAATCAGAACTATGCTATTAGCAGAAATAATTGTTAGAAGTCTCTGTGATCAGCTGCCACGTGAGATTGCTGAGGCACAGTTGTGCAGATTTGCCAGCAATGGACCAAGATTTCCCGCACTTGGCACCGCTTCTGCCATGCTGCCAGCAGCGAGTTTCCTCTAGGTTCCCAAGCCCTTGTGACCAGGTGCGTGTTTATGGGTGGGTGAGCGGGAGATGCAGTTTGGATGCAAGGCAAGATTGCCTTTAGGTCTCTGTTTCTATAACAAGGGCCCTTGAGCAATTGTCCTGCCCTGTCCCTTTCTTCAGAGATTCAGCGACATGAAAAGACAGGAACGGGAGTTTTTTGTAAGGGCAGTCTTTGGCAAAAGCCATGAGGTTTTCAGAGCAGCTTTTCTTGTGCTTGGCTTACATATGATGACTGCAACAAGATTTTTTTTGATGTCTTCTCTCTTGGCTTCTGGTTGCCTTTGATAGGGATTCATAGTGGTCTGAGGATGGCCCTGATTTAAATAGACTGGCCATCCTATCTCCTGTCGGGTTTGGGTGTGGTTGTCAGAGTTAACTGCAAAGTGCTGCTCTGCATAGTCTTCTTTTTAGTAGTTAAAACTCTGTAATTTAAAAAATCCCTCACTTTAAATGTTGCCGTGACACTGCATGGGTGTAGCTCTGACTCTCAGTGAAGCCTTGGGAAAGAGCCTGTATGGATCCTAGTAAGTCCTTTGCTGTGTTGCTTCCATGACATGAGCAGAGATGTCTGGGAAGGCTGTGCCGCTTGCAATGCCCAGGAAATCCAAGCCTCTTAACAGTGCCTGTAATGTCACCACTGACGAGGTGGGAGGGCTTGGGCAAGCTCATATTTTGACACAGCTGTTAAAGAAACAGCCAGGGCACCTGGCTGGCAGGTAGGCAGGGAAAGGAGGGTTCCTCCTTCTGTGTTGAGTTCCCTGAACAGGTTCCACAGGCAATTGACAGCTGCTGCTGCAAAGCACTCAACGGCTGCCTCCTGTAAGGTGGAAAATTAAGGCAAGGGCTTGCATGAAAAGAATACTTTCCAATCAAAAAATGTTATGAAATGTGTGATAATGGTACAGGAAAGGGAGGAAACAGGGGAGTTTGAGATTTAGTGTAAAGTAGTGGTGACTGATGACCATGCTGTTCATTAATGCAGCACACCATTTTTTTTTCTGTCAAATCAGAGCTCTGACTGCTGAGGGCAGCACAAACCAGGGTAGAGCACTTTGTGGTGCAGGAATTAGAAGTGTTGCTAAGGGTATTGCTGAACTTGCTGAGGTGGTATTGAACGTTTTTAGCTTGATCAATTCAGAGAAGAGCCTAGTCTTGCTGAAATGTGAAGCTTAAACTATGACCACTGAGGTGATTTCTGTCAAATGTAATGTGTAGGCTTTGGCACCAAAAGCTGTGTCACCCTTGCAGCTGCAGCACTTGGCGTATGCGGCTGTGCAGGTACGGGAGCAGCGATGCAGTCTGCTGTGCTGTCAGTCAGCAGGTGACCTTTGGCTGTTGAATGGCTGAAGTAGCTCATACCTGTCATGTTGAAAACAACCCTTGGCCTTTGCTACTGTTACCAGGGTAAAGCTTTTTTCTCTGAAAACGTTCAAGGTAATCGTAAGAAACTTACTGGCTGTAGTTGGTGCGCAGAAATCTGGAGTACAGAAGGTAGCAGTGGCAGGTAGCATTGCCTGTCCCTTGTGTGTGTACAGTGCAGAGCAGACGGCAACTGGGTGCTGCGCTGATGCTTGGAGGCACACACATAGCGTGAAACTGAGAAGCCCAGCTGTGTCGGAACTCTGCTCTGAGGTTGAACTGCGGCTGACAAATTGTCTGGATCTGGGACAGGATGGGGTGTGCTTGCTCTCTGTGATGCTGACAGGTCAACTTTAAATCCAACATGTCTCATGTCACATCGTGGGAAGAGCAGGTGGGAGATACAGCTGAAGAGCTCCAGGCAGGACCTGCTGGCCTGAGCAGAGATAACAGGGCCGTACCAGCGGGACATGCTCCTCAGGCTGCTCTCATCTTGGAGGTGCTGCTCTGGCTCTGAGGCAGTACTATCAGATACAAGTTTCTATCTGATACAAGTTTCTCTTATCTCAAAAGATTTTTCTCAGGTCTTGCTGTTCATGACAGTGACTAAATCAAGCTCCAGGTGATGATTTGTGGCAACTCCAGGCTGTCAAGCAGGTCTCCAAGGGTAAAGGGAAGAACAAAGGCATGATATACTGTAGGATTAGTCTTACACGCTGATGCTGCCCAAGCTGAGGGACGTAAAAAGGAATAAAAGTATGGGCTCATGGGGACGTGCTTGTGGAATGGATTACAATGATTGGAGTTTCTGTCTTCTGGTTGAGGTGGATGAGTTGTTGCTTGAAGGCTGGCAGTATTTGCACACAGAGCATATAGGGGCAGGAGAAATGGACCTGCTGAGTATCTGGAAAAACAGTGGGGAGGGGGAGGAAATAGTTTTGTAAGCCTGATGTGCCTATTAACAAAATTTTAAGCTACTTATTTAACTACAGTGCACTCGGAACTGGGTCAATTCTTTAATACGCTGTTAATCTTCATGCTAACTAGACTGCTACATAATGGCATTATGCAGAAAGTCAAAGGAAGGTAACATACACCCTGAATAATACCGATAAACATTCAAAAGTGTATGCAGGGCTATGTACCATCTCCACTCTCTTGGTTTCAGTGGAAATAGTGTTGCCTTTTTTTTTCTGTTGGCTTAAATAAGGAGGCAAACACAGCTGGGAATCAGCGGACTTTGTAGGCATTGTAGCAAAGCTTAAATAATCACAAGGTTGGTTCTATCTTATCCCTTATTTCAGTAGGCTTTTTAGCTGAATTGTAATGAAAAGCCCCTAGTCCCAGTGCTGATGGAGGCACTGGGGCTCACACTGAAACAAGGTCAGCACTAACCTCTGTGGACCAGTAAGAATTAGATGAGGATGGGGGTGGTGGGAGGAGAAGAGCAGCCCTTCACATTCAGCTGCAGGACAAACCAAAGAGCATTACACAGCAGCGTGCTTCAGCGCAGGTTTTGGAGCTCCTAACATTGCAGGCAAAGAACTAGTAGCACAGCCATGCTCACCTATGGCAGTCCTGCAGGGGAGGTCACCAGAACCTGTCTAGCACTAATATTATTCCCCAGGTGCCTTTGAGGTCGTGTGTGGGTAGTGAGACACCCCACCAACAGGCTGCTGTTGGAGGGGAAGGGGGTACCCAGCCCTCCAAAATGGAAAGCAGGAGGTGGCAGTCACCAACTGGCTTTTTAGCATGCTGAGACCAAATTCTTCTGCATCCCCTAATCTCAGGGCAGAGCTTTCTTTTTGTGGGCCTCAGGTTCTTGGCTGTGCTGCGTTGTCTTAGAGCTGTGCTGGCCACCTTCCCCTCTATTCTGCTGGCAGACTTGTTGTGCTCCCCTATTCCTGACTGCAGGAGGGAGGGAGGATGTCCTCTCATTTTTTTACTCCAAAATTATAATCATTTTGTTGCTGGTATTTTGGTAAGCTAATGATATTCACAGGCCAACTTTTGTCCTAGTGAAGTCATAGTTCAGGGCTGTTGGCATGGGTATAGGGTCTGAGGCTACGAGAAAATTTCTTCTAGGTAAAGAAAAATAAGCCATCACTTTGTCAGAGGGTTTACCAGACACAGCAGACTTGAAGTCCCTGTACCCAGTTTTCATTGCCTCATAGGAATAAAGGTATGCAGGGTGGTGTTTGATGGGGTAGGTTCAGGACTAAGAGATTAATGCTCTTTTCTGCTGTTCTTTTAGCTACATCATTGAGAAAGGTGTTTGTTACCTGGTCCTGTGTGAAGCTGCATTCCCCAAGAAACTGGCCTTTGCGTATCTGGAAGACTTGCATTCAGAGTTTGATGAGCAGCATGGCAAGAAGGTGCCGACGGTCTCCAGGCCCTATTCCTTCATTGAATTTGGTGAGGTTCCTCTTGCTGTGGCTAGCTAGGAAACTTGTAACTGGGGGGGAGCCGCAGCCACAGGATCCTCTCCGGCCTGGTCTGTGGAATTGACAGTTCAACCTCTTCTTGGCCCTAGGGAAATGGGTGTTTTGAGCAAGAGAATAGGGCAGTGGTGGGGAAAAAGTAAATGTCCTTTGATTCAGATTTCCTGCTTTAAGTCTCTTGTCCTTGCTCCAGTGAATATATTTGCGTGTAGTCTGCTGGCTGTCTCAGCAATACTCCCACTCCTCCAGCAGCCAGGCTGCTCTGTGTTAGGTGGGATTCCCTCTGATAGCCCCCTCTTGTTCCAGACACCTACATCCAGAAAACCAAGAAGCTCTACATTGATAGCCGCGCGAGGAGGAACCTGGGCTCCATCAACACAGAGCTGCAAGATGTTCAGAGGATTATGGTGGCCAACATCGAGGAAGTCTTACAGCGAGGAGAGGCACTTTCAGGTACAGGGAATGGCTGGTGTTTGGCATAGGGTTCCTTGTCCCCTCGGTCGGCTTTGTGGGTGGAGCGTACTGGAGGGAAGGGCTTGCTCATCCCTGAGCTTCCTGAGAAAAGCGATGGACTCAGTAGGTGTTTTGGTTGGGTGGGTTGCATCCTGAAGCACCTGGCAGGTGCTGGTGCTTCTTTTGGGCGAGACCAGCATCTCACTGGCATGGGTGGCTTTCATCCCAGCAGGACAAGCACTAGAGCACTGCAGATGGGCACAGGCCAAGCTGCCATGTGAAACTGCTGCGCTTCCAGCTGCTCCAGAGAAACTTGTACAGTTAATGTAACATTTGGGGAACACCTGGTTGGGTCGATCTTGATTAACTTTGCTCGCCTTTCCCTTTAACAGCTCTTGATTCCAAGGCCAACAACTTGTCCAGTTTGTCCAAGAAGTACCGCCAGGATGCGAAGTATCTGAACATGCGTTCCACTTACGCCAAGCTTGCGGCCGTAGCTGTGTTTTTTATCATGTTGATCGTTTATGTGAGATTCTGGTGGCTGTGAGCCGGTTGCAGTCACGGAAGAGGGAAAGCCGGTAGCCTGGCAGGTGTATGTGTGCAGGACACTGTTCATGGGGGATGTGCATTAGAATCCACACAGGACCATCACCTATACGGGACTGTCCTGAAATTGTTAGGTGACGCCTGACTACTACATCTCTTTGTGAAGCCTAACAATAGGTGTAAAGGCTTGTTGACTACAGGCTTTTCCTCTGAGGCAGTTTGCACTGGCTACTGCAGAGTTTGGCCTCCCACGCCCCCGCCCCCCTACCCGGGGGCGCACTCTGGGAGCTCTAAGTCAGTGCAGTTTAGCATAATCACATTGTACGTCCTCCTGTTGAGTAGCTCTAGTGGGAACTGGACTCTAATGAACATTCCTTGTGTTGGCAATGTTTGCTTTTTTAGAATCTGGGTCTGCAGTTTTTTGTTTTTTTTTTAAGAGAAAACTCCTCTGTTTGATGGCAAATACTGCACTGTACATATAATAGCTTTCACTTCTGTCAGAACAGCTATTGTTGAGTTGTTTTCTGTGTCTGACATCTTGGCTTGTTACACTTTAAATTGCTTTAGGAAGAAATGGATGTTTAATTATGCCTTAAGATACATTCTGTCTAGTACTAGGAGGGGCAATGAAAGGCTTCTATATTGCTGATTCCTACAAAATTAAACTACAGGTTTGTAAGTGTCCACTTTCCCTCTCCAGACAGCTGTGTATGACGGTATGTTTCCATTTGAACAGGGTGTGTAATTCAATGCTGTTGGAGTGGGCACAGCGCAGACTATGTTAGCACTCTGTGTTTTTCCCTTCTATCTGCAGATTCACTACATTATTTCCTTCCTTTTTATAACTGTGCTTTCCTTACAAAATGTATCAAAACTGCCAGCATTTCATCTCTGGGATGCTTGTTTTCTTTCTCCCTCTTTCCCTCACCCAAAACAACCAAAAAACCAAAACTCTGAATGTTGTTGTGAAGAAAAGGTAGTGTTTCCTTCAAGAACACTTTAACTTTACATGAAGGATTCAAAAGGATAAAATAGTGGAATCCATTGGAAACACCACCTTTTTTTTTTTTTTTTGCTGTGGTCACCCTCTCCCTACCTCACTTGGGAAGTTGAAACTGTAGGTGAAGAAAAATTCATTATGGGGCAATAGTATATAGCTTCTTTCTTATGGGCCAATCTATATATTTCCAGTGTAATGTGATTTTTTTTTTAAAAAAAAAAATATTGTTTTGGTCCACCTGTGCTAAGAATAATGTTTTACCAGTCAGCTTTTGTTTTTATTTAAAGAAAAAAAGAAAAAAGAAACCCCACAGCTCAGGCACTCTTCTGCACTCACGTGCCTGCTGTTTGGTAGGAAGCAGGCAGTGTCACAGAAGGAAGTTTCAAGACTCCTCAGCACCTTTTGCAAGCACATAATCTTGTGTAGTTCTGGAAATATAAACTGTGACCTGGAAATGTTTCCTGCCACAGGGTAGGAAACAAAGAGCTGTTGTCCTGTCTGGGAGGACTCCCCAGCTTGGCACCATGTTGGGCTGGCAGGGGAGCAGTTAGTGTTCATCCACCAAAAGCGTAGCAAATCTGATCTGCCATGTAGTCTAAAACTCTCTGGTTTCTGCATGACGCCTCCAAGTGTTACTATGTAGAATGCTTTATTATTATCATTATTGTTATTTTTAATCTTTTTAAGTGGTGTCACTAACAGGTGAATATCCCAGTGATGTAGGTCTGTGTCATGTAGGTGCCAAAAGGTGAGCAGGCACCAACTATATGTGGATTGTTGTGATTGAGGGGAGTGACGTTTCTGCAGCAAAGGGCAGCTCAGTGAGCAGTTGCCTCCTGCAGCCCCAGTGTCAGCAGTGAAATAAACGCTTCTGAGAAATCCCCTCTGCAGCGTGGAGTTTCCAGCGTCTTGCTTTTGTGCTCTCAAAGGATGCTTGCTTTGCTTCCAGGGACACAAGAGGGTAAAGGCCCGACAGCTGAAGCCACCTGGGATAAGGGCTTGTTTTTGGAGGCAGAGCTAGTTGAGAAATATGATCTTGGCCATTTTCTGGCAGAGAGGCTGTACTGTGGTTATAGCAGCGATCTCTTCCATTGCCAGTGTGTGTCTGGCAGCCTCCTCAGCCTGGGCAGATTTTTTTATGGGGGCAGTTCTGTTGTGATACTTTTCACACGGGGGATGGAACAAACTGGGAGCGGGGTACGTGCCCCCCGTGGTGTGTGTCAGTTTTAACAGGGCACGGCACTGCAAATGCCACTTTCCTAAAGGGGAGGGCAAGGAAGACTCTCCCACAGGCCAGCACGGGGCTCCAGGGAGCACTTTATAGGTAGATCCCTTGGTGAGTTCAAAGTACAGGATCCCTTTTCCTCCCTTGCGTGGGGCAGAGGTGCTGCTGGTGCTCTGTGCGAGGGAGGTATGGGGCTGGGTTTTGTTTTGCTGGGGGCTGCCTGCACCTCCCGAGCAGCCAGGAGTGAGGCTTGTTGTTCCCATCCTGCTGCGTGGGGCAGAGGGGAGGAGAAGCCATTGCTGGTTTTGCCCTGCGTTACCTGACAGCTTGCTCGGGCTGGGCTGGTTGAGCACCTGTGGGCTCAGGGACGTGGCTCCCTGCCCTGGTGGGCGCAGGGCGCAGCCCCACAGAGCAGGGGTGACCGTAGCTGTTGGGTTGCTGCTGGCTCAGGATGGTGCTGGCAGAGGTCCAGAGCTGGCCCGGGAGCCACTGCCTGCAGATGGCAGTACCCGCACGGAGCTGATGCACAGTGCAGAGTGGTGCCCAGGGCTGGGGAGGCAAAGGGGGGCTCCTCCCGAGGGCACCCCGACCTCGTCCCAATGCCCTGGCTCCCCCAAAAGACCCACAGCCTCGCTGAGCCTGGGCTGCTGCACCGTGAAGCTGGGAATCTGCCTGCAAGGGCTCCGGGACTGTGCCGCACAAGCCTGTGCTGCCTGGCCTCATCCTGTCGCACAGCTGGGGTGCTGTGACCAAGCTGGATGGTGATGCCTCCCAGCAGGGAGCTTGCCTGAGTCTCCTCCTACCCAACACCCACCTCATTTCTCTTTCTGAGCTGCCCCTCTGCCTGCAGCTGCTCTAGAGCAGCCTTTCCCTACTGGGTTCCCCTGCTAGGGGTCCCCCTGGTTCCCATGCCTGGTCCCCTCCGCCTGGCAGAGGCATGTGGAAGAATGGCTGCAGAAGCATGGCCTTAGAATCTCTGAAGATCTGCACAATCCAGGCCTGGTATTAGAATAGGCCTGCAATCAGAATTGTATTGAAGTTGCTGTGCTGAAGATAACAAGAAAGGTAGCCTTGAGCTGTTCTTGAATCCTGAGACCAAGTAATTATGTTGTGCCAACAGGCCGTGGCTGTAACAAGCTACAGCTGCTGGGAAAGCAGGTGCAGGGCCAAGAAAGATAGGGACCGGTATGGGAATATAGGGAGTAACAAACTACAAGGCTGAAGCACAGCAACACAGTTAGCTACATGGATAGAATGCTTATTTTAGTCATGATAATCAGGGGTGTGAGAACTGCGCGCGTTTAGAGACTACTAAACAATCATATTTCTGCTTTACGAATACGCATGTGTATCAGTTCTATATAAGTAGTGTTAGAAGCTAATAAAGTTGAGCAAGATGCATAACTCATATTGAGCATTTTCTTGACTCCAGCGAACCCTTCTTCCAACAGAGGCAGAGGGGCTTCATCCCGTGCCAGGCACGTGTGGAGCAGGAGGGAACGCAGGATCTGGGAGTAGGGCAAAGTCCTGGCACAGCTGTAGCACCTGGGCCCCCTGCGCTGCAGGGTTTGGGGGGCAGAGCTGGGCTCTCCCGTGCCCCACGGCGTGCCCATTGCTGCTGGGACACCCTTGGCACGAACAGAGAGCAGCAGGGTGCAAAAGGAAAAAGGGGATGGTATGAGGTGCCCCAGGAGCCGCTCTGCTCATCGTGTGAGCACAGACATGACAAGCCTTGTCACATGAGTGGTGGTTCAGAAAAGCTGTCAGGTTGGGCTCTGTTTGCTGCTGCCCCTGCTCAGCTCTGGTCTGGGCACCTCGGGTGTCCTTGTGTCCACAGGGGTGGCTGGAGGGACCACTGGTGGCCATGCCCACCCTGGACCACCACAGGACTGTGATGGGTGGCTTACACTGCCAGGCATGCTGGTGCTGGGTGGCAGGGATTTTTCTCCTGAGCATCTGAAAAGCAAAGTAGCAAGAGCAGACAGGCAGAGCTGGTTCCTGGGTGCTGCCGAACCTGCCATGGGTGAAGAAGCACAGTGCTGCTGAGAGGAAGAGGGCGGCAGGGTGGCAAAGGCTGGCAGGGTGCTCTGGCCACCGCATCAAATACATGGTGGGTCTCACCTGGTCCAGGCTGTGGCTGTGCTCTGCACTGTCACCACTCCTGGGAGCAGCTGTTTGGGTGCTGCAGCGTTTCAGTTTCTGTCTTCACTGGGCACCAGCTGTTTGCCCCACTTTGCCCCAGCTCCTCACCCTCGCAAACCCCTCTCTCAGGCAGGTTTTCAGAAAAACCCCATTTGCAGCTTCTTTCCCTCTGGGACCCCAGGGGAGTTTGACCCTGGGTGGTTTCCAGCAGCTGCTTTGCCAGGGTTGAACATCCCAGAGGTGTGGAGGGGCTGCGCCAGCATCCCTGCAGCAGGGCAAGTGCCAGCTCGGGGCACCTGGTGCCGGATAACTGCCTGGGCAGCCTGGCCAGGGCAGCAGGGCTTGCGGTTCAGCCTTCGAGCACCCCAGTCCTTGTCCTCCCTCCCTTGGGCACCACTGAGGGGCCGCAGCAGCTCTGTCCCTTGGGGGGCTTGAAGGGCCGCTGCAGCTCTGTCCCTTGGGGGGCTTGAGGGGCCGCAGCAGCTCTGTCAGTTGGGGGGCTCGAGGGGCCACAGCAGCTCTGTCCCTTGGGGGGCTTGAAGGGCCGCTGCAGCTCTGTCCCTTGGGGGGCTCGAGGGGCCGCAGCAGCTCTGTCAGTTGGGGGGCTCGAGGGGCCACAGCAGCTCTGTCCCTTGGGGGGCTTGAAGGGCCGCAGCAGCTCTGTCCCTTGGGGGGCTCGAGGGGCCACAGCAGCTCTGTCCCTTGGGGGGCTCGAGGGGCCACAGCAGCTCTGTCCCTTGGGGGGCTCGAGGGGCCACAGCAGCTCTGCCCCTTGGGGGGCTTGAAGGGCCGCTGCAGCTCTGTCCCTTGGGGGGCTCGAGGGGCTGCAGCAGCTCTGTCCCTTGGGGGGCTCAGTCCCACCGGGGCCAGGGAGGGATGCCCCGCAGAGCTGGGCAGGGGGGCTCAGGAGGTTGCTTCCCCCTCTCCTCGTGCTTTGCTCCGCCGCGTTGCTGCCAGAGCGACCCTTCGGAAAGGAGGATGTCAGTTTGCTGCTGCCCGAAAATGGGGGCTTTTCAGATGGCGAGGGGCTGGGTGGGGGTCTGGCCGCAGGGAAGGTGGCTGCTGGGACCAGCCCTCCCCACGGGCCTGAGTCAGTGCCACGGCCCGTCCCGGCACCCCCAGGGTTCCGTGCCCCCCATCCGGCTGATGCAGCTGGGCTGGTTCCCAGCTCCAGGGCAGGACACCAGGCACCTGCCCAGCCCCCGGCAGCCTCCTCGCTCTGTCCCCGTTGGCCCCCCAGACCTGAGCCCTTTAGGGGTCCCTGGGGGTCTGGCTGCTCCCAAGCCCCTGCAGTGCTGGAAAGAGGTGGGGTACAACCTTCCCGCAGCCGATGCTCTGCCGGTGCTCCCTGGACAGCCTCCAGCACCCAGCTGCCCTCGCACGTCCCCAGCGCTGCTTCCCCTGGGGCAGCCGTGCCACTTCCGTCCCCCTTCTCCCCTGGTGTGGGCACTGTCTGGGTCCCCCGTGGGCACAGGGGTTCCCCGGGGTTTGCCGGGCTGTGCCCGCAGCCTCGCAGCATCTCGCACGGCTGCTCCCGGGCAGCTGCAGTCATGCCTGAGCTCACAAACCCGTCAGGGGGGGGGGGCAAAGCAGAAGTTGGGGAGTCCCTGCTCCCCATGCCCAGCCCAGTGGGGCTGCCAGGCCCCGCCACGGGGCTTTCTGCGGGCTGAGGGGCACATGGAGGAGCCCAGCGTGATTTTGAATCATGACTCAGAAACCTGCCTGTGGCTGAGCCCCAGCGCTCTGCAGAGAGGTGATGAACCTGCTTCCCTTGTCGGTGCTTTTTTTTTCTTCTTTTCCTTCTCTCAACATCCCACCAGCAGCACCCCAGCCTGCGGGTTCTCCCTGGCCACCCTAACACGCTTCACTGCCCTGGCCTGCTGCCCACGCCTGCGGGAAACGGGACTCCCCGGCCCTGTTGTGGCACAGCACCCGGGGTGGAAAGTGCAGCCAGCCACAGCTGGGGCACTGAAAACGGCAGCAGACACAGGTTTTGCATAGAGGAGCAGAACTAAATGTCCTTGCTAGAATCACGGTGACCCCAAGTCCTCCATGCCGGGTGAGTCCTCGTGGTGCTCGAGCTTGCGGAGCTCCGGGCGCGTGTGGCTCCCCGGGACCTTTCCCGGAGCCCTGTGTGCCCCATGCATAGCCATGAGCCCCTTGCAGCTGCGATGGCATCTTGCCCTGGCATCCACCCCGGGAGAGGAGGGGGCTGTTGAGGCAAGAAGGGATCTGAGCGACCTCTGGCTCAGCACAGGCTTGGAGCAGGCTGCACAGAGCAGGATGAGGCCCCTGCCTAGTGCCAGAGGGATGTAACAGGGTTTGCTGGGGGCTGAGGCCAGGCTCTGGGTCCCACGGGAGCAGGAAAAAGCCTCTGTTCTGCTTTCCCGTGTTCCTACCCACATGGGGACCACAGGTGATGGGGGTTGTGCCCAGGTGGGCAGCTTGCAGAGGCCACGCGTGCACTGGGAGAGGATGCTCGCGGGCTGCAAAGCCCCGCTGCAGCTTCTCAGTGGCTGCGGACCGAGCGGGAGAGCTGCAGGCTCCCATCCGTGTGGCTGGTCCTGGCTACAGACCTGGGCAAGGCACACGAAGGGCAGGTCTCAGTGGTGCTGAGCAGCTGCCCCTTCCCCGAGTGGCAGCTGTCCCTTGTGCCAGCCATCCTTACAGCCCCGGCTGCTGCCTGGAGGGTGGCCACAAGTCACTGACTCCTTGCTCCATCGTGTGCCCCGAGCCAGGAGCATTTCGGGAGCTTCGCAGCCACCCCGTACATCCCACCAACTTTGGTAAAAGCTGCGTGGCTCCGTCTGCAATATAAATACTCCATGGGCTGCTGCGAGCGAGGGCAGCGGTGGGGAAGGCTGAGGGTGCGAATTCCCCGGGCGATTAAGCGGGA
Source organism: Falco naumanni (assembly GCF_017639655.2). NCBI lineage: Eukaryota > Metazoa > Chordata > Aves > Falconiformes > Falconidae > Falco > Falco naumanni. Next base: position 9,400,732 of record NC_054064.1, on the reverse strand, counting down.
CAGCAGAGGCGGCTCAGGCCCGGCACATTCCTGCGGGGCTTGATGCAGGAATGCCTTTGCGCTCCTCTGTTTCTTTTTAAGACAAGACTAGCTGGCAGGTAAGATAATCACGGTGTAAGCCAAGTCATGTGAATGTTAAGAGTTAGCAGATGAGCCACAGGACGAGCTATTTGCCATGCAGGCACAAGGCTGCCAGCCCCACAGATTTTGCTGGAAGCCTCTCTCCCTCCTGTTTTTCTTAAACCTCTTTGCTGCTGACATCTTACAGCTATGAAATACCCTCAGCTTCCATTTTAACAGGGTTCCAGCTCTCCTGTTTGCAAACGAGAAGGCTGAGATATATGGTTCAGGCATGTTCTAAGGACCCCCAAAGCAGGGGCAGGTAAAAATGAGGCGACGTTTATCTGGGTGTGTAAGATGCTGGGCTGTGAGGCAGGCGTTTGGGTGCGGGCTGAGCTGAGGGCTGCACGCCTGAACCGCCAGCAGTGTCATGGAAAGGTTATGGCGAGAAAACACAAATTATTCTGAGAGTACCACTGTGAAACTGGTGAAGCCAGTGGTTCCTCTGGGGTGAGGGACAGAGAAGTGCAGCGCCGCTTGCTAACCACATACAGACACCCAAAAAAGCACCTCCGTGAGTTTTAAATCCATTTTGCCTTCTGCACGGAGAGGTGGGGAGAGCACCGCCGAGCACCCGGGCACATCCCTCCTGGACAGCATCACACCGGCTGCAGAGCCAGGGGGCACACGGGGCCGGGGGATGCTGCCCCAGGGGCTACCTCCCCCAGTGAAGCGAGTGCAGGTGGGGGGCAGGATGCTTCACCCCCTGTTGCCACCAGCCATGCCATCTGCACGGACCAGCGGCTCAGCATCACCTGGGGTGTCCCTGCTGAGCCGGGGGACCCAGACCCCAACACCACCAGTGACAGCCCAGCACTGTACCCGCTGGTGATGGCCCGAGGGCTGGTGCACAGGGCTGGCTTTGGAGCAGCGGGGTGGGAAGCCTGAAGAGCTCCAGGGCTGGAGAGCTGTCTGCACATGCTGAGGCGAACACAAATGTGCTTCTGCTCTGCGGCACGGGCAACCAAAATCATCGGGGTGAGGCTCCTGTCATGGAGTCAAAGAGGGCTTGATCCCCCACCCTTTGTCCGCCAAAGTGCCAGGATTTCCCTAATTGCTGGGGCAGTTTAACAAGCGATGTGGTGGATATGGAGTCTGTTCAGCTCTCCTAATCCCCCAGCTGGCATCGCACACAGCTCTGTGCCAGGCGCCCTGCCCGCACCCTGCCCACCGCCCCTTGCCACGCTGCGCACCAGGGGCTCTGCTCCCAGCAGGACACTCCAAAGCAGGGCTTGGCATGTGCAAAACCAGGAGGAAACTATGGAAAACCTTGCCGGAGCCCTCCAGTTTCAACACGGGCTGCTGGTCGTGTCTGGGTGGGAAACTGGGGGTGAGGGAGGCTGGAGGGTCACTTGTGTGGGTGGGTGGCCTGTGTGGTGCTCCCCGTGGCTTGTTTGCCCATGGTGGCATTAATGGGACTGTCACAGGGCACAAAAGACAAAGCAATGCTGAAACATGTTTTTAACTCCTCACAAAACAGCTTATTGCTGAACGACAGACCCATGGGGGTGATGGGGAGCTGCCTGAGGAGCTTTGGCATGGGGACACAGCGGGGTGTCTTCCTCTGTCCCCCTCCCACTCTGCCCTGTGTGGTCCCTCCTGGCATAGGCAAGGCAGGGTGGCCTTGGGCGGTTTGGCCCTCGCCTCCCCAGCTGCAAAAGCCACCTCCATCACACAGAGGACCTGCTGGTGGCTGCTTTCACCCCTTTCCTCCAGCAGAGCCACGGGGGGATGCTCTCCCCCATGGACAGCTGAGGAGAGTGGGGTCAGAGTGGCGAGGTGGGAGCCATCAGCAGGTTCCCCAGACCTGTGGGGCGAAGCAACACCTTCCCCCCGCCGGGCCGGGCTCCCCCACGGGGCCTCATTTGCCAGACAGAGCGGGCTGCACCTTCCCAGCACCTTCCCAGCGCCACACTGGGACCGTAGGTGCTGTCCCCACGTGGGGCTGGAGCAGAACACAGGCAGCAGGGGACCGGCCGCCTTAAGGTCAGGGATAAGTAATGCCCGGAGAGGAGCTGGGAATGGCAGCTTTTGCTGAAATGCCAGATATCCCTCCCATTATGGGAGTACGGGAATATGGGAGCATAGCTGCATTCAGGAGAGCATCCCCAAGCCCTCCTTGCTCCAGCCACATCCCCGCCTGTCCCTCCTCCACTTGGCGTTGTGGCTGTTGCAACCTAAGTGTTGGTGGCTGCCACCCCTAATTGTATACGTGGAAAGTTTTTGGCATGTTGGGGATCTGGGTTCTGCCTTGGCAGGCGAGGAGGTGCGGGGAGGGGGGGTGCCAGGCGCAGCCCCCTCAGTCGGCTACCATGGCTGTGGCACCGGTGTCTGCCCACGAGCCGTCACAGCGGCCATGGGATGCTCCGGCAGCTCTGTGGGACGGTGGGGGATTCATCACCCAGGTCACATCAGCACACCTGGACAAATCATCATGGAGGTAGGATGCTGAGCATCCAGCTCGTGGTAGGAGCTCCAGGATCTGGCGAGTTACAGGGGGAAAACAGTGGCGTTTATTCATTGCCCCTCTCTCCCCCAGCCCGCACAAGCCTGTCCTGGCGGCCAGGCTGCCATGTCAGCACACAAAGGGCTCTCAGCGTGGGGCAGACGGGTTGTAACGCTTTAAACCATGGCTGAGGACTGGGAGGGCTCCTGAAGTTGAATTTAGTCCAAGACCGTGGGAAGCCATGTGTCCTCCTGGGCTTCTGCGGTACCAGTAGCCGTGGGGTGAGCCGTGGGGTTGGGCTGAGCCATGGGGTGAGCCGTGGGGCAGGGAGCTGGCACAGCTGCCCCAGGGCCCCCTTCCCACCAGGATGAGCTGCCAGCAGCCACCACTGGGTTTGGGTTTCCATCCCCATTGGCGCCCTGGGCGATGCTCCATCACCCCACACCTGGGCAGAGGGCAGGGCCGTGCCCCTGCAGGTGGGGTGCTCCACCATCCCCCCCTGGGGGCACCCACCACCACTGCCACCACCCCACAGGGGCACGACAACGTGTCCTGCTGCCCGTGTCCTCCATCCCCCCATTGCCACCGCCATCCGCCCCCCACCACCATCTGCCTCCCAGCCCCACCACTATCCACCCCTCATTGCCATCTGGCCCCATCACCACCTGCCCCCCACTGCCACCGCCATCCGCCCCCCACCGCCACCTGCCCCTATCACTATATGCCCCTCATCACCACCACCATCTGCCCCCCATTGCCATTCCTCCACACCCCCATCTGCCCTCCACTGCCCCCCACTGCCATCTGCCCCATCCCCATGTGCCCCCAGTGCCATTCCCCCCAGCCCCATCCCCACCTGCCTTCCACAGCCCCATCACCATCCGCCCCCCGCCGCTTCCCATCCCCACCTGCCCCCCTCCTCACCGCCCCCATCGCCATCTGCCCCCCATCGCCATCTGCCCCCCAGCCCCATCGCCATCCATCCCCCAGCCCCACCGCCACTCACCGCCCCCGCCATCCGCCCCGCCCCTCCCCGCCTTGCCCCGTCGGGCGCCCCCTGGTGGCGGGCGGGCGGGCGGGGCGTGGCGGGCGGCGCGGCGGAGGAAGCGGGGGCGGTGCGCCTGTGCCGTGTCCCTCCGCGCGGGGTGGCCGCAGGCGCCATCGGCGGCTGGGTCGATCCCTCCGCGTCGCGCCGTGCCGTGCTGTGCCGTGCCGGCGGGAGCGGCCGTAGCCATGGCCCGCGGAGCGGAGCCGGCGCTCGCCGCCCTTCTCGGCCTGGTGCTGGCCGTGCTCAGCCGCGCCGAGCCCGCGGCCGGTGAGTGGCGGGGGCGGGAGGGCGGCGGCGAGGGGCTGCGGGGGCCTGTGGGGCTGCGGCGCTGCGCGGGCGGCCCCTCGCCTGGGGCCTGAGGGGGTGCCCGGGGCCGCCCCTCGCCCGGGGCCGCTCCGAGCGCGGCCGGCGCGGCGCCGGTGTCACCTCCTCCCGCGGGGCCGGCCGGGGATGGAGGGCTGGGGGGGGCGCCTGGGGTGTCATCGCGTGGGGGCGGCCCGGGCCACCGCCTCTTTGTGTGGAGCGGGGCCCCCCCGCCCCGAGGTCGGCTCACCTGCGGGGGGGCTGTCCCGGGGGGGCTGCTGCTGCCGCCCCCGGGGGGAGTGAGGGGGCTGCTGCTGTCCCCGAGGTGGGGGAGGCGGCTGCTGCTGTCCCCAGGGGGAGTGAGGGGGCTGCTCTCCTGGGGGGAGGGGGCTGCTACTGTCCCCGGGGGGAGAGAGGGGGCTGCTGATCCTGGGGGGGGGGGGGGGCTGCTGTCCGGTGGGAGCTGACACGTAACGGAAAGCGCGGGGGAAGCCGTGCTTTACTGGCAGCGATACGCGGGCTGTCGCAGCCGGGGTTTGAGCGCTCGAGCTCTTTTGATTTCAAAACACGGGAGAAAAGGGCTGGCTGCTTCCCCTCGCCTGGGATACCTGTGCGTCCTGTGCGCCCCAGCCTCTTTGCTGGGGACATACCTACACACACAGAAGGGATTCCTACATCTCCTCCTCCTCTAATTGTTAATCAGTTCAGGCGTGATGGAGCCATATGTGCACATCTGAAGGAACTGCTGCTTTCCATCGCTGTTGCGCATCGGCATTTGCAATGTGTTTTGCAGCCGGGCTGGAGAACACGGTCCGTAGCCTTAACTGCTGGGTTCTGATGGATTTCACGCCTCTCCCGGCAGCAGTCCTGCTCCTAGAGCAAAGCATGTGCAGCCTTGCAGCACGGTAAAGCTATCCGGGACCGGCAGTCATTGATTACTTGCGCGGCTTCTCATTCTTTCTTCCTTTTTTGCTCCGGGGAGGCGGGATTGCTCTTCAGGTGACTTGTGGAGAGCGCAGCGATGGGAGAAAGTGGTAGTGGAAGTCGTTAAGTGTGTGACTGCGACGCTGATTATTTCAGCAGTTTTACTTTTGGGTATGGTTAGGGGTGGAACTTGTCTGCAGAGTTTTGACCACTGCTGCTGGTTTGGTTGCAGAGTAGTTGGGCTAATCAGTCTATCTGTTTTTACTTTGAAATGGCCATTATTTGTCTCCTGGGAAAAATGTTGGTCTTCCCCCCCACCCCCTTCCCCAACCCCTCTGAGATCTGACTTACTCGTACTAATGTGCTGCAAGAAGATGGTTGGAGTTAAAAAAAATAAAATAAAATAGCTGTTTCCTGACTGTGTGTTGGCCAGATTTGCTTAAAAGTGACTGGAAAAATAAAGAGTCTTTCAAGGGTAGGTGTATAGTAGCACTGTTGTTTCTGGAAATGGCTTACACAGATCAGTAAGATGGCAAAATACTCTTCTTTTTTTTTTTTTTTTTTGCAAAGACTAATGTCTTGCCCACTTAGTTTGACTGTACCTTCATACCAGCAACTTACCAGTTCATTGCTAGCCCTACCCGTTCTTTCTCTTGGTGGGGGCTGAGAGGGAGAAGTACCTGTGGTGTCACTCATCACTTGACGGCGTATGGATACCTACTGGGCTGGTTCAGGTCCTCCCATGCTGTAGAAATTTTTTGGCATTGTGAGTAAAATTTCCTCCTGGTGCTTAACAAAGGCTGGTTGTCAGAGATGACAAATCTAGACTGAAAATAAATGACTCCTGTTGTTCGTGAGATACTGACCTGCATCTGGTCCCTGGGAGTGGGACTTGTGGCTTGAATTAATGGGAAAGATGAAGTCACCGAAAGGGTATTTTCAGGTGCATATTCAACTGTCTTGACGCTCTTGTGCAAGAGAGGGCAGGTACCTGATGTCAGCCCTCTTGGTCAATAAATAGGAGGCTCCTGGATGCTCTGAGTGCTATGGTTTGGACTACTCAAGTCTGCCTCATCATGCAAGCCCAACGATGTAGCAACTTGCTTTTCCAGTTGAGCCGTTGTTTAGTTTTGCAAAAGGCTGCAGTTGAGGTTGCAGTAAGCTGGGGTGGGGCGGCAACACCTGTGCTTTTGGTGAGGATACTCTCCTGATAATTGCTGTGAACGATTTGCACCTCTCCTGATCAGACAGCAGCCGGTAAAACAGGAATCCTGGCTAGTGAAGCCCACCCTTGTTACTACCCACTGCTGTTATTAACGCTTGGATTTTGCTAAGCCCAGCTTCACCAGGTTGCCGTTTACTGTCAGCCTGTGTTTCTAACAGGTTTTTAATTTGGAGGGGTGCAAAGGTAGCACGTTGATGCAGATTGCAGTTTGAGATCTTAAGTTTTAGTTTAGAGACTTTTGAGGACTTCAGGTAATGCTGACAATGCCGGTCTGCTTGATACAAATTTGCTTATGGAAGAGCAAGTTTTACTTGATCTTTTGGAAGTGTTGCTGCCTATCAAATTTGTTCTTATCAAAGATGCCAATTTAAACTTTCAAAAGGGAGCATGATGAGAATCTGGCTAACTGGCATCGCTTCCTGCAGGGCACCTCTTAGTCATATTAGAAATACGTGAAGATCGTCTTGCTGATGTTCTCAGGACTTGGATCCTTGGGAAAATAGGACTCACGCCTCTGGTGGCATTTGGCAGTTGGGGCTCTTACAGTGGGTGGGTTGGGTTTTTGGCAGCTTCCACAGCTGGTTGCCTCCCTCCGTTTTATTAGGTGTCTCGCTGCTGTTGCAGTAAGCAGGTAATTCTCTTCAGTGCGCTCTCATTCTGTTCAACTTCTCCCTTTCTCAAAAACCTGTGTCTGTGCTGAGAGAAGGGGACTGGTGCCTGGAGTTTGAACCTAGGACAAGGAGTAGGTGAAAAAGCAGCAGCAGGATTCTGGCAGCCTGTTTCTTCTGGGCTTGAGAATCTTATTTGACAGCAAAAACCGATCAGTCACAATTTGTAACTACAGATACAGTGTCGTTTCCTTCAAGTTTGTACTGTTGGCTAATGATGGTTAAGTGGAGGAGCGATACAGTGTTTATTAATTCTCACTCCTCCTGTGGGACATGTTAGGGAAATGTCATCCATGTTGGGGGGGAAAAAGAGCTTCCCTAAGCATCTGTGTTAAAAAGTCCTTTTGTAGTTACATTCTTACTTTCTATTAATTCACTCTGAAATCATCTTGCCAATAGCAGTCAAGGGCTGTCAGTGCCCATCTAGAAGAAACAGTGCTTATATCATTCTAAACACGGTCATCTGAGAGCTGCAGAAATAATCGTTCGTTCTGTTTAGAAAATAGTCTGTTCCTAGGGCACATGTCCTTTTTTTAGACTGCTCCGAGGATGAAAAAAGAGCTTTGTATCTCAAAATGGCATGGGCGCCTGCTGTTTGTTCCATGCAGCAAGTCTTCATCTTGTTTCTCTGACATCACCCGGGACGGCTGCAGAAGCGTTGCTCAGCACAAGTAGCGGGCTAGCATTTCTGCACAGGCAAACATGCTTAACGTTCAAATTAATAAAGATTTAGTGCTGGAGAATGACGGAAGACTTTGGAGAAGACAGGAGCATGGCTTCTGTCTGCCAGATTGCCATGGAAACACCAATACCTCTTTGGCTCTAATTGCCTTCCCTACATTTTTTTGTTGAAAACTTTTTTCTCCCCTCCCCAACTAAATGCTTTATGTCGCAGTTCTGGATTTTGAGCGTTTTGGCTTTCTTTGGAAAACTGAAAATAGGGGAAGGCAGGGAACTGTATCTGTGGAAGGAAACGGAGGATATTGTGACTGACACAGACTTTAAAACTGTATTGCAAGTTCATCCTGAATTCAGTCTGTATTATAACTTGAGCTTTTATTGGTGGTTTCTCAACAGGAACAGTGTCACATGAATTGTGGCTGCACTTGATAGAAATAACAGCCCTCCTGCAGCTTCCTGGGCCTAAGACCCCGACAACAGGAAGACTTGAACTCTACCTGTGAATTTGCACGACGGGTTCCCCGCTCTGTTGTTAGGAGGGCCAATCGGTAGTTTTTGCCAGGTCCTAGATGTTCAGAGGGGAGATTTGAAACAGATGATGGTGGTGCACACAGTTTTCCTATTAGTACTCTCAAATTAAAAAAAAAAAAAAAACCAAACCAAAAACCTGATGAACTTCCAAAGCAAAATTTCTTCAACTTACAAGCTTGTTCTCCTGAAATCCACTTAAATATTTTTTTTGCAGGGTGGTTGGTTTTTTGGGGTTTTTTTTTTATGCTTTCTAGGGAAGTTAGTGAAGGAAACCACCTTAGCTATTGGGGGTTTCTGTCCCAAAAGGTACAGGATGTTGGCTGAGTGCCTTCACACCCCTCTGAGCTCTGCTTAGCTTCTCAGTTGATGAGTCTTGCATTATCCAGTTGATTTCAGGCTTTTGTGTGCAAAAACGATGGACATGTCTTAGTAATCTGATTAAAGCATTTTTGCTTTACAAACTATTTCCATGCCTTATAGATAAGCTTTGTCCTTTAACTGCTGTCCTCTGTCTGTGAAGTGCAAACTGGTCAGCATGTTTAAATTCTCCAAAAGTTAATCTTTTCTAAATCTGGGCTGACTATAAGGCTTTATCACTTTTCCACAGTAAGGATTTTTCCTAGTTTGCTTCTTCCCCCTCTCCTTGTGGCTGCCATGGGGCGATCTGTTCTTCAGGAAAAAAAAAAAAGCTATTTTCATATTTTCAGCTAGCACACACTTACGAGTGGGTTCTTCCATGGTATATAGTCTCACTGGAACTGTAATCTGTTGAGGCTAGTGAATAGTGTAATTAGCTATTTCTCCTTTTTGGGTTTCCTCCAAAAGTTGGTTATCTTTGGGTATTGTCTCCATGTGTGCAGTGCTGCTTATTCCTTACCAGCTTTTTCAGCAGCTGTGTGGTGCGAGGTACTGCTGTGGGAGGGTTGTGTCCCTTTCTGCACCTTGGGGATCTACCAGTCTTTCTCCAGAATTGCACCTTGTGTTTCAGCATTTTCTTCTTTTTTCAGACTGTGTTTTTCCTGTAGGGAACCAGAAGCTGCTTTTGCTCCCTTGGAATTTAAGACTCCTTGCTTTGTAGTTTGCTGGTGTTTCTGACCATGCTGATGGTCATAGTCTTTAGAGCTGGTCCACCTCTGGCAAGCAGCCTGAGCTTGTGTAAGGATTTGCCGTGCATCTTCTGTTGCTGCTATTTGAGGGCTTTGAATCTTTTTTTTCCACCTTTCTCTTCTTACATAATGGGTAACACCACTGAAATGACAGGCTAGTTCTCATGAATGTCAATTGAGACAGAAAATCCACTGGCTATATAAAGGTTATTGAAACCTATTTTGTCCTTTAGTTTTCTTTCTAGTCTTTAATGTATTTTCAGCCTGACTTTTCTTCTATGCTTGAGTAGGTTGTTTACTACCCTCTCCCACAAGAGAGCTGTTGAACCTATAGACAAGCGTCAACCAAATACAACAGAGATCTAGGTTCTTAAAATATACTTTCTGTGAACTTCATGGAAAATTTGTAGACAGAATGGAGGAGAGAGAGAGAGAACACGTACAGTGTCCTCCCAAGGAGAAAGCTGTACCAGCAGCTCAGCAGCATTCCCTGCCAGAATATTGTTCTCCCTTTATTTAAAGTAAAACCTTTGGTCAGAGCCTACAGGTTCTTAGATGCAGGATAATCAACCACAAAGCTACAGGAAACCAGCTTTGTAACGTCTCTTCCTCACAGCATTAATTGTTTTGGTATTTTGCATTTTTATTTCTGCTTAACTTTTTCTGAACTTGTGGGTGAGGACTTTATTGGCATTACTTTCCTTTTAGTATTTACAACAAAGCCCTTTCAGATTTTCTCTGGTTATGGCTCTGTTTCCCTATAGCAGTCTTCTCTTTTAAAAGCTGAACTCTGATACTTACAGCTTCTGATCTTAATCCATCACTATTTCTTTTTAATTTTCTCGCCTAGAAAGGATCTGAATTTGTAGTGGGCAGATGAAGTATAGAAACCACATCACAACTTCCCGATCGTCTTGGCATCCTAAAGAACAGCAAGGCAGAAACACAACTTTTCCTTTAGTTGAAAAGGTTAAACCTGGGTGAGATTGTATTCCAGTTAAGTGTGAGCTTTGCAGTTGGGCGTTCGGAATCACAGCACTTCCTATAGTGTTTCCATGAGTAACACCTTCTGCTTGTGCTCATTCTGTAGCAGTGGCTACCTGTTCTTCTGTCTGGCCTTGGAAAATGGTCCTGGTAGGCTAGTTAAATGTCAGGTTAGAAATTATGTTTGAATGCAAGCGTGTGCGAGGGTTTGTATGGACTCTACGCTGGGTAGTATAGTTAATAACATTCATCTCGTGTGCACTTAGGAGTCCTCATCTGAGAAGTCTTTCAAACTTGGCTACGATACGTGCTAGAAACTGGGTGGTTCTTCCACAACGTGGTGGCCTGCCTGCTTCATAAGAAGCCAGCCTTTTGATAATTGTGAGGTGTCTTCCCAATATTCCTGTAATATGCCCAAATGGACTACTAAAAATCATGAGGCTGTTCAATACATTTAAAAAGCCATGGGATTTCCCCTTCGAGACCTGCTGGCATGCCACCACCGCATGAGAGCACAAGGACTTGAAGCATCAATGCTTGTGCTTGGTCTGGATTAACCCAGCTTCTGATAGTCATGGTGGTTTTGGCAAGTTAGAGCAAGTCCAGAAAATGGACAAATAATTGATCATTGCTGTTTTTTTTTAAACACAGAAGAAATTTGTCAAAAGCAGCCTGTTAGACTCAAAGCCTTGACAGCATACTGGCGCGCTCTCTCTCTGGGTTCTAAAAGAATGGCTTTATATTTTCAAGGCAAGGCTGTCTTCGCTCACGCTGTACACACCGAAGTATTTCCAGTTGACATGATGGATGTAGTGAAAAGTACTTTTTGTGCTGGCTAAGGTAGAAGGTAAAGTTGTAGCACTCAACATGGTAGAGCAGTGAAGTAGCTTTTGAAGTAAGTTGTGTTGAAATGCCTTGGTTTTGTATGCATTGTGAAATTGTTAAAGATATCATGAAATACAGGAAGACAGTGCTTTGTGCACAGAAATGCTAATTTTACTGTGAGAACTTCAATTTCCCTCGTGATTTCTTTTTTAAAGAGTAGTGGTTGTTACTTTTAATGCTCATTTTAATATAGAATATGGTTACATTTACCTTTGCTTTAGTTGCATTTAAATGTATTTCTATTCAACCTATTTTAGTCTCAAGCTGCAAAAGTACAAAAGAGTCTTTTTGCTTTTGTTTTCTTAGCTTCTTTCACTTCTAAATTACTATATACAAAATACATATTCAGCTGTCTGTGTTGCTCTGTTCACTGTGTGTCTCTGTTAAAGAATTCTAAAGTCTAGTAGTAGTTTAATGACCTGCTAAACAGCCGTTCAAGGCAGGAGTAATTTGTCAAAAACCAGGAGAAAATTAATCATTACTTTGCTAAAGCCTCTCTGCCGTGGCTGTGTTTGGCCTAGCAAGCTAAACAGGAATCACTGTTTCAGATCCTTACTGTGACCCCGAAAGCCATCACCCTCTTGCTCCCCTCCGTGCAGTTGTGCTGGGAGGTGGTTTTGGCCAAGTGCTAGTTAAGCTTTTACTATGTGGGTTACAAAATCAACTGGCGGCTCAGTTCTCACTAGGGACACAGCTACTCGAAGAGATTACAAAATTGTGTTTGAAAGCACGGGCACAAAAGAAATAATCCTCTGAGTATTTGCTTCACTGGCTTGGTGGGTGTGAAAAGAATGAAAATTCAAGGTAGTGAGATGAGAGTACTGATACGGTAAGGCTGAAATATGGTAAGGCTCACTTTTCCCTTCCTCCATTTCCCTGGAGTAGCGCAGGTAGTAAGAGAAATCCAGATCATTCCAGGTCCTTTTGCAGTGTCCCTTGAACGCCGTGTAAGTGCACTATGCTAACTGTAGCTAACCTTTGTTGTGAAAACAAGCTGCTGTAGTGTTAGACAGAAGCAGATGAAGTTTGGAGTTGAAGCCTTGTGGATGTTGCTGTTAAATGGGATAAAAATCATCAGACAGGTGCAAATCAGTGTGGTTTTGACCGCTGTGTGGGGGAATGTCATGCAAAATCCGTGTTAATATTTCTGTCGCTTAGTAACCCTGACCTCAGGGGTTATCTGAAAGGGCCTCAGCGTGGAATTTTGTTCATTTCCTGAGAGCTGTGCAGAAGCAGCACCATCCAAGCGCCCCTTTTTGAAGAATCGAGTTAACAGAAACAGCTGTACCCCTATTGTCAGAAATATTGATGGTTTTCCTGGGCAACTGAGTTTAGTTTAAATGTATTCTCTGTAGGGATTGCAGGTGTGAAATGCTCCTGTAGTACCTCTTAGTGCATGGGACCTGTTTATGCTGCTCCAGGGTTATTGGGAAATAACACTTGAAGCCCTGGATAGCAGTAACTGGAGTCTGTTCCAAGTTGTCTGATTGCTGGGGTGAATTTGGGCTGGTTGCAGAGAGCTTAGTGGAACTGGTGTGTTAACTCTTCGGTTTCTGAGCCCCCTTCTGTAGTCACCAGAATATAAGCTTTGGTGGTGGTTTGGACCACGTTTCCCTGGTGCCCCTTGATGAATTTGTATTGAAAATTTAATACCTCTTGACGTAAACTACCTTAAAAAAGAAAAAAAAAAAAAGGGGGCATCTGCCCTGTGGCAGCTAGTACACAAGAGGGCAGTTTAGATGTTGTTCCTCCCTCTAGGTGCCTTTAACCTAAGATTGGTTAAATGCTTTCCCAAAGGCAGTAAAATTGTTGAAATAGGGTCTGGAGAGGCACGGAAGTGTGTGTGTTTGGGGGCCAGGAGACAGAACTGGAAGGTGGGAAGAGCTTGTGACCTCTGGGCACATGGGTAAGTTTAGGGTAGGACCCAGATCTTGCAGTTTCAAGGGCTTTATCCACTAGTTTGGTGCTATTCAAGTGGCAGGCTGTGAGCTAGGTGGACTGGCTGAACTTTTGTGGTTCTAGAGTGCCCTCTGCTCCTGCAGGGTTTCCGTAGTTCTCGCCCTTCTTTAGGCACAGCCCCAGCGTGCTGCTTCAGGTTCCCGTGAAGAGATGAGCACTTGCCAGAGCTGAGGCTGATGTGAAGCCTGTTCTGATGGAAACAACACTAGAGCTTCCAGCAGACTTGGATAAAAATTGACCAGCCCTGAACTGTATCACACCTAATAGCTTTTAAAAACCATAATACTGAAAATACAGAGTTTGAGCTACGGTGTATCTCCTTAGAAACACCAAATTCTTTGTGGAAAATCTAACATCTCTGATATTTTCGCTTACCCCCAAACACAATCCTGACTGAAATCAGAGTGCAACAACAGTAATGATGTTACAGCAAATTCTGCATTGCTAGAAGTGCACAGCAGGTGAGATTGAGGGACAGATGCCCCTATTTCAGTGCCAAGTGTCCCTAGAGGTGATAGAAAAGAAGGAAGGGATTTGATGCAAAATATTCTGAAAGAAGGCTTGGAAGTAGTTGCCTCTTACTTCAAAGAATTTCAGTCCAGAATTTTGATCAGAAAGTAGTAATTGGTGACACTTAACCCAAAATATGCAAGTGCTGACATGAATGTCTTTGTAGCTTGCTGAAATTACTGCATGCTTTGTTTTGAAAATCTACCTAAAAGAAATTCTGTAAACATTGAGTTGCCTGATGCACAAATCTGTGATTCTTCTTTCAGTCTGGCTGTTTTGATGCTTCCAGAGATTAAACTAAACTATGTGATAGTGTCTATTGTTTTTGTTCCAATCATATAAAATTTTCTACTTAAAGATTTTCTTTCCCCATAATATGCTAATGAAGCTTTGACTTGACATGTATGGCTACTGATTTGACTGTTCTTTTCGCTTCTTTCAGCATTGCAGTGTATGGATGATTCCAAGCCATGTGTTAACGAGGGAAAGTGCATTCCATATCAGAATGGTACAGGATATTGCAAGTAAGTTGGTTTCATTTCTCATCAATTTAATTACCAATCTTCTGTCATTCAGGTTCCTAGCCAGAAAGGAAATGTGAGTTGTTAAGATTTTCTTATCGGGTGCATTCAGCATGACAGTTTTAGCACAGTTGGTGTTTCTTGATAATGCGTTTGTTATGTGCTAGCTTTTTGTAATGTAAGAAATATGGATTTCTTCTTAGAATTTTTGGGTTTGGATCTTGTCAGCTTGATTTCTTTGCATTAGGTTAGGAAAGATTGCCAAAGCGATCGTAGAGGTCAACCCAGTACCTTGCTTCCAGGCTCACAAGTTAGGTTGGAACTTGCTCTCCATCTAATAGCTCACTTTGTAGAGCTTCAGCCCTAATTTGAATATTTTCATGAGGTTTTTCAAAACTAATGTGCTCTCTGAAGTGTGCCAGTTCCCTTCTGCATGCTGAAGAGCAACTAATATGTGGAAGTTGCAAAAACAAACTTAACAAAAACCACCCAAACAAACATCCACATTTGTCTTTATTGTGTAACTGATTTTGGTAAATGTTGACACCCATGTTCAATGGTGCCTTCACTTTGCTGCTGCATGGAAAGCTGATCAGCAGGAACTTTGGCAGAGTGCGTGGTGTCTGGAGAATGATATCACATCTATTTAAATGCAATTCACCTTTCAAACTGCAGTATTTAGAGTTTTTTTAGATTAAGTGATATTTTACAGAAAGAGAAATCCTCCTTGTTCAGCAGGCTTAATTTACTACATCTGCAGTAAACGGATTATTTTTTAAACCTTGATTACTTCATCAGTGCAAGTTGTCCCATTTTCTAGCATGCTAAATCCCTCTTTTCTTAATGCTTACGTTCTTCAAATATTAGTGAGTTTTGTCTTGTGATTTAGCTTGGCTAACACACAGCTCCACTCTTCACCCTTTTCTGCACAGCCGTCTTCGCTTGCCACAACCTTTAGTTCTTTCTATCAATGTGGTACCTAAAACTGGTTATACTTAAATTGCACCTGTGGCATACAAAGGGGAAATCATAATCTAATTTGAGGTTCTTCTCAGTTTCAAATCAATACCTGATGTGCAGAAGGGCCATGAAGACAAATAATGTAACTTGTTATTCCCTGTTGTTTTTTTCAAACTCCTTCCTAGTCTTTTACTTTCCATAGCTTTATATTGCTGTCCACACAAATGAGCTGCCCTTCTGAAAAGAAAGCTGGAACTTTCCTGCTTTTCACCTATATTTTAGAACAAGAAATTTTGTGATGTTAGGAGGTAATAAGACTGATGTTGGTGCTGCTTGTACCTTCCTAAGGACATTTTCTCCAGCTTGCATGTTCCTCTTAACCACGTCTTAGACTTCTAATATTTTTCTTCTGTTACAAAATTGTTCAGTTACTTCATCTGATTTAACTTCCGTTCAGTATTTGTAGTGCAGTCCAGATCTTAACACATTTCCCTTATCAGAGTGGCAGCTTTGACCACTTTTTTTTTAGTAGTGCAGAGAGTTATTTATAATTCTAATGTTGCCTTCTTCCTTTTTGTGCAGTCTTCTTGCAGGTCTTAAGCCAACCCCTCCTTCAGGTACCAGCTCAGTCCCTTTGCAGGTGCCAGAGTAATTGGAAAGGCTAACGGAAGCCTCCATACAGAGATTAGTACATGTCTGTTCCCTAGTTCTGGCTCAAGAACTCCTATTTTTGCAGAAAGTAAGGAAAAAATAGCAAAAAAAAACCCTCAGTTGTGGAGACTCTACCTTTAGCAGGCTGATTCTTAGCATCCTGTTTTGGTTTTAAGTGTTGGTTGGGTTTTTTTTTTTTCTTTTTCTTTCCTGCACTATGAGGAACTCTGAACAGGGGGAACTTTATATCTGGTGTAGTAACCTAGATGCCTGTCTGAATTTTTGATGGCTGTAAGAGTAGAAATATTCTCTTCAGGAAACTGAGCTTATTACTAAAGCAAGTGGCTTGGCTTCTAGCTCTGCAGGATCACTCACTGATTAGCTGAATCTCCACCCCTTCCACTTTTTTCAAGTTATCTGCAGTACTTCCTCTGCTGGGCAATAAGTTATTATAACAGGCGCTCTTCCTCTTTCTGCAGCTCCTCTCAGCCAAGTTGTTTGTTCTAGTGTGTGGCCAGTCTGTCTAGTTAATCTTGCTGTCGGTAAGAAACAAGTGAACCACTGAGGGAGAACCTGCATCAGAGGTGATCAGATGCGATGAGTAAGACATGAGTAACGTAAGCACTGATAAGCAAAACATCTAGTCTAGGTACTTGGCAAAGCAGAAAGTGACAGCTTGGTGCTGAAACAGCTTTCTGTGTCAGAAAATTCTGTAGAATGTACTGCATTAAAAGCGAAAGCTAGTTTTCTGCTAAGAAATCTTTATTATGGTGCATCTGGCTTCTGTTATGGGAACAGCGATTGTGACCCTTGTAAGGAAATCTGAGTTGAATCTTTATCAGATTGTTCTTGCGGGCGCCCTTTAAGTAGCTCTGTTCCCCTGGTGACGCTGCTGGCCCGTGGCTGTCATTTTGTGGCACTGCTTGATAGAATTCCTGACCACCTTTGACCTTGATTTTATATTTAGAAAATTACACATTCCTGTGTTTGCATCTTTCAAGGTCAGAATTTTTGTTTGAGTGATCTTTCTATATCCATTTGGTGACTAGCGTGGTGAGGGGCACAGACCTTGTTCTGAGGAATATGGCTGTATCTGCAGCAGTGGTACCAAGGGGCCCGTCCTTCCAAGCTTTTTGACAAAAGGCGGTTTCAGTTTGGGGTTTGGCTCTGTGTTGTTGCACCGTGGTGGTATTTTGTTGTTGTGGGGTCCCCCCACCAAAGCACCTCCAGGCAGCCTATTTCCACATTGAGGTGTTAAGCATGAAGGAGCCTTCTTGCATGCCGTCGTACCTGGCAGAGAAGCAGTTTAAGCGACTGTTCGTTGCTTAATGCTAATTGCGAACATCCCAGGAAAACCCTTTCTCGTCTGCCTGCTGCTGGGTGGCTGGGAAAGCAGCAGTAGGAAGAGTCTGAGGGCTAATACTGCTAAGTTACAGTATTTCTGCAGTTGCAGGCAGGATGAGAAGGTGTGGGTACAGGGAGCTGTTTCAAGGACAAGCAGAGCAGAGATTTTGGCAGCGCTGCCCGCTGTTTTCTGAGCATGAGAGTCTGCTCGGCTGCAGGTGGATGCAGGACTGGGCAGTCCCTCTGCGCTGGCAATGGGGCAGGGCCCTGAGCAGGGACTATCGTAGCTGGGTTCCCCATGGTTGGCAGCTGTGGCCTCTCCCACCTTCCCTCCCCTGTGCCCCAGTGACGGGGAGCAGAAGCAAGACTGTGCCAGGGAGAGCAGCAGAAGTGAGAAGGAAGAAAGTTGGGCTTGGGGTGCGCCAGTGTTTAGGGAGGAAACTGAGCCTTGCTACTTCTCATGCTTCATAGGCTTTTAAGGTTGGAGTTTTGGCCTTGGGACTGCTGCATGTTGTATGTCCAGAAGCGTTGTCAGCACCTCTGTATGAACCAAAGTACTGCTTTAATGCTAATGTCTTTTGTCCGGTCCTGGTGGTTAAAAAAAACAAACCAACCAACCCAAAAGTGCAGGAGCAACTGTGGCCCTTTTGCTGTGCTTAATCAGATGGGGAGACGGCTGAAGTAGGCTGATGCCTAAAGGACAGTCTCCTTCAGCACATCCTTTCATGTCTGAAGCTGTCAGGGTTTGTGTAGCTTTGTGTGCTTCTGCGCCTCTTCAGTGAGCAGTGTTTTTTCTCACCGTATGCAGAAGTTTGTTCGTGCTTTTTCATTGTGTGGTGCAGTTTTTACTTTTCTGCAGAGTGGCAACAGGAGGACCTCAAAGCATGCTTAAACTCCAAGCAGCAGTGGCACAGCAGTAAGGGGCTTCTGTCCCAAATCTGACCCCCAGTAACTCCAACACTCTTGCCAGGTTTCTTACCTACCCGCCTTTCCAGCTGGACTTCTGGGGAAGGCAAGATCCTGGACTACAGAGCTGCTTCTGAGACTGCAGCAGATTATCTTCTTAGGTTGTCTTGAGAAACTAATCACTCCTAGACGAGTGAATGGGGAATACCCATAGGAGACTTCATAGCAGGATGAGGTCTGAGAGTTTTCCAGAAGAGGCTAAATGCAGAAGTAGGAAAGTTGTCCCTTTCTGAGAATGGGCTGCCCTTTCCTGTTTCCTTCTGTCTCCTTCCAGAAGTTAGAGACCCTTGAGACCAGAGTAGAGGAAAAAGGGGAGAGTACACACACTTTTAGCTTCAAATCTGGGAACAGAGTAGTGATTTGAGTCACTTGGTCAGATTTTTCTATTGTGATTTACCTGTGCAGATTAAAAGCTGTTCAGAGCTCTGATGGTCAGAAAAAGCTGAACTAAACCTTGCCCGTTCAGACTTCAGTTGCTGTTACTCCTTGGCGTACTGTGGAGCGGTACACTGCAGAAGCGCTTTCCGTGGACGAGAAACAATAGCTGTGTACTGCTTTAAATGCAGAACAGAGAGGCCGTCCCATCCCATCGTTTGCTTTCAAAGTATGACGCATAAAGGGAGCCTTGAGACATGGGAAGGAGCATTTGTAAAGCTAACCAGAGAATCCTGTTCTCCCTCCTGAGAGGAGGTGTAGGTGTGGGAGTCAGAACCCGGGAGCCAGGGGGAAGTCTGGTTAAAATCTGCAGCAAAATAGCCGAGACCCTTCTCATGTTAGTCATCAGACTGCATCCCCCCTGTTGAAGCATCTTCCAATCAAAGTGAGGGGAGTGTTGGGTTGAGGGGGGCAGAAGCAAGACTACTATGAAATTCTTCCCTTCGTGTTTTAAATTAAAACCATCTGCTTCCTTCTGTGCATCTCCAGATGATATCACTGGGCCTGAATAGGAAACTCCCATGAAAATCAAACATCTGGAAGACTGGTTAAAACAGTCTATAATGTGCATTTGAAGAAACTGTCCTATGAATGTGCCCAAGCAAATATAGTACGGCAGATGAGGAGTTTTTTCCACCAGACTAGACATATTCCAGAAGTCTTTTTGAAAGCAAGAAAGAGCTAAGTAACTTCAATCTAGTTTTGTGGCAGAAGAACCAAAAATGCAGCTTTTGTGAGTCTTCCACTTTCACTTCGTAGCATTGGGTTGTTGTTAGAGTGAATGCAGCTCTGCGGATTTGTGGATACTTCAAATTTGGATAAATACCTTCGTTTTGTTTTTACATCTCTTATTTAGCTCCATGAGAGCCTGAGCTAAAGCAAATGCAGGCTGGAGCTGAAAAGGAGGAGGGAAAAAAAAATAATGGGCTGAGCTCTAAAGTATTTGTGCTGGAAAGTAGCCCAGAGAGAGTAAAGGAGAAGCTTTAATTAGAAGCAGCTGCATAGCTGATGCAGCCCACAGGACATTTTCCCATTTCAAACTCTCTAGTTTTCAGAAATCATGATTTGAATAAAGTTGTATGTGAAATTTGTTCTTAAAAGATTAAATTCCTGTTGAAGTAGGTTGAGAGACCTCATGTGCTTCCAGAAAGCACCAGAACAAACTTTGTCTTCCTGTTTCTGTTTCTGAGTGTTAGATGGAAAACTGAGGAGGAACAGTGGCTTTTATTTGGAAAAGATTTGGTTTGCTGTTCTGAGCATGTCATTTGGAGCTGACACAAGCTGCTACAATTTTAAGCTGTTCTGTAGACAAGTGGCTTGCCTTTTTTTTTTTTTTTCTCTTTTCCCCTCCTAAAGAGAACTTGAAAGAGTAGGTTGGGATGAGAGTGGAGCAGGGGTGGTGGGAAGCTGGAGTTTCTGTGGAGGATAATCATACCCTTTAAAGAAATCTGGACTTGGACCCTGCTTTTTCACTGTTTGCCTCTATTTTTAGAGAAAAAATGTGGTGCCCAACATGAATCGGGGCAAATATTTGCAGTTTTGTCTACACCAACATTTAGAACTAAATTGCTAGTATTTGTGCCTAGAAATGTTGATGACAGGAGACATGGTTGAAAAATCTAGACTGTAGGTTTTTTGTTCTTTAACATTAAAAAAGGATTGCACTGAATTGCTGGAGGGAAAAAATTGCATAACTGTGTGACCAAGCTTTTCTCTGGAGGAGAACAAAATGGTGGGTATAAGGGCTATGTATACCTCATCTACCATCTTCCCACAGGCAGGCCTGTTCCCTCTGGCATATTCTGTAAGGCTTTGTCCTTCCAAATATAAGGAGCTGAAGTTAAAAGAGCTTTTGCCGTTCCCTGCTGGAGTGCTCCCTTGTGTTTTTCTGATTAGCCTCAGAAGATAGCAGAACAAGCCTGGTCTTGGAGCGCTCTTCAACTTTGCACCAGAAAACTTGTGTACAAAATGCTGGACCAGTTGTGGGTGATGGTTGTGTTGTCTTAGAGCACACATCTTTCCTTTCCTTTTAAATCATAACCAGCAGTGCTCCTAATCAGTGCTTAGGCTCCCTGTCACCTAGGGGTAACAGTTAAATGCCCCTTCCAGTATCCCCGAGTGTTGGGTGAGTGGGAGAGAAGCCATATTTTAGTGGTTTCTTTTGCTTGTGGACAAACCATGAGATGTTCCCCGACTTTCTTGTTTGTTTTATAGCCTTTCAATGCAAAAACACCTTAGGACTTACCTTTTAAAGGTGTTTGGGTTTATTTTGTATTTATTGGAGTGGTGGATGGTGTTGGAGGACCTCCTCTTTGCCGGATGAGGTGCCCTGGATGGGGTTCTGTGAAGTTCTGGTTTGTTGCTCGTTCTTTCCCAATAAAGAGAATTGCAAGTGCATGGCCCGTGCCTGCTGCTGTTAGTCTGAGGAGCGTGGTGTACTGCTGACACAGCTGAGCTGCCCAAAACCCCCATCAACGGTGGTGGTGAAACTAGAAGAAACCCCTATAATGAAATATTGCAAGCTTTTGGGACTGAAGTTCAGTTTGACTGTACACATTCATCAGCCGCATATAGATGTCCAGAAACATGATTTAAGCGTAGTTATCCAGACGGTCTCGGAGCAGAGCTAGCCAGTGCACCGTGTGCAGGCTTGAATGCCGTGGGAGTCGAGCAGTGCTCTGGCTTCTGGCACAGCTGTCTTTGCTGGATGCCAGATTTCTCTGTGATCGAGCTCCTGCAGAGCTGTGCTATAGCCCGCTGGCGTTTGGACTGATTTCTAGACTGATTTCTAACCTGTATCAAGGGGGGGGTGGGGAATTTGGGACGTTAAAGGAAGCCTATAGAACTACAGTGGCTTTGGCCCGGGATGCCCCACATCTGCCTCTCGTGTGACATGGCAGCAGCTCATGCTGCCTGACAGCCTTTGGCTGTTACACCAAGGATGGCACAAGAGGCAGAGGATATTCTGCGAATGGTATTGTCTCAGGATTTGCTTTCTGTAACTTTATTAATCCTGCCTTGCCCTGCAAAAACTTCTTTCATGTCTGTTCCTGGGTACGAAGTTGAAAGTATTAAGGTATGGTGAAAGGAGCCTAATTTGGGTGTGGGGAATGGTAAATTACGATTATGCACATCTATTATATGACTTCTCTGCTTTAGACATATGGCTAAAGCTAGTTAATAAATTCTAACATGAGAAAAAACAGTTGTGGTCATCTAGTAATGACCCCTTGCGTAACTCGGATAATAACCTCTCTGAATAGCTCTGTTTGAACTAGCGTGCATACTCTTCCTGAAACAGCCAATCCTGGTGTTCTTTTAAACAAGCAGGAGTGATGGAGAAATTCCACTACAGCCTTAAATGTGTTGTTCCAGTTGTTTCTCTCCGCTGCTGAAAGACTGTATATAAGTTCATGTCTGAAGATAAAAGATGCTACGTTATTTCTAATTAAATTTATCTAGCTTGAACTTTTAACTGCTCAGTTCTGTTATCTCTGTACCTTCTAGATGGGAAATTATTGTTAAATCTGAGTTTCTTTGTGGGTATTTGGAGATCTTGATTAACTACCTTCTTCTCTTTTTCCCTTCGATAAACAGACTGAGCCACCTGAGCTTTTCATTGTGTCAAGAGTGTTCTATTAATCATTATGGTTGGCTTCTTTGAACTCATTTCAGCTTTTCCTTCTTAAAGAGCAGACACCAAAACTGACGCAGTGGTCTGCTAGTGGTGGTGCCATGCAAGTACCAGGTGTAGCGTAATCTTGTTTACTACTACTTGATATTTGCTGTTTGTACAGCTAAAGTATTCCTGGCCAAGCTGCCGCACTAACAATTCACGTTCAGCTGACCGCTAGGAACCCCTGGAGCAAGTCTGGCTTTCCCAGCTCAGCCTCCTGTTGTGGGGAGGGTGCTGTGTATGTTTTGTTGCTAGATGTAGGACTTCACAGTGCTAAGTGCACTTTGTGTGCTGATTGCCTTGTTAAGCATTTCAGCTTACTACCCTCTATTGAGAACTTTTCTCTCTTGCCTATGTGTTTGACCAGCATTGATGTTCTCAGTTTTATTCGTAGAATCATTTTAGGCTGGAAGAGACCTTTGAGATTGTCAGGTGTTGAGTAGCATAGGAACAGAGGCAGATCCCTGTAGTATTCTGTTTAAAACAGTTTAATGCCCATTCTTCTATTTTTAAACTGGATTTTTTTAATCCACTGTACACTTCTATGTGCATAAGTAAAAGGCAGTCTCTTTACTGTTACATTCTTTATGGAAGCTGACTAGAGACCGTGTGTTTCTTGCAGCTGGAATCTCCTCCCTTTTGGATTTGTGTAATTCATTGATTTAATAATTGTACCTATCCTGTTCTGGAACAAAGCGTATCTAATGTTCACCTCTGAATTTTTTACAGTGAAATACATGTTCTCCCAGGCTGTGTATGTCTTGGGTTACTTATCAGTTAAAGCATGCAGCTGTGTACTATAGAAAAAACTGCAAGTGGACAGTCCTGTTCTGTATGTTGGGTGTTATTTTTATCCAGCATGTCCTCTTGCAACTTTCTGCTACCTGAAAGAAGCAAATGGAACTGTGGGTGACACAAAGAGGGGGCTTACAGGCTTGCTTGTCTGGGTCCTGTATCACTAGAAGTTAAGTGGAAAATTTGTAGTACAAAGGCCAGTTAAAAGATGGATTACAGCTGACAAGTGTAGTCAGACTGTATTGACATAAGTTTAGGTTAGAGAGAAATAACTGCAATTATTCTGCAATCACAGATCTTTGTATAAAATATTACCCTGGTTGTAGATAGTGTATGTGTACTCATTTTTCTGTGGGAGATGGAGGAACAGTGACCTTGTCGTTAGGGTGCTAGCCAGGGGCGTGGGAGACCTGACTTCAGTGCTTGTGTTGCTAGTTGAGTGCAGGCTTCAGCATGTCACAGTCCCAGATGCACTTATCAACATGAGGATAACAGTATATTCCTGTCTCACGGGAGTGTTGCGGAGAAAGATCTGCTATGGATTTTCAGGCCCTCAGACGCTGCATGTGTCCAAAGTTTATAAATCTTTTGGGAGATGGATAGTACCTGGTGTTAATACCTATTTCTGAAAACTGCTTGGTTTTCTTCTACAAAAGGATGCTTATTAGAATGGGAGTAGGTGCAAGGAATTAATTGTTACTCAGCAGTTCTTTAACACTTAAGCTTTTACTGAAGTTTCAAAGGGAAGTGCAAGAGTAAGGTCCTGCATTTGATGTAATGCTCATTGTATGCAGTATTTATTTATTTTGTAATGAACGATTTCACAATTTGAACTTAAGTTTTCAGTGGTCTCATTTGGGACAGTCCCAGAGGAGGGCCTTGTTACATCCATGACGTTAGCATTTAGGTCTGTTAATGTTACCATGGATTTCAGCAAGTTCCAAGACTTTCAGTGGTCATGGGGTTTCATTCCTGGTATCTTCCCAGGACAGCAAGACTTCAGTGAATGTGCCACAATTAATTCCTTCTCTGTTGCAGGTGTCGAGAAGGCTTTCTTGGAGACTACTGTCAGTACAGAAACCCCTGTGAAAGCAATACCTGTAAGAACGGGGGAACTTGTGAAACTACGTCTCTGATAGGAAAGGCTACCTGCAGGTGTGCTCCAGGGTTCACGGGAGAGGATTGCCAGTACTCCGAATCGCACCTCTGCTACGTGTCCCAGCCCTGCCTGAACGGAGGGACTTGTCATCCCCACAGCCAGGAAACGTACGAGTGTGTCTGCCCTCCAGGTTACACAGGTAGGGTTCTGTGTTTGTACCTCCAGACTCCCTCTTCTGGGAATTACTTCATCCTGGAATGTTCCAGGACAGTCACAATGTGCTCTCAAATTTACTAGCTCCAGCACAGGAAATGAGAAGAAGTCTAAATGACTTCATGACCAAAAAAAGGAAAGGGGGGTAGGGAATCAGGCTCTCTACCCTTTACACATAAGCAGAAAGATATTTAGCTCTTGTGGGGGTGCCCACGTGGGAAAACTGAGTGCAGAAGCTGGTCTGGAGCAACTGGTAGACTTTGAATTCAGCGCCTGCCTTTTAGAAAAAAATGAAGTGAATTTGGCCACCAGAATCTTTCAATGGGAAAACTATAATTGGGTGCCTGAGGGGGAGCGTGAAAACTCACTCCTTTAATTCTTGAAAGGGATGTAGAAGAAGAGCGACTGTCAGCGTGTAGTATGATTTCAGGTCATAGGTTATTTTTATAAGCTACAACATTCTGTATCTTGCTACTACCCTGTAAATAAAATGACTTTGTAACCACAAATTGATTTTAGTTTTAAATATAATATTGTAAAATGCAGATACAAATTTTCCTGTAATAATTTTAAGATTTAGTACACGAATAATTTTGAGGAAGTGTGAAGGAAATACTCTTTTTTTTCCATAGAAATAACTTACTATTAATGGAGTGCTCTGTCTTAATCCTACAGGAAAGGATTGCCAGTGGATTGATGCCTGTACCTCTCAACCTTGTGCCAATGGAAGTACATGTACTGTATCTGGAAATAAGTTCTCCTGTGTCTGTCTCTCTGGCTACACTGGCCAGAGGTGTGAGATAGATGTGAATGAATGTGCCACGCCAGGCCTTTGTCAGCATGGTGGGACCTGTGTCAATTTGCCTGGTTCATACCGATGTCAATGCAAGCCGGGCTATACAGGGCATCGCTGTGAGAGCGTATATGTGCCGTGTTCCCCATCACCCTGTATGAATGGAGGAACTTGTCATCAAACAAGTGACTTCACCTTTGAGTGCAACTGTCTGCCAGGTAAATGATGTTGCTTTTTGAAGTGCTCGGTTTTCTAGTCTTGTCACTGCATTCCTGTCTGTTCTTCTGAAAACTTCTCTTGGAGTTTCTGTGTGATACTTGTGTAATGTAAGGTTGGAGGTAGAAATCTCAGCAAGGCAGGAAGCTCTGCTAGGACGTTAGTTTCTGAGTGTCAGGATTTCTTAATATGGAAGGAAGAAAAAGGAAGAAGGCTAGAAATGACGGATTTCTGCAGAACCCAGTTAGAGGCAGAGAATCAAATACGATAAACTGTGACGTAGATTCAAGGAGATTAGGGTGGTGTCTCCCAATGCCGATTTGGAATGTGAACTTCCATGAACATAAACCGCTACAAATATGTAGGTTTGTGCTGGTAAAGGCCACAGTTAACTTCAGTGCTTGGATGAAGATGAATGTGTGTCTTTCTCCTTGCCACTCTTCTCCGTCCCTAAAACATACTACATTCTATTCCCTTCCTTTTTATCCTGTGGTTCCTCCAAATCTTAAGAGAGTTCGCTTCCAACTCGCCACACCCTTTTTGTCTTGTAATACCTCCAGATAAATTATGCTTGCTTATGTTCTGATGCTCTTAGCTGCCCTGAGTTCATCCACAGCAGGGGTGATGTGCGTATTGAGGGATCACAGGCCGTGTTGGTTTTGTGTGTCAAGCTGGGCTCCCATCACCAAGGCACACATCTACAAATGACCATATGCCACCTGGTTGGGACCCTGGTAGTCTCATCCTGTCCCGCTCCTCCCCATCCACTTGTCAGACTGGCCACAGAGTAGTATAGTCATCTTGGCATATCAGGGTTTTTTGGAGGCTTGGTATTTTTTTACTGAGTAATTCAACTCCATGGGAAACTGATTGTTTGGAAATGCTTTTGACTAGACTTCCTACTTAAGTGTATTGCAGTTTGGCACATGAACACTTGGTGTGTGGTAATCTAGAAAAGTAAACTCTCTTCCCTTAAGTGTTTCTCTTGTTATTTGTGTGAAAGATGTAGCTGCCATATACTGTTTAGGATGAATGTACAGTGACTGCATTCTCATGGGGATCATCTGGAGTCACAGGTATGTACAGAAAGAGCATGTAGAACTGAACTTGTGAAAAGTGCTGTCTTTTTGAAGACCTTTGTCTTGAAGCATGGCTCAGATGACCTTAAATGTACATTGCCAATGTTATCTAGTGCCTGCAGAACAACTTTTTGGGTGTCCGAGCAAGCATGTGACTTTGAAGAATTTGGGAAAGCTGATTTTAAAATAGGATGTATAATTTTTATTTTTGTGTGAAAGCAACCATTTCTAACATTGCTTGAAGAAACAGTGCTTTGAAAGGGTCTTTGGAAATGCTGTATCTTAACTAACAGTTGCTCTCAGGGAATTTATTGCTTTTCTACTTCGCATTTTTTGAAATGAAATTGTAAACTAAGTACCTATGAATTAACAGGTTTGATCAGAAACTCAAAATTTTCTTAGTCAGATCTGTCCAGTCCCTTCAAGCAGTTCAAGATCTCACACAGAAGCAGTGTGGTGGGGGGGAGAGGAAGATGAAACTTGAAGGACTTGATCCTGTAAAGCTGATAAGACAGTTTGCTTTCGTGATTCTCTTACAGGAGTACAAGACTGGGTAGTAGCACATTTTCCCTTAGACAAGCATGTGGGCTGGCTAAACTATGGTCAGGAAATGAAAATGAGGTTACTGTAGTAACAGTTATACACCTACACTGCTCACACAAGTTTTGGATTATTAGCTGCTTTTTTGGCCTTGATACACAACACATATAGTGGGGGTGAGTTAATGCGGCTTTCAGAGCCTTCACTTCTGTATTTCCTGTATTTGTTTAAGTTGGCCGTGTTGTTTTGCTAGCTTGATTTTTAAAACTAGTCATTTGAAAAACAGTAAAAAGAAAAAAAAAAAGGGAGAGGTTGGAGGGGTCAGAATGCTTACATCAAACTGTTTGATAAAGGCAAGGCGCCCAGCCTTTCCTTACCCCTTAGTGAAGCATGGAGAGTGAAACTTCCGAAGTGTTAGAAAAGGTTCTGTCTGGGAAGGAGAGGTCAATAGAAAGAAAAGAGAAACGGAGTCCTGTCATGCTCAGGGAAGATGTGAACAAGGCCTGCTCGTCTGGAAGAGAATGCCAAGATCATGGACTAGGAATTCCTCTTTAAGACTCCCTCTCTGAACCGGAGCAATGCCGATGATACTGTGACTATAAATGGAATTGCTCTAGCCCTTCCTTCTGGACTGCCTTAAAATGATACTGTCGCTCAGTGGTATGGCCATAGAGACAGGAGGCAGTTACATCTTGAACTGCTGGAATGGTTTTTTATATGATTTTGCATCTTGTGACATGTGAAAGTGCTTTGAAGTAACTGACTGTACCCAAGCAGCAATTTAGACATAATTAGGTTACTCCTGGATTGGCCCTGAAATGGGTTCTTGTTTCCTGTAGATGTTTTCTTCTTGGCTTTTGAGTGAATTTCTGGTTTTGTAAATACAGATACATGAGAATGAGAGCTTGAAAATGTGGAAGAAACCTACGACCTGGAGTTATGTGTCATGGCAGCTTTTTCTACAGTAGCACAAGTACAGTTTATGTGCCATGTAGTCAAGCTGCAGTTTCAGATTCTCAGGTTCCCATTTCACTCATGGATTTACACAACGAAGTCTTGCATTAGGTAATTGGTTAAGTCACATGTGTTTGAAGTTGTCAGCATTTGGTGACAAGTGTAGGTGAAGAGTTATATATACTGTCAATATTGTATCTGTATGAAAGGGACAGAAAATAGGAAGTTAAATCTAGTGTAATCATTTTTCCTGTGGACTTTTGTTGGTTTAGGTGTAAACAAGATTGTAGACAAGTGAGCATGTTAGGTCAATCATAACAGAGTCATAGTAAAAATACTTCTGTGGAAGCGACTTAACCTGGAGCGTTCACAACTGCTTTAAATATAAGAATGAGCTCGTAGTCATAAATATTTGACAAAAAAGGAGTTCATTTGGCAACTAACCTTTCATGGAATGTTAAACAAGTCAATAGAGGAAGTTCTTAGCTGGGAAAGTGATTATTCATTGTTATCCATCAAAATAATTACCCATTAACTAAGATAAGGACCCTAGGGAATTCCAAGGGCTTGTTCAGGAAACAATCTGTCAGGCTGGAGCAAGCTGTTTATGAAAGCTGGAACACTTCCTGGGAAGAGGAAGTAACTTCATGCCAGTTTGTAGCAGTGTCACTGCACCGTACGGTGAGCATCATGAATAGGGTCTCACAGGCACGCTGAACGTCCCGTGGTGGTGAAGACCCTGGGATTTAGAGATGAGCCGCATCCTGTGGGGTGCAAGATTCTGCATGGTGGCAGTCTTGGGGTGCCAGATGATGTCTGTGCCTCTCTGTTCCAGGTGAGCTGGCTCTCTTATTTGGAGTAGCCCATCTCACGTTTGCTTTGAGAAGCTGAGGTATCGGAGTTGTGTGCAGGCAGCTGCTGTTGGGCACCTGATATGCAGAACGCTAACCTCTTTTAAAAAGATGCAGGTCGGTTTAGCGCTCTGTATGGAGATCTCTGATTTCTTGTTAGCAGGCCCTAAATCTCAGTAACTTGACATTTTTGTTCAGGTATAGATTCCTGTCCCTATAACTAATTGGTCCTGCAGAAAGTCTGAGGTGTAATTTATAGGTTGAAATAAGGCTGAGGATTAAGATTTGGAGGCAATTGGATACAGTGCTCTGGAATGGGGTGGAGATTTCAGATGACATAGGAGTAAAGCTATCTGCTTGTATCTGTGTACGAGAGGAGGAATAACATGCTGTTAGCAGTGGGAACACTTTTCCCCTTGAGGTTCTCATTCCTTAGCTTGACGTGCTTGGAGATACGGAGCAAAAGTCAGAATATGTGTTGCAAACTGTTCTCTTGGAGGAAGAAAAGAAAGGACAACATGTGAGTCCCAGCACAGGAGGGAACAGGAAGCAGTGTCAGGTGTCCAAATACATCAAAACAGTGAAAACTGTGTCTTTCTGGAAGAGTCAGGTTATGGAACTGCAAAATCAGATCCTGGGACCCAGCTTAAGAAAAGCTCAGGTCACTCGGAGTGACTTCGTGCTCATCGTGCTCAAACTTAGGTGCATTGGCCCAGCCAACCATGACTCTGAAGGGCTGATTTTAACAAGGAAAGCTGAACTTCAGCAGGACAGTTTCACTTACAGATGAAGCAGATCGCAATGTTGCAGTGTAAGTTGGACTTGAAGAGGACACAGAAATCATTCTTTTTTTTACAGCTTTTAGATGTTCTGAAACTAGGCCAAAGTTGTTTTTCAGAGTAAGACAAATTTAAAGGGAATTTGGGAGTTGGGAAGTTACCAAAAAGGGAATCTTATGTTTTCTTCAGCTGTGCACTCAAAATAGTGTTGCCTTCACCATTTCAACCATTCCTGATTCCCGTTCCCTTGGAGATGTATTTTGACTGAGCACACTTGGCTGTGTGTTGTTTCTCTTGAACCTTCTACTATATCACTTTTTTTTTTGTAAGCTGTTTTTGTTTCTATTCTACTGTTGCTAGTGTTATCCTCCAACTTCTAGTGTGGGATTAATGGTTTTATGCATTTGCATGACATGCTTGAGGACCAGCTCTTAGATGGTAGTATAGCTGGTTAAAATGTGAAAATGTACAATAGCTTGGTGTAAGGTTTTAGTATTGGGGTGATTTTCATGCTTTATTATTACCCAAAATCATTGGGCTGCTTTAAATTTGTGTATGGTACAGTGAGATTGTTTTAGATAAATACCTGCTGTCAGGAATTTGTTTACAAGAAAGTCGGGTAGGTCTTCGTATTGTCTGAGCTGAATGGATAAGAACTTAAAACCTTTTGCATTTGTGGTTCTGGATATATTTCCACGCTGATCACGTTGCTGGCATGAGTGCAGTCTGTGGTCAGCGGGATGATTCTCCTCCAGCTACAAAGCAAGCTGATAGGACACCCGTGTGTTTTACAGCTGAGTCCTTGGTCATGCATGGTAGCTTTACGCAGATTTAAACATGGTGATCTGATACTAACTGTATTTCTTGGTAGTTGTTCCTCAGCAGCTTTTGCCAGGAAGGCACTGCTCTGATGAATAGGATTCAGACTAACAGTGTTATGTTTCCTTTTCTTTTTAGCCTTCCATGCTGCCATGAAATTTGCAGGGTATTGGGTGAAGGTGGGAAGGACTTTGAAGGGAGAGGGTAATATTGCAGGTTTGGGGGTTTTTTTGGTTGCTTTATTTTTGTTTTTTAATGTTCGGTCTGTTCTTCCTTGCTGATGGGCACTAATGCACTTGATGCAGCTTGGCAGCAATAGTCGTTTTTGCTTCCAACTCTTACCTGTAGTATTGGAGCAGTTCAAGAGGTGGGAATGCATGCAAATCATCTCAAGTCTCTTGAGAGTAGTGGCAGTCTGGAGAAGCTGTGTCAGAGCTTTACAGTCTGTCTCATCTGCCACACAGCGTGATCAGTGTTGGACCAGATGTTGCTTAGAAGGGTCTGTGTGACTTCACACAGATGTTATGGAAGCGTCTGGAACAGGGCATCAAAAGTAGAGGGGTTAAAGCATAATTTTGGATGAGAGGACTGTGTCATGTTAATATTACATTCCAAAGCAGTGAAGAGGCAGAGCTGACGTTTCAAATTAATGTGTGTGTTCTGGAATCGTTTACTTCATCCACATTAGCATGCATCCACTTGCGCTTTGATAAATAGCGCTCTCATCCAGCAGAAATGGCAGGTTTGTTTAATGAGGCATGAAGTAAATCACAATGTGAAATCGAGGGGAAGATGGATTATTGACGACTCCCTTCCCTAATGTCCCCGCTCTTCCTTATTTGAAAGGAAAGGGAGATCTAGCAAGGGTGTTTTGCCAGTCTGGTCACGTTCATGAGGAGCTTTGATTTTCACTGCAGAAGGGTGTCTGTTTTTTTCTGCTTTTCAGTCAGGGCTTAGTGTGTGAGCATTGCTTGGATGGTGGCTGATTTGTTGATTGACTGACGTTTGAGGGCCAAGTCAGGAATTTGGAAGCTCATTTTCAAAGCACAGATGATCTTTCTCTGACATAGCCAAGGCATATGAACTATGCTGAGGTACTCATGAAGTGAATGCCAGGCACTTTTTTTGCCGTGGGAAAAACTTGTCCTGGCTGATGCTCCATCTGCTACTTGGTGGGCAGTGACGAGCTTACCTCATGGTATATACTAAATATCTTGGTCTTAACTTTGTTTGCTTTGAATGACAGTGCTTATTAGTCACTTAAAGAAAAAATACCCTTGTCTCTGTGGTTGTGGAAACCTATTTGTCCATAGACCCATGGCAGGAGTGTTTTAACTGTGTAATCTGACCTGCGTGCTATCAGCAAAGGTATTCAACAAAGTCTCTGGTCAGCATGCTACATTGAGGTTCATCAGGATTAGGTTAACAGGACAAATTTTTAAGAAAAAAAGAAGGGAAGCTGTGTGAAGGGTGAGTTCTCCTCAAAAGAGGCTGGAAGTCCATTTCAGTCTGCTGTGTTTCTGCTTTGTCCAGGTTTCGAGGGAAGCGTCTGTGGGCACAACGTTGACGACTGCCCAAATCACAACTGTCAAAACGGGGGAATATGTGTGGATGGTGTGAACACATACAATTGCCGCTGCCCACCACAATGGACAGGTACGTAGTATGGAAAACAAATGCAAGGCTTCTGCCTCTGCCCAGTGTATGACCGGCATTGTGTGTAGCTGAATGCAGCTAACATCTGTGCCTTGTTCTGCAGTCTGGGGGGCAGATGTCGGTGGAACACTTAAAAGAAGATTGTTTGCATCAAAACCACCGCAATGGAGGGCGGTTTTCCATTGCACCAGATTGTTACAGGCTTATGTGCACCTGGGTTTGGCGGACAGGTCCCATGATTCTTGAGCTGCAGTGCAGTGTGACTATCAGAGCTGCATTTCTGCTTGTATGGATTACTTTGTAAAAGGAGATGTGTTTTTTCAAAAGTACAAAACATTGCTTTGCTACTACAGGTGTGTGCATATAGTGGTGCTTTACTGGTACATTTGGGAGCATTTTTAACCTGGGATAATGATCCTCATGTAGATAATAGTAATGCCGATGACGAACAAATCTGAAAGGAAGCATAGGTGGGAGAAAGGGAGGGAAGAGGAGAAGTGTATGTATGGGAAGCTTACGTCTTTGCTACTATTATTTTCCTGCTGTGACTGATTTTTATCTGGAGTTCTCTGACCAGTAAAGCTACTTTTGCTTCATAAATGCGTCTGCTTTACTCTGAGTCTGTAGGGGGAAAAGGTGTGAATTTCAAGAAAGTGTTATATATGATGTAAGGAAGCAGCTTACAGGAAATTCAGTGTCATATTTAGTCACAAAATGTCTCTGTACCTCAAAAATAAACAAATACCTCCGGTTTTGGGGTAGGTTTTTTTGAGTCATACTAGACATTCTTAGCTGGCACACTTTTTCAGTTGAGCATAGTTTTGCCCTTCTTTCAAAATCATAGGTAAAAAAACAGCCCTAAAACTGGAAAACTTGAGGTATGGACTCAACTTGCATTTTTCCTTTCATAAAGTAGATGGGGATACTTGTTTTGGAACTACGCTTGAACTAGCTCCTCAGGTTCTGAAGAACCTGTCACACATTTTTCTCTGTATCTAGAAAATACTGTGTTTGTAGTGATTGGTAGCTCAGACAAGTGCACTGTGAGGAGCTTGACTACTTAGAGACCAGAGGTTTCATGTTCTAGGTTTTTTCCTCAGAGAGCATCATTCTCATGATAAACTGGTTGTCATTAACTGTAAATGAGGCTGCCAGTTTATCCTCATTAACTTTAAAAAATTCTGTATTCTTAAATGAAGTTAAAACCACATAAAAGTGAAATGCACCACTGCTTGCAGAGGTTTTTGAAACTAGGTGTAAATAGGAGAAAATGAGTCCTTCCCTTAATGAGCAAGTACCCTTGCTTCTATACTGCTTCTCTGTCTAGATGTCCTTAAAGCCTGCAGAAAGTGAAACCTGCAAAGGAAAATACAAAAGGGAGCTTCCATATGGAGCCAACAACCCTTCAGTGACCCTTAAAATCTTGCTCCATGCCACAGAAATTATAAACCTTGTTATGGCTTCTAGCATTTGTCAGTCGTAAATTAATCTCGGGCCTATTCTTGAAGCGCAGAGGGTATGATGGATCATGAATGTGTACAGTGACGGTATATAATCTACAAGGGATAATTCTGCTTTGTAGGGGCATTGTAACCTTAGCTTGGCTTTCAGGATTTGGGTGGGTAGCTGCTGTCAACTAGGGATTGACTTCTGCAACTCAAGAACACCTGGAAGACACCTAGGTGGTAACAGGCTGTGATTCTGTTTGGTTTTGTGGTAGATTTTCTTTCTGATTAACTACTGAAGTTCTTTGCAATGCAGCTGTGGTGGTTCCCTCTCTAAACCTCTTACTGGCTTTGACTGGCTAGCATTTGGAAAAATTGTTAGACCCATTTTGTGGCTTAGTCTTGTGGCAGCTTTCTTCTGTGTGGACAGTTTGTCCAGGAAAACCTTGTGTGCATGAAGGATGCTTCCCTTCAGTGAAACCCTGGAAAGAGAGAGGAACTCCCCAAGCCTTATGTTCCCATGGCTTTCTAAAACAATTTAATGGAGTGGGCTTTCTGAGAATTTCCTTTGTTTATGGTGAAGTTAGGGTTATCAGCCCATCAGTGGTTTTAGCTGATGGCTTTTCAAGGCCGTTGACTTTCTGGTTTTCAAGAACAGGGTCAGTTTGGAACTAGCACTGGTCTCACCATTTAGGAAACAGCAGCTTGGCTGTTTGGGCGGTGAGCGTTAGAGCCTTTGGGGAAATGAACTGTGTCTGAACAGTGTCAGTTCTGGTGTGCAAACTAAAACATCTGTAACTTTGGAAGTAGCTATGCATGTTTGTATTGGCATGCTTGACACGCGTAGGGCAGTAGCTCTGTGCATCCACAAGATGCCTTAGCAATAGCCATTCCTCTGCAGCGCAACTGCTGATCGCTGGAGGCTTATGATGGCAATGGAGGGCTGTGTCTGGTGTCTTCTCTGTGTTGCTTTGCTTGAAAGCCTGTGCAGTGACATGCTCTTGGCCAGCTGGCCTTTAAGAATTCATTTATTGCATTTGTAATACTCCTTTTGCCCGATAAATGTGTGTAGGTGATGTCCTGTGGTGCCCCAAAATCCTGTCCAGCTCCACAGTGAATGCAGCCATGTGGACAAACTTCTTGTGAGTTACCTGAATGCCTCTTGTTCTAATGTGGTGCTGCAGATCATCCCAGCAGCGACTCTTTCCTGCATCTTCAATTAGAGACCTAGAAGGTGCAGGATGACTGTGCGTGTCCAGCTTGGAGACATGAGGGGTGATACCGAGGCAGGGCACAAAATAGGGAAGGTAGATGGAGCACTGCTAAAATAGTTTGAAGAGAGAGAGGACTTTTATCAAGACTAAACGGCAGCTGATGCTGACAGGAGTAAAAAGCAATAAAATTTGAGTTACTCAGCAATAAGGAAATGTCGTTGTACAAGTGCAGGTCCATCCTTTGCACAAACATGGTTTATAACATTGTAAATCATCTCTAAGGTAAGTGAAGAGGAGAGAGCTGAGCAAACAAATCTTTTAGTCTGTCCTGAAAAAGTCTTATAGCCCAACAGTGTCAAACTGTGAGAGTGAACACTTGAGGAAATGAAAAGCTTCCAGTGAGACCTTGCAGCTAGAGGACATTGTGTGCTGCCTCAAAAAACCCAAGCACAAATACGCATGTTTGTAAGTAAACGTCAGCCAAAAGTGAAAGAACGTTAAAATTTCTAAAAATACTTAACAGTGTAGATGTGCTGTCTTCATAACAGTTCTGCATTCTTTTCCTTCAAATACTTACTTGTCAACTCTTGGAGAAGTTTAAATTGGTCTGTTTGCAGTTTTTTAGTCTTTATTTAACCTTTGTGATGTGGATGATGATCTAGCCTGTTTGTTAATATAGTTTGTGCTTCATGGCAGAGAGAAACCAGTCCAATTCCTTGCTAGAAAAATCAAGAAGCTGTACTGCATCCGATGAGGAATAGTTTTGTGTAAAGTAATATTGAAGCATCCTTTACTGAAACAGAATCTGTCCCAATTCCTTTTGGTAACCATCTGCTTCTTGTAATTCCCTGACAGGTGGTAGGCTGGACTACATAACTATGCATTTTTTAAAAAATATTTTTTTCTGCTTGCTGCTAAAATACAGCTTTTGAGACATTGTTTGTTTTTGGTCTGATTTCCTGTTCCTCAAACAGAGCTCACTGCTCCTCCTTTGTTGAAGTGTGTGCCTTCTCTTTCTCGTTTTGCTGTTTTGTCCGGAAAGATAAAATCTTGCCTTTCAGAGACAATGACAAGAAATTCCTGCTGTCAGTAATGTTTTTGTCACCTTCAAAGTTCTCGTATTTCATATGCTTACAGTGATTGTCAACCTCATAAGGCTGTAACTTGGAATAGATATTGGTGAAACTGCCTCAGATCTTTCCTGTTGCTGAATGTGAACTGATTTTTGTTGTTTGTTTGTTTAAGGATGACTTTATCTTGTCCCAGGCTAAATCCTTTCTCAGAACCAGTGTTTGCTGATTCCTTTCAAGGCACAATGTTGCAGATGTGTAACGAAGCTCATCTTTTCTTGGAAATAAATCAAGATGCTTTTGTGAAAGACTGAAGTCTGTTCCTCTGTGTGTCAGGCCAGAGAATTTGGTGTGTTTTATGCATGATTTGGGCCAAAATTAGCCAGCAATCCTGGCTAATGCCTGTGCCATATGAAGATGCTTTATGCTGTTCCGCAGCAGTTAGACCAGCCTGATGTGCTCACTCTGCAGTCTGAGGACGAAGGTGTCTTTGCCTTCTCTTCCTGCTCCCAGCCACTCTTCCCCTTCCCCTGAGCTGGCTCTGGTTTTTGTTGGAGTGTGCCACTTCAGTTTACTAATCTAGTAAAAAATCCTGTTCAACTGCCTTCCTCCCTGGGATCAGGAATTAAAATTCACAGAGCAGTCTCATGGGTGAGTGGGTGCAGAGGAAGCGATGGCAGTGCAGGACACTGATGTGAAAGGTTAGGGTGTCCTTCTGCAGGACACAGTGAAACCATCTGAAAGTGTAAAGGCTACTCAGTTGTTCCAGTCTACAATTCATATAAAGAAACAAAGCTTTGTTTAAAATGCACCTGTTTATGTCGTTGATCTAACCTATGCAGCTTTGAGTCAAGAAAGATGAGTTGAGAAATTGGGTACTAAAGTGATTAACAGTATAAAATGCTGTAAATGCTTTTGTTTTTCTTGGCTGAGGATGACTCGTACTTCACTGTGGAAAGTTTGCAGTGTTTCAGAGGATCATCATCAGTCTCTGTTTGGCCCAAATCACCTTTCAGGAACCGCAGAGATTAGGATTCGTATCCTCTGTCAAGTCCTTTGAACGGTTTGCTCCTGAAGTGCTGCATTAAGAGTTGTGTGATGAGTGTCTGGGTTTGGGGGGGACACACTGTCCACACTCAAGCGGGTTTTGGAAGAGCTACGTTATAGTGCTTCAGTTGCAGGCTTGGCCTGCTTGCCTCTTTTCATTATTTCTACCCCTGTGGCTGGGAAGGCGAGACTCCCATGGCAGTTGTATTTAGGCTTTGTTTTCCCTTGAAAAGGGGGCTCCAGTGAACTGTATATTTTAAAATCTACGCGACCTTTGTCTCAAGGGAAGCACAGTGTGCTAACAGCTGACTCCACCAAATAACTCCAGCATT
Source organism: Falco naumanni (assembly GCF_017639655.2). NCBI lineage: Eukaryota > Metazoa > Chordata > Aves > Falconiformes > Falconidae > Falco > Falco naumanni. Next base: position 9,363,887 of record NC_054064.1, on the reverse strand, counting down.
GGGATCTAGCTTAAGAAGCAAATGTTTGTCTTGAGCAGAAAAGCTCTTCAGGCAGCAGAGCTGTGCTTTTTAATTAAAATAGCTGTTAGCTTGGTCATATGCTCTTAAACACTAGCACAAGGGTTACTTTTTCTGCAGAGCTTTAGGCAGGAATTTTCAAAGGGGGGAGTTAAGGGTTCGATTCCTATTTAATTAGAGTAATATTTGCTCCCTACCTTAGTTTTCTTTAAAAATCCGAGCCTTAAACTCTGGGCAGGCGTGACTTTTCTTTGCTAAGAAGGGAGGATAAACATCAAAAGGCTAATGTTTAACATTTTTATGTAAGATCGTATGCTCTGGTATTTTGTTTTTTAAAACTTCCTTTGCCAAATACCACTTTTCCTCAGCTTCTGTATCACAAAGTGTACAGTAACAAGTCATGTTAACTCAGTGTTCAAAAAAAGTACTGCCTTGCTGGAATAGATGCTTGAAATATAGAGGAGACAACTCTGACATTAGATGATATGGTTCATAAATGCTGAGCGTGCCAGTCTCCTAAATTATGGAAAATGCATACTTGCTATTTTCTATAGAGTATTGGTTATTGCCAGAGAATGCTGTAAGGGTTGCACTTTTTTCTGATTCTGGTTGGCATGTGCATATATGACGTGCAGGGAACAGTCTTTACCTTTATATTAGCAGAGGGAGGCTAGGTCAGAGACTCCTGTGAGAAGAGCAGTCATCTTTCCCGGTGGTGTGGTAATGGTAGACTTTCTGTTGCCTTTCCAGATTATTAAAAAGCATAGTAGCTTCTTTGGTACTGGCGGAGAACTGTCTACGCCAGAGTTGGCAAGTTGGCTGGTGATTTGCTGTCACTACAGTAGTATCTCCAAGAGACAGCTCTCTGAAGGAGGCCAAGAGGGATTATGATTCTCTTTCTTCCTTCGTGTTTGAACTGGCAGCTACAAAGGGAGCAGGGAGCACGTGGCAGCCTCTAGAGCTGGCAGCTCCAGATTTGAGTGTACAAATGATTTGAAACATTGGACATAAAGTTTATCCTGGATGTTGTTTGTTTCTCTTGTGCTTGATTCCAGTGTTGTGCAGACTGATTTCAGAGGCATTAGAAGTTGCACCGTTAGTCAGTACCTTATCCAGTATGGATTCTGGAACACTTACCACAACTTCCCATTTGTTTTGCGCTGCTTTCCATGTCCTTACAGCAAGCCTTGGTTAGGAGGTAGCTGTAATAAAACACCTGAGGTGTTAACAGCTGAACTGCTCTGATGACAGAATGACAACATCCAATTTAGACCATGCTGCTGCCTCTTCCCTTGTGTCTTTGGTGGCTTTCCAGGTTGGGAAATACTCTTTGCAATCAGACGTGCCAAATAATCTCTTGTGGAGCTGTCTTTAAGTTTTCAGTACATCTTGCATGCGTTTGGCACTAGAACAAAATAGACTAGACCGCTGTGGTGCGGCTGGGTTAGTGGATGTGCTCTGTAAGACCAGGCTAACAGGTAACAGTTGTTTTAACTCCATCTGACTTGTTTCTGGCAGTTTCTGTCCCTTCCCTTGTACTTAGAATGAGGTGATTTGTCTTAGGATAATTACTAAAGATGTGTTGCTGAGATAGCTTGAGAAAATGAAGCTTTTATTGTAAGGGTTGGCTCCAACTGTTACATTTTTGCCTTGCACATCTTTTAACTTGTTAGGTATTTCCCTGATTCACTGGATTTTCCAGAGGTAAAGAGAAATGAAAAATGGAGAGTAGTTTGGTGGTGTGTATTTCCTTTTGGTTGCTTCTTTATCCTGCTGTTGTCCCCAGTTGTTCTGCCTACCAGTGCCATATTAAAACAGTCTGTTGTTGGTGCATCACTAATAATTTTTAGGAACTTTGTTCTGTTAGTTTGTATTACTGCCTCTGAAGCCCTATCAGGACCAGGACTGCCCTCTCTACCCAGTAGTCTGTGGGGAGTGATTTAGGGCAGTATTTAATGGATCAGGGCGTGCATAAGTCTCTTAAAGCCCAGAGTTTTGTATTTGGGGGTTGTAAAATCCCTTGTAAAAGCCCATTAGTTCCACTACATGCTTCCCAGTGTGGTTATGAAATTAAACTCTTTTCTCTACCATATTAGCCTAAAATAAACACAGATGTTTACTCTGCTTGCTACAATTGTAGATTCATTTTCAATTGTTCAAATTCTATATTAAGCTCTTAAAATTTATGGTATCTTGGATGGCATTTGACATTGCCCAAGATACAGTAGATCTGTTAAACCCCAGAACTCAACACCTGAGGTTTGGAAATGGCTGCTGCTGCTTTGCTGCTCTGTAGTTCTGTATTTCAAATAGGAGAAAGATGGTATGAGATCCCGGGGAAGAAGCAATTTTTTTGAGCTGTGATGCCTCTCACTTCTTTAGAAGACTCCTGCAAGAGAAAAAATACTTGGCTTCAGTCCTTGCTTCAGGGGAAACCACTGTAATACTTATGTAGGGAAGACCTTTACTGAAAACACATACAACTGGGGGCACTTTCTGCAGATGTAAACAGTGTAGCGCATTGAATTCTTTGTGCGCCTGAAGCCATCCCTGGAGCTGAAAGCAGCAGTTGTATTCATCTGATTGCCTGCAGGGAGCTGTGGAGATGGCTTTGTCAGAGCGTCTGGAATTTGGATGTGATCTGGACATCACACTGAGATCCCATTCTCTCAGTATTTCTTGTTTATTGCTTTGGATGTTCTTGTCTGTATAAAGGTGTTGCCTCTTTCAGAGAAATTTGAAGTTCTTTGCTCTGAGATACCTTGTGTCGGTATAAATGATCAACTATTTTCTTTTGTATACCTCACCACGTGCTGCATCTTCCCTGCAATAACTGTTGTATTACACTTTTTATCATCTGCCTTTCTCCCTTTGTGGCTGGCAATTGCTTTCTAAGTCTCTTATGAAATTCTTCTCTCTGTTGGCCTGTCAGACACTGAACTCTATCCCTGTTCAGTGTTTTTATTCAGAGGTGGTGGCTTCAGTACTGCAAAATGTATTCCAGACTGAGGCTATGCCACTGGTATTACACAACAGCAACTGTTTGCATTAGCTATTCTTCCTTGTAGTCAAATGTCTTGTCAGTGATGTTTATTTTGTTGATTAAAGCTGTGATTGAGCAGAGGTCCCCGCTGAACTCTTCCAGGGAAGCTGAAGTGTTTCCTCAAGGAGTGCCTAACCTAAACTTTTTGCAACAAGTCAGTTCGCCTTTGTGTTTTACTTGGCGTTTGAGCATCAAGCCTTGTCTGCTGTTGTGCTGCCCAGCAACCTTGCTTGGTTAAATCTGAAATTCCCTGGCTTCCTCTTGGATAATGTAAATGTTATTTTGTTAAAGATATCGCTGCCTACTGTTCCTCTCCTTCCAGGCTGTTAATTAAATGCTCCAGTGCCTGTATGTATTCATTAATTGTAACTTAGTTTTTTCAAGGAGTATGGATAATTCTGTGCATTAAAGATCAATTGAATTTTTTAAGAAATACGTAATTGAGAAACAGGGGAGTGACATGTATTTTTCATAAGCACCATTTTACTAGAAGGCCTGATGGCTCCATGCAATTTTTCCTTTATTTTTCATTTGCTGAGGAGACTCACACAGGCAGCTTAAGGAATCTGAGCTTTGACCTGACTGACCAACATGCATTGGGTTATGCTGTCAATGCAGATGTGTTCCTTGTGTCACAAGAAAGAGCTGGACAGAGAAATGTCCTTCCCCAGCCAGCTGTGGCCTGCCAGCCGGCATCCTGAATATACGCGTGGGTAGTTAGAGAGGGGAAGAAACTTCGTGGTCCCCTGTGGCGTGGCATTGCTAACCTTCCACCAGTTAGGTTCGGTCATTTATACCAACAGTATTTCTTATCTCCTAGTCCATTCTTGAGTCTTGATAAGATGCTGTTCACCTTCTCACTTAGTAGTCCTTTGAAACTCGGAGAAAAAAAGTAAACAACTCTAATGAGCCATGCTTTCTTTAGCTGTACTGGTTGTATTCAAAACCCATACAACAATCTTTGCAATACTTTGTGAATTAAATTACCCTTTCAGAGAGAGAATTTCTGCCTGGGCGTGGTTTATACCTTTCCAGACAGCGCTTTCAAGAGAGCTAGTGAGATCTTCCCTGTGTACTGCAGTGCTGGTCTGAGTAAGTGGCAAACTTCTGGTGAGGCACTGAGAGGATGGGGGCATAAGAGCTTCTTGAAATGTGATACTTGATACTCCTCTTCCAGTGAGTCTCTTAGGACCTTGAGGACCAGTTCCTGATTCTTGCTGGATTATCTTTCCAGTGTCACAAAGATTTTTCTGACTTCCCGTTCAGTCTGAGACCAGTGCTGTCACGGTTGTGATTTGAAGAGAAATGGACGTTGCTGTCTTCCCAGCTCAGTTTTCAAGGAACTATTTTTTTTTTTTTCCCCAAAGCACAGGAAGGTATTTGCATCCTTTGTCCTTCTAAATATTTTTAGTGCCTAAACTAAGTGTGAGATCTCCTCTCAGGAGCTTTAGCATCTAGTACTCCAGCTGTGCATTAGCATTCTTTCCTGCTGGAGAGCTGTTAAGAGGCCATGAAAACTTTCTCTTTTATGGGAAGTCTGCTCTGCCAAAGCTGAAGACCTCAGATTGACCTGGCTGTGTTCATCTGCAGAATCGGGGCAGCTGGAATTCAGGTTTATGCAAAGCCTGTAGGTTCCGTAGGATCAGCTTTTGGAGGTGCCTGTTGCTGCTTGCCAGGGTGACTGGTTTCCTATCTGCTCAAGCTAATGCTCTACTTCTTCAGTGTGGTGGTGTACTCATCTTATGTGCTGTCTGCCTTACCTTTATAAATGAGGCTTTATTTTCTTTTTTAACATAAAGACCTCTAGGAGATGGGGCTGGCTGTTTCTCATCAATGAAATCTGGTACAATTACTTCAGGGACCTTGAAGCAGTGCATCCTGTGTCTGCCTAAAGAGAAGCTCCCAGAGTTCCTGTCCAGTTCCTGCTGGTCTGAAAATGGGAGCAATTAAAGCAGCAAACATGTCTGTCTTTATGGCTTTTCTGAGGGGAAATATGCAGGAAGTGACTTAGTTTCATAGTGGGCAAAAAGTGCTAAGAGTTGAAGGCTGTTCCCCTTTTCTACTTCTAGTTTTCAATTTTGAAATACCACATGGATGAGCTGTTTACTTTGTACAAGGTCACTTCAGAACCTGAGTCGGCATTTTGTTGATTTCCCAGGCTCTGCAAATATCAAGGTCAGGTTAGGCTTTTATTAGTTTCTTGGAGTAATTTGTGTTTCCTTTCTTGCTGTGTTATATATGTATGTTTCTATATTTCCTTTAAAATACTGTACAGTTAGTGTATTTGCACTTGCCTGCACTAGTTCACCCGATATTGAAGATGTTGCTTTTAGAAATGTAACTGAAACATTAAGAGCACAAGAAGAGAAATACCTACAGAAACTTGCAGCTAAATGGATTAACAGTTAGCTGAAGGGATTGTGGCATTCAGAAACACTAAGGTTATGAAGACCTATATGACACTGTGCAATTCATAATGGAGTTTGCACTTGGAAGTTGAACTTCATTTTTGTGAATGAGAGACTTGATTCTTCCTAAAATTAACGAACAGAAAACAAGCTTACCAATGCATGGCTACAAGTGAATATACCTGGTTTGGTTACAATTAAGTCAAAGCAGCATCCTTAAGTAAATTGTTTCAGAGATCTTTTGTCTCATTTGACTTAAGTCAACCTGTCAGAGAGAAGCCTTGTGTAGGATATTAATTGAGAAGTTTTAGAATTAAATCCTGGTTTATGTCCAATACTGAAAGATATTCTCTGCTGTGAAAAAAACATTCAGGAAGCTCCTGGGACAGATGCTACACTAAAGACCTAGGTTGCTAACAATAGAAACATCAAATCTTTTCTTTGCAGCGCTTCCCCAAAATATGAATCTACTTCTATCACTTGCAGAAGGAATTGAAGTCTCTACTGAGGGCAAATCAGTGCTTTCCAGAAAATGAGAGCTTGTGGCCATCCTGCAGTCCCACTAAGAATTAAGTGATGCTACTGCTTTGGGGGAGGACAGTCTTGAAAGCCATTTACAAATGTGTGATGCTACTTTCTGGGGAAAAAAACCCAACAAAACAAACAACATAAAAGCCCAAATAAACAACAACCGAAAAAAAAAAAAACCCTTCCAGAAACCTGTGTTGAAGAACTATAATGTTGATCATTAATCCCATGTTGTTAACACCTAAAGATTTAAAACCACCATATAAGCAACTGTAGGGTATCTAAAAAAGCCTAAACCCCTCCAAACCATCCCACCTAACCCCCCCCCCCCCCCTTGTTTCTCTCCTTTTGAAGACTTTGGGCTACAGAATGCATTTCCAAGCCACTCGAGCTGCACTTCAGCAGGAAGGGCTCAAGAATTTTTGGGCAATTCACCACTGCCAGCTAAGAAATGCAGGGGCCTTGGACGTTAGTCTGGGATTTGCAGTATTTCAAAGCAGTTCCAAGATCTTTCACAAATTATCACATTGCCTTAAGGATCATAAGACTGAGTGCTTATTAGTGTAATTAGACCGATATGCTCTGCTTGCCTTATGTTCCTTCTGATTTTTGCGCAGAAGTTGAGTCTGGTTTTCAATTATAACTTCAATAATGAACAAGTTTTTTTCATTAAAATACTGAGTAGTAAAATGCAATAGTTAATTGCTCATTTGTACCCCTCATACTGGGTTGAATTTCCTTTGTTTTTAAAAGAAACTGCATTAAGATAGATCTTTGATTTGTATTCATAAATAAACACAAATATGAGATCTGGTAGCAGCAAAAGGAGCATTAGAAATCTGAGAAGCTAAGATCAAATTTAAGGACCTCAAACATGGTATGTTCTTTAAATACAGTTGAATTGCTCAAAGTTTAAACTCTGCTTTTTTGTCTGTCTTGGGGAAACACTGATACACCTTTTAAAAGTTTGTTTAGGACTGTGGAAATATGGAATAACCCAGGGCATTGGGTTGCTGAAAGGACCTATGTGATGTCACTTGATACTGTCCTTTTTAGAAGTGGAGAATAAATGCTAGGAAAAAAAGTAAAAAATCCTAAGTGTTGATATTGCTAGTGACACATGAAAAGTCCCAAACAAACCCAGAGAGTTTATCTAAGGAGCAGTTTGTCCCTCTTTGCTTAAAAAAAAATCGCCAAACAAACTATGTGTACATGCAGACGCCCTCCCCCAATCCACCAAAAACCTCCACAAAACTTTACATTTCAGGAGTTCTATTCAGCCAGTCACAAGACAAGTGATTTGGAGAGAGGATTAACAATCCGGAGTGGTGTGGCAACTTCAGCGCTGAAAACTCTTGGCACTCTAGTGATACTGAGTTTGAATAGGCTGTGGTTAAAAGGAGGGTATAAATGCTGCAAGAGCTTCTGCAAAACGATCGTGCTGTGGATGAGTGTGTGTCAGGGTGCGTGTTCTTTGGTCTGGGTTGGGCCCCCTCCAAGAAAAGGAGCAAAATCACTTTATTATGAGTAAATAATGTCTTGATTTTTTTTTTTTTGAAAGGAAATCAATTGTGTTGACTTGTGAGATATGTGTGGCTACTAGGAACCAGTCTGAGATTACTGACTCTCCAGTTTGGTTACTGATAAGCTAATACTGAAAGCTAACGATCAAACAACTTCTGTTATGACAAATGCACAGGTTTGTTTTACCATAATGTAGAAAGCTGTGTTTTGCAGATAACAATATGAAGTGTTAGATTTTCCCCTAACTGTTTAACTAAGTAAACTGGGAAGTGAAGATTAATTCTGAAAGCTTTATTATTATTACTATTACTACTGCTAAAATTTCATGTTTTTCCGAGTGATACGATCCTTGTTTTGAAGCAGCTCTACTGGAGGAAGAAACACATGCACAGAACAAAGTCAGTTGTGCAACTTTTTAAATAATAATAATTATTCTATTTCTTTGCCATTAAGGAAAAAAAAAAGTAGAGTTCACAGGACCAAAGGCTAAGATTTATTTAAGTACTTTGAAAACAAAAGGAATCATGATTTGCGTATAGTAGATGAAGATGATTAGGACTGAACACTTTTACATTCCTGCCAACAAAAAATGTTTCAGTTCTGTGTATTGGAGGAGGTTTTATGTGTGTACTTGCATCATAATTTCTGGGTCATTAATAAACAAGGTGACTGTTAAGCAACATCTAGTAAGTATTTTTAAACTGGCAAACCTGAATAAACTGGAGCCCAGGCAAATTGGCAGTGCTGTGGTCTGCTCTTGAATTTCTTATTCTTGGAAAACGGGGGGAATTCCAGGCAAATATAAGTCTGCAGTTGATACAATAGCTGGAGATGACAAACAGGAGGATCTTGGTAGTAGCAATGCTGTTACTTAAGAGTCTTGTCCCAAATAATGGAAAGCTGCTGCAAGCTAGTGAGGGAGGTGGTGCTGTGAGCTGGAGGGGGAAAGAAAAAAAAGTTCACATCAAACAAATCTGATCTTACTCTTTGATAAAGAGTGGTCTTTTGGTGCTACGTACATCATATCAAGATTTTAGGAAGGGTGGTAAAAGCACGTTATAAGGAAGTAAAAAAAAAAACACAAAAAAACAAGCTTTCAGTGTTGAGAGGGTTTGGTTCTTAACGTAACAGAAAAAGGGGAGAAATAGATGATCGAGAAAGATTGTGGGCTGTGACCAGTACACTGTGGTTGCATATGTGCACTCATATGCCAGCCTGGGAAGAAAATAGCTGGTGCTTAGCCCTTACGTTTTATCTGTTCAAGAAACTAAAAATATGAATGGATGACTTGAAATTTAAGATAAACAATTTCAGCTTAAAAGTAAACCATGCAGCTTTAATTGGGAAGATGAGTAAGTGTTGAAACAAAATATTGATGCAAGTGGTAAGTTCTCCAGATCTTGATGTCAAAGCAAGATAGATTTGGATAAATAAATACGTCTGTAAGTGTGAATTGCAGAGCTTTTATAGATGTGACTGTGAAATTCAGTATTCCTTGAAAGTGATTTCATACTTGGTCATTCTTTTCCTTAAAACTCCCTGAAACTGTACATTTGTTTTCTTCCCTCCAATATCTCTAGTCATTAAAGCATTTTAGTAGAGTGTTTATTTTGTCTCTAACAAAACCAAACAAAAAACATCAACAAAAAAACCCCAGCAACCAAGAAAACCTCAGCTATTTGTGGTTATCTGCAAGTACCTGGGGAAAGAAAAATGGGTATTTTAGGTAAAAGAACCTCAAGAATTCTGTTCTTCCTCGTCAGGTAACCTTTGTTGCATAATTATATAGGAAAGAATTAAGTTCTCCTGACGAGTTACTTTGCTGCTGGCCTGTTGACACTGCTTTGGCCAAGATTTTCTTGTGAGGCCTTCTCTCTTCTTAGTCCCTCTGGCTGCACTGCAGGCAGGCCTTCGTTCTTTCTGCTGCTCCCATCCTCACAGGTGTATCTTCATATACTGCAGGCTGCCTGCTGGCTCTCACATTGTGCATTTTTAAAGTTATCTGCAGTTCAGCGCCTGCTTTTGGGGTCATTTAGGGATGCTAGTTCTCTTTGCCTAATTTGTTGAGAGCGTTTTTGGAAGTTCTCGGGCTCAAATGTCGTAGAAGTAAGTGGCAATCAATTTGGACTACACTACAGTGTTTCCCTTGCTTATGTCATCTGTGGAAGAATCTTCTTGTGTCTGAACATCTGAACTTTTATTAAACTTGTTTGTTTCTGTGTATCAGGCCAGTTTTGCACTGAAGATGTTGATGAATGTCAGCTCCAGCCCAATGCTTGTCAGAATGGAGGTACCTGCACCAACCACAATGGAGGCTATGCCTGTGTCTGTGTCAATGGTTGGAGTGGGGATGACTGCAGTAAGAACATTGATGATTGCTTCACTGCCTCCTGTGCTAACGGATCTACTTGCATTGATCGAGTGGCTTCTTTTTCATGCATTTGTCCAGAAGGAAAGGCAGGTAAGGACAGAAAACTTGCATATATCTGGCACTTCACAGAAGATACTTCCTGTATGGTATGTGTTGCTTAAAGTGGTGTGTTTATTCTGCACACTTCGTGACCAAACCAGGAAGAACAAAAGGAAACATGCTGTCCATAAGCAAAGACCTTTTTAACCTCTAGTTCAGGACAAAGAAGTATTTGTATTGGGCTGGAAGACAAACTTACTACAGTTTAGATTGTAAGGAAAGCAGATCTTTTCCTAGCCCTTGGCAGAACCTGTATTTGCTTGAGAAGTTATTCATGAGGGTGACTTGCTCTGTGCCACTTACAATAATTGTACTTAAAAGTCTAGAAGGCAAATTTAGATTTTTTGGCATGAGTGAGGATGCCCTTACTGGTATATTTGTTTTTGTAGGGTAGGTAAAAATATAATTTCCTAACTACTACCCAGAAATAAAAGTGAACGGTATATCTGAAGTAAGAAAGTGAGCTTCATGTGCACCTGTATTTTCAGCTGTCAGAAAACTCATCATGCTGGTTAGAGAGAAGAGTTAGTTAACTGCTCCAAGGAGGAGATTTTGGTAATGATAAGCCATTTTACAGCTCCAGAAGTGCTGCCGACACCTCTGAAGTCACAGAATACATGTTTAAGTGTAATGTTTTATAAGTGTGCGGTGAAATCCCTGTGGTAGTCTATAAGTTGAAGCGTATAAGATATTGCTTAAGCTTCTGGCTGTGCAAGTCTCTGTTTGAAGTATCAAGACAGAGGATTTGATTGCGTAACATAGAGTCTGACTGCTATATCTCACTTTTTTGAATAAACTCAAATGTTTCTCTAGGTCTTCTGTGCCACTTGGATGATGCATGTGTTAGCAATCCATGCCAGAAGGGTGCTCTGTGTGATACCAATCCTGTGAATGGACACTATATTTGCACCTGTCCTCAAGGCCATAAGGGAGCAGACTGCACTGAGGATGTGGACGAGTGTGCAATGGGTGAGTTTGTTTGCTATTTGTGAGTTCTGGGTCATTTGCTTTATGCACTAGCAGAGGGGCAAGAATACACATTTTGTCATAGCTTCTCAACGTCAGTGTGACTCCTTTCCTGCTCTCCCCTTTCCATTGCAGTGTCTTTAGATGAGCTTTAAATCTTGTGTGAGACTTGGGGCAAAGGGCTGAGTCAGAAGAGTTGTCCATGTTAGAGCTGTTAGCCTCTGGAATATGAAAAGCAGTGAGATGCTTAACCATTCTTCATTGTGCAAGAGGGCTTTAGCATTGTGTGAGGAGTGCAGGCAAACAGATGCCATAATTAAGCTGACCCTTGGAACTGCAGTGTACAATGAAAGTACTGCAGTGTGTGTGGGAGTTGTTGCAGCTCCTGCCTTGGTGGAAATATATCAAGGCTGTTTGACAGCCAGAATATGGCTGGATCTTTTGAGTGCCTTCCAAGACTGGTGACCATGTGGGGTTTTAAAGCTGTAGTTCTCTGATATCATGCTGTTGTGTTGTTTTGGGGATTGGAGACTCACAGACTTGATTATAGTTTTGTGAGTGCTAGTTCATGCTTCTAGAGTGTGATGCGTGAGGATAATACCCAGCCAGCACTCATGGGAAGTAATGGAAAGAAGCATTTCTTAGAATTTTGTTCCTCGGTCTGCCTTGGACAAGAGTGCAGCTCTTTTCTGAAAAGGAAAAAAACATGAAGGACTAGTTTGGTTGTTTTGTGGCTGTGGTGGCATCTTGTCAGCCTCAGGAGTGAAGTAAATGTAAAAGATGATCTAGAGATAAGGCCTGGAAAGCATCATTAATCCTCTAGTCCCTGCTAGTTGGTACTCTCCTCTTAAGAACTGTCATTAGTATTACAGACCAGAGTTGCTCCTTTGGTCCATTGGTAATAATGGCAGTCTTTCTTTTTGCCTCTAACAGGCAAGTAACTGCCACATGCTTTCTTCAATCTCAGTAGCCTTTCCCTGGAAGGATGGACAGTCGTTCCCCAGTATTAGTTGCCAGAAAGGAATGGCCACTGGAAAAGACCGTGACTAATAAGGAATGCTGTGGCTTTCCTGCTCCAAGGAGGGGTTTTGACACACACACACGTTTTTATTTTTCTTGCAGCAAACAGCAATCCGTGTGAACATGCTGGGAAATGCGTGAACACAGAAGGCTCTTTCCACTGCGAGTGTTTAAAGGGCTACACAGGACCTCGCTGCGAAATGGACATCAATGAATGCCACTCAAATCCATGCCAAAACGATGCCACCTGTCTGGATAAAATTGGAGGATTCACATGTCTCTGTATGCCAGGTGAGGGGAGTTTCTGACCGAGACGGGGCTTCCAGCAAAGGAAAAACTCAGAAAGCAGAGCACAGGGAGAGTTGCCAGCTGTGCTGAGGTGGAACACAAAATTGCAAAGGGGTGAGGCTAAATGAAAGGGTAAGAGCGATCCTGCTCTGGCGGCACCAGCCAGGAGGACTTGGCATCTGTGTGTGGGAGGGAGAAGGCAATTAGAGGACTGAGAAAGAAACTGGTCTCTATGTCAGCAAAGGAAGTTGGCATTCGGAGCTGAACTGTATGTGAACATTTGTTACTATACCTCTTAAAGTGCATGTGTAGAAACTTAGGTTTCTGAAAGCAAAGCAAGTGCAAACTTTAAGAGTGACTGTGGTTTGAGATATGTATATGATGATTCTGCATAACAGAGTTTGGGTTTTTTCTCTGCTTGAAACACTCCACACAATGCAAGCTCCCTTTGACCTGGGGAAATAACTGTAAACAAAGTTACTTTATTGAAATCATCTCCCTTATGAGGAAAGTCTGAGGGAGCTGGAGAAGAGAAGGCTGAGAGGGGATCTTATCAATTTCTACAAATACGTTAAGAGTGAGTGCCAAGAGCAGGGGACCAGGCTCTGTTCACTGCTGCCCAGCAACAGGACAAGGGGCCAGGGGCAACGGACACAAGCTGCAACACAGGTGGTTCCATCTGAATAAGAGGAAGAACTTCTTCACCTTGAGGGTGATGGAGCTCTGGCACTGGCTGCCCCAGACAGGCCATGGGGTCTCCTTCTCCAGAGACACTCAAACCTGCCTGGACGTGACTCCATGCAGCCTTGCTGGAGGAGACCCTGCTTTAGTGGGGGTTGGTCAGGGGTCCTCAAACTACGGCCCACGGACTGGATACGGCCCCCCAGGGTCCTCAATCCGGCCCCTGGTATTTACAGAAACCGCCCGCCCACCCCTCCCCCGCCGGGGTTTGGTGGGGGGAACCAGGCAGCTGCAGATGACTGCCTGCCACTGCATCCGCGCGCCGGCCCCCTGGTTAAAAAGTTTGAGGACCCCTGGACTAGATGGTCTCCAGAGGTGCCTTCCAACCCTGACCATCCTGTGGTTCTGTGAAATCGTGCTTGTAAAGCTTACATGTCCAGCATACCAATGACCTCTGTAGCCTATTTCACTTTCTAATAGAAAGTGGTAAAAAAAGAAAAGTGTGCAAGTAGCTGGTTGCACACTCTTACGAAGCACAATGAAAGAATTGTGACCCCTGCAGGTGATCAGCTGGTACCAGGAAAGCTGGAATGAGTTTTTAATTGATACCTAATCTGTTTTGAAAGGTGGAACTCTACTCCCAAGTATTTCACCCTTCTTAGTGTTTTTCTTTTACTCTGACATTGGCTAAAAAGCCTTAAGCTAAAAATATCTGTGTGTTTGTTTCTTCACCTTTTACCGTATATTGGCGCACATACAAATATATTAGTATCTTTCAAAGTGTTAAAACATAACCCTTCTCATCAACTGGATGAAAACATTAGATGGAAATTGAGCACAGACTTCTCCTGTTACTGCTGATGAAGTGAGCATGTTCAGCAATGGTGAAAAATATACATTCAGCGTCCCTTTTTAACCTCTGGTATATATTCTTACCTTGTACGTTCTGTCCAAGCTGCAAACTTGCAATGAAACCAGGCTTAGACTTTCAGCGCTGATGTAAGAGGCAGTTAGACTTTCAAGGGCACTTTAAGGCCTTCGTTCACCCTTTTTTTTTTTTTTTTTTTTTTTTTGGTAAACAGGTTTTAAAGGTATACACTGTGAAGAAGATATTGATGAGTGTCTAAGTAATCCCTGTGTGAACAATGGAGAGTGTCTTGATAAAGTCAACCGCTTTCTCTGTGTCTGTCCTCCTGGTAAGTACATATTTCTGGAAGCTTTTCCTGCTTTACCTTAGGAAGAGTTGCATAACCAGTGAGAGATTGCAGGTGGTATGTTTCTTGTGAGTTTCTGTTGTCTTGGTGCAGCATCTGCTTGAAGAGTGAGTTGCAATCACTGATAAATAAGAATAGACATGTATTGGTTGCAATAATATTGTGCCTGTAACTGCCCAAGTGTTGAGAAACATACAGTTGGGTGTCTCAAAGAGTAGCTGGCAGCATGAATTTCTCTTACTGTGAATATCATAATGAGGTAATAGATGTGTAATCCCAAATATGTTTTAAATATCAGAGCCTCTGCATGCTTTTTTTCTGAAGTTTTTAGGCAGAAGCCATTTTTGCATCAGTTTAGTTGATGTTGCTTGCACCATGAGGGAGGTGGATTGGGTCTTCACTTTAGAAAAGGATGAATGCTGAGCGGAGGATTCAATGTTAGCTGTAGGGTAAATACCACTTGTTTTCCTGATGGCTTATAAAAAGTTTTGGGTTCTGAATATATCTGACGGAAGCCTGCTCTTCATCCCTTGTTAATGATGTTCTGGCTTCTCCTGCCAAGAAACATTCCTGAAATTTTTTGGTTTTTTGCTTGAGGTGCCTAAGGCTCCGCATCATCTTGATATAACCTGTTGATAGTTTGTTAACTATTTCAAGAAGTATATTGAAAGATACAGTGCTGTATTGTACCACATTCCACACTGGTGTAGTAATTCTAGTCTAAAGGTTCTAGTGATGTATGCATTGTTGTTCCGTTTTAAGTTACTTGCTTTGATTACTTGAAAGTTTTTATTGGTGGCCTCTCAGTTTTATAGACAGGCCTGCTGTCCAGTGGTTGACACCACTTGTGCTCTGTCTGCTTTATTTCTGATTGACTTGGCCATCTCAGTTTTCAAGCAGAGGCTCCTTTGACCTGGAGGCTAGAAACTATGTTTTGGCTGGTGGTTTGGATGAGGAACCAATCCACCCAAGGTGTGGTGTGTGTGCACAATGATGCAATTGAGTTTAGATTTACTGGGCTTATACTTGGGTGGTTTTAAAGATTTGCTAATAATTCCTGGCAGTGCAGCTGTTTAGATTAACTTCCTCAAATTACTTCTGGATTTTCATCTCTTTTCTGCCTTTCAGGATTCAGTGGTGCTGTGTGCCAGATTGATATAGACGACTGCTCCAGCACACCATGTCTTAACGGAGCCAAATGTATTGACCATCCCAATGGTTATGAGTGCCAGTGTGCCACAGGTTAGTCTCGGGTTCAGAGTCCCTGGAGATTGTGTGTAACCTAAATACGTAAAGGGGTGGCCAAAGAAGTGTCAGCATTCTTTCTTTCTTTCTCTGAAATACTGCTTGTTTGTTGCGAAGCTTTGTCTACTCCTTTGCAGCAGAGAATAGTATTTAAGTAAAGAAAGCCTTTCACTTCTGACAGCAGTAAGTTCACAGTTGATGGGAGTTCTGGCCTCCCTCTTTCAGCCCCATCTCTTGCTTCCCAGAAGGTGACAGCTTCTTCTGTATTGACTGTGGAATCCATGAGTGAAAAAACAGCAGTGTGAAGCCTTTTATCTGTGGCTTACCTTTCTTTCTTCCAAGTCGGATTATGTAGTACACGGTTGAAGAACAGGAGATGGACAGAGCAGTGCTATTTCTTTTGCATCAGGCTATTTTATGTCAAAAGTAGAGATTGAAATGCAGTAAAAATTGCGTCCATTGGAAGAAATACCACACAGCAGCTGCCTGCCAGAATGTAGTTAAAATGACTTGTCAAGCATCATACAGAAATTTTGACAGAGCTGTGGATGGAACCGAGGTGGTTTTTTTTGAATGCATTAAATTAATTTACTGCTTGGTTAATTACACATCCAAAAGCATCAGGTTTATTTATGGGATTTTCTTATCTTCAGACCTCTAGGAGTGCTGTAGATATATTTTTATCTTAATTTTTCCATCTGGTTAAATAAGAGGGTTCAGAGCTGTTACAGTCTAATTATCAGCAAGGAACAACTTTTGGTTGCTTTCAGTTAATGGTGCCTGATGCTTGTGATGCAGATTCAGTTGTCGAATGCGTTGGCTTTAGCTCTTCCATTAGAGAAAAAGCTGAAAAATTCCTGGAGCCACCTTTGTCCCGGATAAGTGCTCTTAGATTGGCTAGGCTGATGTGCAATTTTTCTCATTTTGGATCATTCTAGTAATCAAATTGTTAAGGCACATTTGACTTCACTAATATATTCTGCACTGTACAGAATAGAGCAGAGATTAGCCTAAAAATTCTTCTCCAGTCTTTTCACACACACCCTCTCCCCCTTCCCCAACGTGCCTGAAGAAACAATGAATTTGTTGAAAGTAGGGGAATGCAGTAGTTCTGATCAGGAAAGGAATAGTTATTGTTAGAATTCTCCTTTTGATTACTGCATGTGACAGAATAAGCTGGCACTTGCAAAAAGAAGAAAAAGCTCAAAGCCTCTCCAAACTTGGAAACTTATCTTTGAAAGTCTTTTTTCAGGCTGGTGTGTAGTCTGGTTGCTTTCATTCGTTGAGAGTGCCGAGTTTGTCAGGCCTGGGAGGGTTTGGGCTGTGTAGCGGAGGACAGTGTGGAGAGCTGCACCTTGAGGAGCACGTTCTGCCTTTGTGCACTGAGCTGCTGGAACCGCCTCAGTACAGAAAGCCTGGGCGTCCCAGATGGGGAGGGAAGACTGCTGCTTGCATGAAGGCACAGTGACTTACGGAGCATTTTCAAGGAACAGGCTGAAAGCAACCAAATGTTTGTTACTGAAGCAGCAACTCTTGGTAAAATCCTTAGTTAGTACTTTGGCTGATAATGAAAGAGGGACCCTGTCCTAGGGTTTTTTTCCATCCTGTCTGAGATATTCTTATGTTCTATATTCAGGTGGGTTTTTTTCTAGTCTAACTCTTGTCTGCAAAGAGGGAAATTATATCTCAGTAAGGTGTGTTCAGTTAAGAGATTGAGAAATACATCTGATCTTCAAGTGGTTCAGTTGAGCTACAATAGGAGGCAAGGTAATAATTTTTTGAACGAATGTATGCTAAGTATTATATTTAATATTGACAGCCTTCTGTAAGACTGAAATGCGGAATTCATCATTGGGGCAGGTCAGTTTACTGGAAAATGATGTTTGAGTATGTTCTTCCTCTATTAATCTCATATTATGAGTGATATGTGTTCCCTGAATGGTAATCGCCAGCTGCCGAAGTGATTGAAAACTGCAAAATGTTTGGCCAATTGCTGTACAGATAGCTCTATTTACTGCTTGCTTTTTGTCTTTTCTTTCCCTTCTGGCATTATTCCACTTCTCCTTCCCAGTGGTAGATCATGGCTTTTCTTTTCTTGAGTTGTCTTAGGTCTTCCCTCTTTTATTTGCCTCTGTTCTCTTTTTTTTTGTTGTTTTGTTTTGTTTTGCCACTGTTCGTCCTCTTATCGGTTTGTTTTTCCTCCTTCCCTAACATCTTTTTATATCCATCTCTCTAACTAGCTTCCCTTCCCTCTCCCCACCTGCTTCCACACCCATTCATCCATGCATACGTTCGCAGAACTTGGAAATTTTAGCCGTCACCTGGTATGTTTGACCACAGAAATAACCACAAACCTGTATGAAAAATGGGGAGCCTGTTATCCACTTAAAATACTCAGGTGAGAATTGCTCTTCAGCTGTTGAAATTCCCTGCAGCTTGGTTTGTATCATTCTCCAATTGGTGTCTGAAATTTGAAGTTCTACCTTCCTAATCTTCAGCTGCTGGAAGGCAGCGTGAGCTGTTGCTCCAAAACCTTGTCTCTGAGAACCGTTTATTTTAAATTGTCCCCGTTTCATTTAGCTCTGCTCCATCACGGAAAACAGGGCTCTTGCGGGAGTTGTTTGCTGCTCTTAGCTTCCTGAACCATTGTTTTAGCCCTTCTGGTGAATAGGTTCTGTCCTTCTCTGTTGCTCAGGATGTTTCCCAGCTGAAGCAGAATGAAACAGGCCAGATTGCCGCTTGTTTCATTGCTCCTAACCAAAGAGGTTGCATGCAGTCTTTCATAAATTTGCAGTTGGTGCTTGATTTGAGTTACTGAAAGGTTTCCCAGTGAAAGGGGCAAGAAAGTTTTTAATAAGTGGAGCTGCAGGGGCTTTGCCGTGAGCCGAGGAAGTTCCCTTGGGAAGGTTTCTGCAGCATCTTTGCAGTAATTCCTCAGTCTAAAAAAGTCAACCCTCCTGGTATTGTGTAGAGGAAATAATGACAGGGGAGTGCCTTCAGATAGTTTATACTGATGCACGTAAATATTTCTCATGGAGATTTACATGTTTCCTCTCATTGCTACTGTTCTGAGTAAACTGAAGGTAACCACTTCCAATGCCAGGATTCTCCATGCAAGATGTTGTTCTGTAATGCTGTGAACAGTGGAAGAGTGTTGTTTTCCAGGGCTGGAAAATGGGAAGCAGTTGAGATGCCCTGTTACCCTCTGTGCTGTCTGCCACTTTGCCGATTCTTAATATGATTCTTCCTATATTTGCATTATATTCACTGCAGCATCATACCAGTTGCCTTCTTAATTACTCCGATTCATCATTTTTCCTTAGGTTTTACTGGCCTTCTGTGCGAGGAGAATATCAACAACTGTGATCCGGATCCTTGCCACCATGGGGAATGTCAAGATGGAATTGATTCATACACATGTATATGCAATCCTGGCTACATGGGTGCCATATGCAGCGAGCAGATAGATGAATGCCACAGCAATCCCTGCCTCCATCAGGGGCGCTGCATTGATTTGGTGAATGGCTACCAGTGCAACTGTTTGCTGGGCACTTCAGGTACATAAACCACAAGTGGAAGGATTGGATTCTAGCAGAATTCAAGCATTTAATTATTTCTTACATGTGCTCTGATTTGCATACAGAGATAAGCTTATGGTATGAGTGTATCATTTTTATATTACTTTTCCTTGCCGAATTTTGATGTGTTTGTGTGGATTACCTAACCCTCACTGCTATTGCATCTGGCCTTGGAACAATTTACCTCCTCTTTACTCCTAAATTCAAGCAAAAAATAGGTATGGTATTCAAAATGTTTTACTCTTTTGTTTAAACATGTAGTACAAGTTCAGGGTCATAGTCGGCACCCAGTAACTCAGGTGACATTCCTTGGTGTCGCAGTGCTTCTGCACCATCCCCTGTTTGAGGCCTCCCAGTGCACGTGTAACTTTGAAGCAAGTGGGATTCTTAATTTGGCTATTTCTGGGAAACAGTTTTCTTGTCTTCTTTGTAAGATTTGGACCCTTATTCCTCTATCTTTTTTTTCCAGGAGTGAACTGTGAAAATAACTTTGATGACTGTGCAAGTAACCCATGCATTCACGGGGACTGTATTGATGGCATTAATCGCTACAATTGTGCTTGCAAACCTGGATTTACAGGTAAAGTCAGCTACCAAATAGCTTTGAGTTGCTTTGAATATAGTTATCCAGGTAACTAAGGAAGCTGTTCTTTGCATACTGACTGCAAGGGATTCGGTTAGTATCTCGGTAGATTCTTCTAATCTTTGAATCTCAGCATCTTACATTACAGCAAGTTTTACAGAGCAGAAAAATGGCCTAACCTGTGCTGTAAAATACCATTCTTGTTAGGTAATTATATCCAATTCATGGTTCTTGGGTTTATAACAAATAAACCCATGTGACTTTGGTTTATTATTTACAGCTTCTTTTCAGAGCCAGAGAGGTTGCGGACAATATGGCAAGGTGTTTGATTAGACAATACCTTGGGCTTTGACCATGAACAGTATTTCTTTCTGTGAAAGCAAAGCATTAACTCAGTGTTGCAATCAGCTGCTCTCCACTCTGAAGTCTCCAACTGAACCACCTGCTTTTTTCAGTACTTCTCTTTCACAGCATGGTCTGTTCTGTTTCCTTTTAAATTACAAAGACTTACCTAATACAGTAAAAGTAAGGCTGAAAAAAGAAGCTTTTAGACACTTTTGAATCCATGCTTAGAACATCAGGACTATTTCTGATGACTAAAGCACATCTCAACACTGTTTATAAGGGACTTAGTATGTTCTGAGCCATGTAGGGTAATGTGCTCATAAAGCGATTGTTGTAAGGCAGTTGGTACTGTTTATAAGAGTTTTCTCATCACGTTTGTTACTGTTTATTATTGAATGATTCTAATTAGAATTGATCTGAAATGCATTAGAAATAGCACTAAAAGGTTTCATGTGCTTTTCTCTTGGCATCTTTCTAGACTTTTGATGCTCCTTTCATCCTTTGGCTCTGGCATGGTCATACTCTCTAGCCTTCAGGACAGGAAGAGGATGACCTTGGTCACTCTTGCCTTTCAGGCTGCTTTGTCGCTGGCCTACCATATTTGTTATCCCACTGGACAGATTCTCTACCGTTAACGCTATTAAAATAATTAAGTAATATGATGAATTGTCATATTCCAGGATCTAAAGAGCTGGCTTTCATGGAATCTCATTACTTTGTCCTTCCCTTGTGTTAAAAATGCTTTCAGTGTACTGCAACAGTCACTTCGTTTAGCTTTCCAACCTCACAAGATCTTACAGTCGCTACTTCAAGGATCTTGCAGTTGTAATTAGAGGCAGGCAAAACAGGAAATGGTGTTTTTTAAAGTCCCTTTTGCGCAATAAACCACAAGAACTATATTTACTGCAGGCAGTATGGCAATGTTGGTTGTTCAAAGGATAGGTGCTTTCAAAGCAGAGACTACGACAAGTGGAGCTCAAGGGGTTTGTTCCAAGCATGACATAGCTGAGTGATTTTTGCCTCCCTAATCAGTATTAACCAGTGATTTTTAGTGGAATTCTGTTGAGATTCTTGAATGGTTTGTAAATACTTGTTGAGTGGTTTCTAGGCACAGAAAAGTGCTGCATCTTTCAAAAATGCTTCTCTTGACTTCTGTTAAAGCACAGAGGCATGCAAGCTCTGTCCCACTGCATTGGCTTTCCTGAGTTGTGTCTCAGGGCATGTTCTCACAGACACGCAAAGCAGATGCTCTTATAAGAAATACTACTTAATAAGTATTGGATTTTTTTCTAGGCCCACGTTGTAACGTGGACATTGATGAATGCACATCTAACCCCTGTCATAATGGTGGAACATGTCTAAATGAAGTCAACGGCTTTCGGTGTGTATGTCCCGAAGGTTACCATCATCCTCACTGTCAGTCACAGGCAGATGGTTGTCTTAGTAATCCCTGTGTACATGGCAACTGCACACATATCACTAGTGGGTAAGTACTTCTTGTCACGTTAAACTTGCCTGCTACCTTCTATACTTTTTTTTCTTGCTTTGCCTGGAGTTCCAACTTGGCTTGAGGTTTCTGGTTTTTCTTTTAATTTCTCAGATTAGGATCCAGACATATCTGCTGCCCATGACATAATCACAGTAAGGGGTAGATATTTAGTCACTAGCTGCAGTCTGCTGTTTCAACATAGGGTTTTCTGTCCTGCATTGTGTTCTTTGCTAGCTTTGCATGGGTCTGTAGTGCAGGGTGGACTGCCATCATCTAAAGGCAGGGTTTGGCAGCTCAAGTGAGTAGAGTGAATGCAATTGAAATAAAGAAGTGGTTCCAAATTGAACCTTTGGGGAGCAGCAGCTACTGTTCCATCAAACTCTAAAATGTTGAGCATGGAGACTATCTTTGTTGGCTAGTGCTGTTCTTGCTACCCAAATACTATGTATTAAGGAACAGGCAGACAACTTTTGACACTAGGAGATAAAGCAATATTTGACTTAAACACTTTGTCCAGCTTTAGTCACATTGTTGGATGCCTGAGAGAAAACAGGAAAGCCCGTTCTGGCTCTTCTGATGGCAGTGGTTGCTTCTGAATCTTTCCATCCAGGAAGACCAAATGCTGATTTTGGGAGCCCTGAATCAGACCTCCTTTTGGTATTAAGTGCAGGGCCTGTGGAGTCAACAGGTTTGGGGAGGTAGGGCTTGTGTTTGTGGAACTTCTCAACTGTACATCGAATAACAGTGCCTCCCAGATGTGTGCTGTGCCCTGGAACGTGCTGTCGGCACTTGGGCAAGGAAGTGATTTACCACTGTGGATAGCTCTGTGGGGCAGGATTCAGCACTTTCCCTGGAGCTGGCAGGAAGACTGCCTTTCTTGCTAATTCAGCCTCTGCGTAAGCTTGGAAAACAAATGTTTTGGTTCATCTTGCCTGTCATGTCACCTGCAGTCATATTTGTGCCCATGTACACGTTTTGCTCGGTGCCAGATAAAATAAGTCTTGCTTGCATGAGAGAGAGGGAGACCAGTGTGTGTGGTGTGGCCTGAGTCTGGGGTGATTCACCAAGTCCTTGGTTCTACGTCATATGGGTGGAGTGCTGCTCCACTTCAGATTTTGGAACACGATGGAGAAGATTGCTCCTGCTCCCAGCCAGCTGTTTTCATTTGTAACCACTGCTTTGTATTAAATCAGTCTAGTTATCTTTGGAACCTATTGTTCCTCTCCACTTCTTTTAATCTTCCCCCCCCCCCGTCTTTGTTTAAATGTGTTGAGGTGGTCTTATCAAAGCAGAAACATATTGCTGGTTGACTGAGCACTTTGTGAAAACGGTAAGGGAGGGAAGTGTGGTTTTAAGAGAGGGTTTATTTTCAGTGTTTTCAAAACTATACAGCTGGGGTAGGCAATCTAAATGTAACTTAGGGCTCTCTTAAAGAAAGGCCTTCTGGCTTTCTCTTCAAAACTAATCTGCAGGAGAAATTGGTAGATGATTTATTTTGGAATGCTCTAAAGTTACTGCTGGTTTTGCCTTTAAAGGTACAAGTGTGTCTGCGACCCAGGCTGGATAGGAGATTACTGTTCAACAGAAGGGAATGAATGCAAATCGAACCCATGCCAGAACGGAGGAACTTGTGAGGATCTGTTGAATGGATATAGATGTTCCTGTAGGAAAGGATTCAAAGGTGAAAATTCAGGCAGAAGTTTCTATTCTCTTTTTTCCTTTCCACTTCATTGCACCCTTAGTGCCATTTTAATCATTTCATTAAACTTCATGGAAATAGGAATCAAAAGGGGAAATGCCATGTTTGTATGAAGTTAAATTGCAGTCAGTTAATGTAGACATGATACAGCAGCAGAATATTTAATAAGACCATATCTAATCTTGTTTGGACTCATTAAGAAAACTCCTGATGACAGCTCAGCTTAATTTTCTTTGTAAGAAAGTTAGACTGAGATTATGTAAAGGCAGTGGGAATTGAAGGGACATTAAATTTGGAATTACCATGGCAGCTGTCTGCTTGCGCCCACTGAGCCCATGAGGAGTGCTTCAGTCTCCTTTTCCTTCCATTGAGATTTTTCAAATACAGAAATACTGTCCACTGCTGTGTAGGAAGATCATGCAAGTTATGATCTACAATGTCTTTATTCGTTCTTCCAAGAAGCACCAAGCTCTTAGCGGCATACTCTCCTTTTTCCCTTTCTGCTTTCTAGGAGTGAACTGCCAGGTAGTGGTTGCTCCTTGTTCCCCTGATCCTTGTGAGAACTCAGGAATCTGCCAAGAATCTCCTGACTCCGAAGGGTACACCTGCCAGTGTGCCCCTGGCTGGGAAGGTAACGGGGATGGGGAACACTGTACTTTCAACACTGAGCAGAATTGGCATTGAGCCTTTTGACCATTGCCTTATGAGGAGTCTAACGCTTGGACTCTCCATGTTTCAGGGGAGAGGTGTACAGTGGATATTGATGAATGTCTCTCCAAGCCCTGCAAAAATCATGCTCTGTGCCATAATATTCAAGGCAGTTACCTGTGTGAATGTCGGCCAGGCTTCACTGGAGGAGACTGTGACAGTAACATTGATGACTGCCTTTCAAGTGAGTATCGGCAGATTGTTCTCTGTGTTCCAGTTTTTCCTAGAAATAATTTTGCTGTGCTATTGGTGACTGCTGTTTGACAGATGCTGAAGGCTTTTTTATAATCACTTATCAAAAAGAAAAAAAACCCACCAAACCTCAGCTTTGAAAGACTTGCATGTTTGAGGCAGTCAAAACCCATTACATTCAGCTGCTAGAAACAGACCAGTGTCCTGATAGCAGGAGTTGTTCCCAGATTCTTAACTTGAAAAGGTCCCTAGAGTTTACATACTTCAATAAGGAGCACTGTTAAATGAAGAATTATATTTGCCTGAAATTTTAATACACCAAGTTAAAGTAACACTGCAGGGCTTACCTGTATTTCAACTTGATTGAGGTGTGGTGGGAATCTGGAGTATAGCAGTCTTTCCTGAACTGTTTCTGTCTGACATCAATGTTCTGGAAAGAGTGGGTCCTGTTGCTGTTCGAGTTAATCCATATTTGAAAGCAAATTAAGCAGCAGTAAGGCCTCTGTTCCAGAATAGGTATCGGTTGCAGGATAGCCCGTACACTGATGAGTACTGAAACAGTTTAAATTACAAGAAAGCAATGTTAACCTCATGCGCCTGACACTGTTGTTTACAAGGCAAACCAAATATATAGTAGCTGCTTTTTCTTGCTGGGCACATTCTGTATCATCATCAGATAAAAATCTGAGCCTCATGTGTTTTAAAAGTTCATGTGTTACTATTTGAACAGTGCTTTAGCAAACCTTGAGGGAGATCACGGTGTTGTAATCTTTTAATTGGCTGGCTCTTAAAGAAAAACAAAACAAAAAGCTCCCCAAAATCCCCCAAACCAAACCTCTGGATTTTTTTAGAAAAGCATAAAAACAAACCAAAGTCTTAAATGACTTTAGGTAAGAATTTAGAGAATTGTGCTTGCATTTAAAAATATTTAAATTTGTGACTGCTGTAGAGAAGGATCCAAACAAGTCTATTAGCAAAAGTTAAGCGTGGGAGACTCCGAAGCAGCACTGCCGAAAGAACTTCTAAGGCATTTGGCTCAGCCTGAGCTTTTGATTGCCTCTTTCTGAGCAAACAGGTACAGTACAAAAAATGTCACAGTGCATTGACCCAAAGCTTTGCTTACTGAAGCCAACAAAATTATTGCTTGTCTTGTTAGTTTTTACGTGGGTGTCTGAAGATAAAAATGTTTTTCAAGTGTTCATTTTTCTCTCTTGAACAGCTGGGAAATCTCTCTTCCTAAGTGTTCTGAGAGCTGTGAGATTCATCCTATGTTGTCTGTTAGGCAGCACACCCATGAGGTTGAAGAAGAATTTCAAATTACTGCTACAGCTGATTTCATTTAGCATAACAAAAACCTTCCATGGCTTGAGCCAAATGTCTTTAATCTATGAAGCAAACAAACCCTCCAACAACAAGAACTTATTGAAAAGTTGATAACTCGAGTCTCCTTTTTCTGTCAGTAAATGTGTGGCACAGAAAATTAATGTGCAGCTTTTGGCTTCAGTCATGAATGGCTGAATGCCATAGAGACAACATTTTTTAGCTGCCAGGGGTCTCACTTTGAATGTGCTTTTTCTCTGCAGTAGTCAAATGACCTCTAAATGGATGCAGGTGTGTCTCTTATAACCCAGATTTTTATCATGTGAGCATATTTCTCAGTCATTAAATGAGCTTTAATTACCTTTCACATCTGTTTTCTTCATTTACCAGTGAACAAAATGATCTTGTACTGAACTGTGAATTTTTGGTGGAGTCTATTTGCATTTTCAAGTTTGTATTTTAGTAGTACTTTAAGTTAGTCACAGATTAAAAAAAACCTGCTCTGTAACCTTTTTTTCACCCCCCTTCCTGTCTCCCCTTTCCCTCCCCCATCCCAGTTTCCCTCTCTGCCTTCATATATGTAGGCTTTTGGTCTAGGGAATGCAGAGCAGAAAAGATGTCTGGCTTCAGAGGCAGTATCTGACAGGGGAATGTGGGTCTTCAATCCAAAAGTGGAAGGAGTAAAGCAGGAAGAAACTACTGAATGGCAGAGACCTTTCAGGCAGATGGGTACTTGTGGAAATAGAAGGAATACACTAACAGGGGATGCCTTAGACCAAAAAATGGTGATATGCAAGTAGCAAGACCATGGTAGGGATAAAGAAAATTT
The DNA here is from genome assembly GCF_017639655.2 of Falco naumanni. Lineage (NCBI taxonomy): Eukaryota > Metazoa > Chordata > Aves > Falconiformes > Falconidae > Falco > Falco naumanni. The sequence continues at coordinate 9,337,739 of NC_054064.1, read as the reverse complement.
CAAGAAATGCAGAGGTGAGGAGAATCCAAGGTGGTGTATGAATTTATGAGCTTTTCTGCCAGCCTTTCCCCAGTCAGTCTTTGATACTGGGAAAAATGCCAAATGCTCAGTAATGATAAGTGCTCATATATACACTATTATACCCATACATGTTTGATTTGACTGGACTACTTTCATGCTTAAAATTAAGCACCGAAGTTCTCTCGTGTGTTGAGCAGTGTCTGGAAAAGAGAGAATGGGCCAAGTTCTTTTATGAGTAAGATTTGGTAAGGAAGAAGAAACCTTGCTGTGCTGTTTGTATTGTGTTTATCAGTAGGCATTTGTCAAAAAAGCGGAGTCTGAATTTTAAACCAAGAGGCTTTGGGTCTGGTTTTGTTGGTTTTGGTTGAACACATCCCAGCAGAGAAACCTTTAAGCCCTGAAGCTTGGTCTTGATCCACACCTTCTTGTGAATTCATTATTGATAGTGCTTTGCAATTACCTCTTCCATAAAGTGCCTCAGAAAAACCCATCGGTAGTCTGTCACACTCTGGGCTGTGTGATACTTTTTTCCTAAATAAAAGCTACTACTCTAGGCCTGGCCTTTGTTACTCATTTTAACACTTGGTGTAATACTTCTGTCTCAGATCCCTGCCAAAATGGAGCTTCATGTGTGGATGGGATTAACTCCTTCTCATGCATCTGCCTGCCTGGATTTCACGGAGATAAATGTCAAACAGATACCAATGAATGTCTGAGCGAGCCGTGCAGGAACGGAGGCACGTGCACCCACTACGTCAACAGTTACACGTGCAAGTGTCAGCCTGGGTTTGAGGGAACCAACTGTGAGAACAACATCGATGAATGCACTGAGAGGTGAGAGAGCTTCACTGTGCTGCCGTGCTAAGGTGTCACACGATGTGTGCTCGTGGCTTGAAGTCAGTGCTACTCAGAAGCAGTTTCTAATGATGAGGATCTGTTTTCCTGCCTTTTGTCACCGAGACATGCAAAGAAAACTTGCTTACCTTGTGCAGGATACCAGCTGGAAGGCAGCTGCCTCTCAAAGTTGGTCTTCAGTTTGCATGACTAGTTAGAAGCTTAGTTCCATTATAGGAGGAATATGACAGTGTTTAACAAATGTTAAGACAGTAACAGGTGCTAGCTTATTAAAAGAGAAATAATTTCTATTTTTTTAAGACCATTATCATATAAGGGAGGGGAAATAATTGATCAGTTATGAACAGTTACTGTGCTGAGAAATACAAAAGCCGCAAAAATGGAAGCAATGGCCAGCTCTTAGGCAGGAAAAACAAATTAGCCCTGAGCTGAGTTACTGACAGCAAATAACATGAAGAAGCTACCAGGAGGAACAATAAACCCACAGATTCTGTACTGGAAAGGTTTAATCGTCAGAGATCTTTTAACACTCACAAATTGGATGCGGTTTAGCAGAGTTGAGATAAAACCTAGAGTCATTCTAAGGGGAAAGTGTGGAACTGAGTTAAAATGCTCAACAGCTGGTCCTTATATTAATGGGTTCACTTGGTAGTTTTAAAAGCTCTTTGAGTGTTAACCCTGTGTATCCATCATCTGCCTGCGTATTTATTTTAAGCTTTGCTAGGATTGATGTAAGCAACCTCAGATTCTCAGATTTCTAATAAAGCTTGAAGTGGTTAAAAAAAATATTTAAAAATAGTCTGCTCTAGTCTAGTTACTAGAAACAAATAAGGTGCCTAAATGCAAAGCTCTTGGTATTCTCATACGTTTTCTGCATACAAAGAAAAGATCATTCTTTTCTTTTATAAAACAGCATTTGTGGGGGAGGAAGTATTTTAACATCTTTCACTTAAGAACAGGATTGCGTCACTGATGAGGGTGTGTTTAATCTACACACCAGTTGTTTAATCAAGTGAAGTATGTTGGGTGTTTTAGCAGAACCTAGTTCTTCCTTGAGGTTCATCCTGGTTTTGTTTTCATTATCGGCCAGGACAGAAACCAGTCTTGCAGGTATGAATGAAGGATGTAGCAATTTTCAACACTCTGCCAAGCTGAACCAGTCACACCCTCTCAACCAAAATTTACTGAGCTATGCTTAAGAGTGCCATGATGGTTGGCTAATTTGAATTTGGTTCAAATAATTCTTCCGTGTCTTGTGTGAGAAGCCGCCTATGAGAGAGTGCCATCTTCTTTTGGAGATGGGTACCTGATTTCAGTGAAACGTGCCAAGTGATTGGTAGTTCCTCTCATTTTCCTTGTTTTGCCATGAATGTAAAAGAGCAGGTTTTGCTCTGTGTAGAACAGAATTCATCCCACAAGGCAGAGGAGCATCTCTGATAAATAGGTTGATGTTGACATCTCTACTGTAATCACAGTCAGGATCTTTGACAGCGCGCAGAACAGATAACAAGCATGAATACATTTTGCGTGCTTTATCAAGCCGATTGAGTCTGATCTAGGGTTATTTTCAGAGGAGCAGGAGTTTCCTGGCAGACATTTTTTCAGAAGGAAAAAGGAGTCAGTTTTGCAGGAGGCATCACTTCTGACTTTCCCAGTCACTTCTCCACTGCCACCTAATCTGGCAGAATTTCTTATGATCAGAAGATTGGGGGAGAGGGGTAATTCCTTTGATCTGAATTCTGTCAGGGCATGTATGAGTAGTTTTACAAATCAAGGAGTTAAGATTCTCATGAGAAGAGGAGGAAGGGATTTAGCAATACCAATACTTTCACATAATTTCAATGAAGAACATGCTTGTGTTTTGCATGTTACACAGACTTTTTCCTTGAGAAAATATACCTGTGACTCCTTTGAAGCTTTAAAGAAAAGGCAAATTGTTTTGTTTCTCGTAATTAGTAATACAATTGTAATCTGTAATAAAATTTGTATAAAATTTATCAGTTTGAGCAAGCCACACGCCTACCTGGTACAGTACTGTTTGTGGTCACATTGAGGCTGGGAAAATTTCATTAACTAAGTTACCTTCATCACCAATAACTCATTGGAACCCTGCTTTACTTTCTTCTCCTGCCAAGGTAAAAGACAGTGAGCTGGAGTGCCCTGGAATTGCTGTTACCTGGTGTGTGCTTCATTAGCAGCAGCTTACCAGTGGTCAGAAGATCCTGTAACCTGGTTTTCTCTCTCGTGTCAGTGAAGTTTGCGTGCTGTTTGGCTATGAGTTAACTGCGTTTTGTTTCAGTTTACCTTTGTTCTCACTCTCTTGCAGCTCCTGTTTCAATGGAGGTACTTGTGTAGATGGGATCAATTCCTTCACTTGCCAGTGTCCGGTGGGGTTTACAGGACCCTTCTGCCTCGTGGAAATTAATGAGTGTGATTCACATCCTTGCTTGAACAAAGGCTCCTGCGTGGACAGCCTGGGCACATACCGATGTATATGTCCTTTGGGTTATACTGGGAAGAACTGTCAGGTGGGTGACGTTTCCTTGCCCATTTTGCACAGGGGACTGTTGTTTGAACCATCCGACAGCACAAGTGACTGGGTTGGATGTGAGGTACCAAATGTGGCAGAGCTCTTGTTCCTTCCGTTCTGTTACAAGGTGGTTGGCCTGTTAGCCCTGAGAAAAATAAGTCCAGGGCCTCTGTCTGACAGAGCAGGTGCCCCGGCTCAAAACTCTGGAAATCAAAAGTGTCACTTTGTGAGGAGGAGGAAAAACACTTGGTTATTTATGAGGACAGGTGTCACTGGAACTTTCTAGATTAGTTTTCTTCTTAAACGAAAAACAGCTGTTAGCTTTGGAAATGGCTGCATTTCATTTGAAGCATAAAATTGTCCTGACTGAAGGCTGAGTCCTGTGTTAAAAAAGAAAAACCAGACAAACCCAAAGAAAGAGCAGAGTATCAGTCTGATTAGCAGGCCCTTGATTTAACTGGCTTATTTTTTTTACGGGGAGGTGTTGTTATTCTGAGTTGATTGTAGATTTTTTTTTCTATAAGAAGCCAGAAAATGTTTTAGCGCAGTGACTGACGTGATTGTCCTGTTCACAACCTCAATAAAACCCTCTAGACTTACTTGCAGTTCAGGTCAATTAGTTTTTCACAGTTGAGCATAGGAGCTGCAAACCCATACTGTAAATGACCAACTAGTACCTATTAAAAACTTCAAACTTGGCATATCGCAGTGGAAACAGAATACTGATTTAATTTTTCCGATTGGAGGGTTTTTTTCTTTTTCTTCTACGCTTACCAAAACAGCAAGGAGGATTTGGGACTGTTTCTAGCTTGGAACAGTAAACATTGTATTGGCTTCCTCCATAAGCAGTCTGCATGCTGCCATAAAAAAAAAAAAAAAAACACACAAAACCAAACCAAACCAAAAAACCCACAAACCTGTGAATTTCTTAAACTACTGGAAAACACTACAGTTTGGTAAGAATTTTGCAACTGTCTTTTCATGCCAATGTGTCTTTGTAAAGCAGTGGGTGTTAGAAGCAGCATTTTAGTGGCAGTGGGGGAGGTGCTTTTCAGAAGCATGTTGTGAGACATTCAATTGCCAGGTCTGCTTCTAGGTATTGCTAATGGAGGAAGTGAGTGTAAAGGAATGAAGTGATACAAAAAAGCAACCCCTCTGCTACCCTAATTATACATTCTGGGCACACCACTTAAACCTCATCGGGAGAATTAGCATTGAGAGTGATCGTAAAGTACTGTGAAGTTCGCTAGTTCCTCTTCTGTTATGTTTGCTTTGTTTTTACTTGAGAAAAGGATTAATGTTCCTGTCCCCAAATTAAATGTTGTGGATTCTCAGAAAGTCTGCTTTAGGTTTGGAGAAGCCTGATCATAATGTATTACTCATTTTACGCAAGGAATCATAACTTTCTAAATTTATAAGTACTATTCAAAGCTGTATTGGAGAGATTTCTAGATTACAGCTACACTGTAGCTCTTGTCTTGGTGGTAAACTGGCTTGACCTAATTAGCAAAGCTAAATAAGCAGCACAAAATCAGACAATGATTCATAAGTTATAGAATTTGCATGTAAAACAGTCAGCTACTCATTACAAATGCAGAAGCAAGAGGCTTGGTGTTTTTCTTCACGCTCAACTACATGTGATAAAACTTAATTCCAAGTTTCTTTTTGGTTGCCTGTGAAAGCACAGATTTTTCTACTTTAATCTTTATGAGGAGACAGTTTGCATCTGAAAAGCAGAACTTTCTGCAATTGAAATCGCATTTTACTGCCAAAATTCAGTACTACTCGCTTTAAAAACCTCATCCTTCCCTCAAGTCAGCTTGAAATCAATCAAATAGCTGTATTACTTTGAAGACTTAAGTGTTCAAAGAGGAAATGATGGTTAGTCGCTGGTTTATATTAGGTCAGACACTTATTTTGGGTCCTCGCTCCACTTTCATGTGATGATTTACTGAGTTTTAGTCTCTTTGTTTGGAAACTTTTTTTATATAAGGACTCAAGAAAAGCAGGATACTTTGGCCCCTCTTCAGTTCATAAAAAGAGTTGTGGGTTTTCAGTTGAAACTCAGAAGACAGGAAAACTCAGAGAGACCATACTAGAGCAAATGGGGCCAAAAGCAGGTATGGTGAGCTAATGACAAAAAGGAAAAGCAAAGATCAAAATGGGGAATACATCTGTGTCCTGGTTTTGGCTGGGATAGAGTTAATTTTCTTCTTAGTAGCTGGTACAGTGCTATGTTTTGGATTCAGTATGAAAATAACATTGATAACAGACTGATGTTTTAGTTGTTCGTGAGTAGTGCTTACTTTAAATCAAGGACTTTTCAGTTTCCCATGCTCTGCCAGCAAGCAGGTGCACAAGAAGCTGGGAGGGAGCAGAGCCAGCCAGCTGACCCAAGCTAGCCAAAGGGCTACTCCATACCATAGAACGTCACGCTCGGTGTAGAAACTGGGGGGAGTTGGCTGGGGGCTGCCAGTCGCTGCTTGGGGCTGGGCATCAGGCAGTGGGTGGTGAGCAGTTGTACTGTGCATCATTTGGAGGGTTTTTTTCCCCTTTGATTTTATTCTTCTCCCTCCCTCCCTCCCTCCCTCCCTCCCTCTGTTTTCATTGCATTTGTTGTTATATTTTACTTTATTTCAATTATTAAATTGTTCTGATCTCAACCCATGAATTTTAGCTTTTTTCTGATTCTCCTCCCCATCCCGCTACTGGGAGGGGAGGTAGGGGGCAGTGAGCAAGTAGCTGTGTGATGCTTAGTTGCCAGCTGGAGTTAAACCGCAACTATTTGCCATCCTCAAAAAGCAGTGAAGATGGGGGGAGTTTGGGAGAAGAAAGGGCACTTGTTACTGTTGATAGCTGGAAGCCTCCTAATAATGTGGAACTAGAGCCTAGTCTGAGATAAAACTAAATTTTCTCAAACACAGCTAGCCAGAGATCCCTCTGCATAGCAAAGTGTGAGGATCAGCTTACTCTTGAAATGATGCTGCTGTCGGGGGGCTAATTCTCTGTGTCTGCAGTTTCCTAGGCCTGTGAGCTCTGGAGACACAGTGAAGCACCTGGCTTAGACTTGGGAAGTCTTCCTTTCTTTCCATTGCTACATGGAACCGGTTTTGCAGAGCTTCCTTTCTCTGCTTCCTAAATTTGTACCACCAGTAGTGTTTCCTAGTGCGCTTGCCATATATGTTGTTGTGGTTTTTTTCTCTCCAGGCGCTCATGGATCTGTGCAGCAAGTCTCCCTGTAAGAATAAAGGCACGTGTGTCCAGAATGGAGCCCAGACCCAATGCGTCTGTCCACCTGGCTGGACTGGTACTTACTGTGATGTGCCCAATGTCTCCTGTCAGGTGGCAGCTTCACAAAGGGGTAAATAAGCATCCTCTGTGCTTTAACTGAAAACTTTTCCCCTTGCATCATTAATCTGCGCCTCCCTTCCCCATATGCCTGTGAACACAGCACGCATTGGAAATCCCAGAGAGCTTGCCTCTAGGTGGTCAGTCATGATCACTTCTGATCTAAAAATCTCTCTGCAAGGTTGTATTTGGGAGGCAAAGCTTTCTTGATTCTTCCTGACATAAGAAGCTAGCTTCTACCATAAAAATATTAGAAAAGAATTAAACTTTTCACGATCCTTAGAGTTTCAGTAGTACCGTTTTACATGGGCTGCCTATCTGGAAAATACATCAGCTGTTTATGCTTTTCTGCTAAATCCCAGGCAGGCCAGGTTTAAGACAGGTTGTCCTTGTACAAGGAAGGCATCTTGTAACTCATGATCTTTGTAAGTATTTTCACAGAGAATACTGGCTGCTAAGTGTGCTATTTAGCTACGTAGGTAATACCATTTCCCCCCAAAGCCGTAATTTCCTGCTTCAGATGGATGTACATGTAAAAGATTTGGGGTTTAAGTGAATTTATTCCTGAAAGGTGGCTTTGTAGCCCAGGCTGATGGAAGTCATGCCATTTCCAGTCCAGGAAATCCAAACAAGGAGATTCAGTGTCAAAGGAGAAGGATGTCAAGCTCCCATACCTTCTGCAGATGTTCTAGGTACAAACATTGAACATTTGTACTGCAACAGTAGTACTTCAGATGTGTATTCACTAGCCAGTGGTAAAATAATACAGCGGTACAAGTACTTGATGACAGTGTTGATGTTGATGATCCAAAGGGGACAGAGTGGTGACTTTATTTGGAAGCCAGCTGTGGTTCGGACCCACTGTAATTTAAAGAGTAACTCTTCAGTTTTTGAGTTGCAACTTTTCAATTTATAACGTGCTTTTGTACTTGTATTTTTATGTGTTTGCTCACTTTATTTGACTTTGTTTCAGGAGTCACAGTGGACCAGTTGTGCCAGCACTCTGGCCATTGCCTCAATGTTGGGAACACACACCACTGTCAGTGCCAGGTGGGTTACACTGGCAGTTACTGCGAGGTGCAGCTGGATGAGTGTGACTCCAGCCCCTGCCAGAACGGTGCCACCTGCCAGGATCACCTGGGTGGATACCAGTGCAAGGTAACGCACGGTGGTTCCGTAGGAAGAGGTCTAAATATTTACAGCATTGTAATGCAAAGGAAATCAGAACAAATCAGAAACACATATGAGTGGTAGAATAGCTTCAAAGAGGTGATAAAAGCGATCTGCACCTGGAGGGAATTTTTAATTTAGCTGTGGCAGAAGCAGTGTTCCTGAGAGGCTTTTAAGACTGAATTAGAGGTGTGATTGTAAGGAGGTGTGGTTGATGGGCATTTGAACTCCTTCCCTCTTTGAATACTGAGTTCTTATCTTGAAAGATTTTTGCTTGAGGTGTGGTTTATATTAAAATATATGTAGAATGCATTAAAGGAATGTTGCATTCTCCCTATTGGATGGGCAGAGTATGCCTTAACTCTGGGGGTGGGAGATGCCTTCCACTGCTTTTTGTTTCCTACAGCTGATGCAGAGAGCAGTGTAGACCATGATATTATGGTATATCAACCTTCCTAAGCTTTTCAGAATGGTGGAACACCATGGAAGCTCGTGCCCACAAGGAAAGGATGAGTTTTATGTAACCTTAAGTTAAAACTACTTAAGCCAGTCTCAGCCCTAAAGGGTGTCAGGATTTGATCGCTACATTTTGAGGAATAAAGTCACTCAAATTCAGACATGCAGCGTGCTGTTGAGTACTCACATGGTCAGGTGTGCTTAAGCTGGCTGGCTGTGCAGCACTTGAAATCGCTTGCAGTTGTATAGCTACAGAGGCAGTCATATTCTGTACCACTGGGGGCCCGCTTTGTCTGTGGTAGCCTTTCTCAGATGTCTACTAATATATCTGTTAGGGGAAGATTATTTACACTTATTTTTATACTGGCAGTGTGTTCCTGGATACCAGGGTGTCAACTGTGAATATGAAGTGGATGAGTGCCAGTTTCAGCCCTGCCAGAATGGAGGAACGTGTATAGACCTTGTCTATGATTTCAAGTGCTCCTGTCCACCAGGAACTCGGGGTATGAAGCTCAGCAATTAAGTGAATGCTACAAGAGTGGATTTTTCTTTCTGACTACTGGTTTGATGATGGAGAGTCTAAAGGGAATGCATTATTTTCATTGAAGAATGTTCCCAAAGTGCACCAAATCCCTTGAGATACATATTTTCTCTTTAAAAATAAATGCTGCTTTTTTTTCTTTTAAAGGAATAGGTCATGACAGTGTCCTTTGGGAATGTATGATCTGTCTTTGGCAATGGGGATGGGCGACATTAAGATCTCTCCCAACCCTGTCTGTTTTGATACAGTAAATCCAAGGTTTCTTTTTGGCTAAGATGGTATGAAATAGACAGAAAACTTGCTTAGTTGTTGCATAATATCCAGTGTCCTTTACTCGACTAAATTTTGTCCCTGCATTGTCCTCTGTCCTGGAGTCTTCTGTGGAAAAGAAGTTCAGTGCCTTCAGGCTAGCTTAAACTATTTCAGCAAATATGAGCTCTTTTATTAAAACCTTTTTTATTAAAAAAAAAAAAAAAAGCCCACAGTTACATGATGGGTGGTTTTCAGTAAGTATGATTCCACACAATGTCACGTTTCTTGAAACCTAACCTTTCATTTCCCTGTTATATATGACCTGATCGCCCTGACTTTCTACCTTTGAAAATATTCAGGACTACCCATTTTAACCCATTGGTGAATGCTTTCTCACTTGATTTTTTTTTCTTTATTTATTAATAAAGATTTTCCTAATCTTTTTTTAATCAGTTAAAGATTTTACATTCCTCTGAACTTACATTTTCTTTCTGAAATATGTCATCTCAATGTAGGCAAAATCTCCAGATGTGTGTCAGGTAGAACGAAATTCCTGGTTCATTACGGAAATTTAAGTAAAATTATAAAATAATCCAATATATTTGTCTTCTGCCCATGCATATTACCAGTTCATTCACTTTAAGTGTGGCTGTCAGCACATCTCCCTAGTATGTGTAAGTGTTTATTTCGTGGTAAATCATTGCATTAGCAATGAACGGAATCACATGTATTGTTCTTAATTTGGTCCTCCAATATTTTTTTTTAAAAAAAGTTGCTGCTTATGTCTCTACGTCAAAGTGTGTTTTTATGTACCAGTTTCTGCATTGCCAGAACTTCTGTGTTGTACTAAAGCATTCACCCTCCTGTGAGAGGTTCTGAATATACTGCTTTTAATTCTTCCATCTTTATTTGTTGAGGTGGATTACTCTTTGGGGTTTTTTTTAAATGAAAGGACTTAGAGAAGATTGATACACTTACTTAGGATATTAAGACTTAGCTTTTGTCCCTGGCCCAGTCTGAAATGAATACTTCACTGATGCCCGTGGAAGCATCCTCCGTGTTTAGCTGAATGACTTTAGTTGCTTTGGATGAATCGGCTGTATTAACAGACAAAACGATTTGCTCACCCTACCCTCTCTGTCCCCTTTTACCTGTTATACCGTGCAGTGAAGGCAGAGCCAGGACCAGACATTATCCCTTGAAAGGGAGTGCTGCAGCGAGAGGGGGAAGCTGCCACCCTGAGCTGGTGCTGAGGGTTTACTGTAGGTCCCCTGAAGTCAAACTGCAGGAGTGGCATGCTGGCCAGGAATCTCTGTTTTATCACAGTTGCTTTTCTGTTGGTTTGTTGTTGCTTGTTTTCATGCTGTTGCTACAAATGCTCTTTGCCGAGTTTTAGGGTTACCGCCAAGTTAAATGAATGGTGGGAAGCTTGCAGCCTTGCAAGGACAGCGCGGGGCTCTCTGGCCGTGTTCAGTCGCAGAGCTAAATTGAGTGCATCTTTTTTTGTTTTGTGTTTTTAATTATGCCCGTAAATTAAGTCAAGCATGAAAGCTGCTAAATACCAGTATGACCTACCATTGAGAGCAGCCCCAATCTAAAACACATGCTCCCTAGGTCTGATCTGAGGCTGGCTGGCTGCACGGGGTATGGATTGCATTAAGCTGGGATCATTATCTGTTTATATCTGGGACTGTGTATGACGTGGTCTTAAAACTTGATGAGCAGTATAGGAAATGAGGCCATGATACCGTATCCTCAAATTGTTACTCTTTACTGTCTTGACAGGCCATTTGTGCGAGGAGAACATCGATGACTGTGTTTCAGACTTGGGAGTACCCCGCTGCTTTAATGGAGGACAGTGTATCGACCAGATTGGGGGCTACAGCTGTATTTGTCTCCCGGGCTTTGCAGGCGAGCGATGTGAGGGAGATATCAATGAATGCCTCTCTAATCCTTGTAACCCTCGTGGAAGTCTGGACTGTGTTCAGCTGATAAACGATTATACATGCATCTGTCGTAGTGCTTTTACTGGTGAGTAGTTGTAAACATGCTTCCAATTTCAGAGTAATATCTTGAAAAATGGTCATTCTTTCCCTTTCTGGCAGTCATGTTATCTAGTCACTTCCCTTTACAATATGTGCTTGTTTCCCTACACCATGTCTCAGTTTTTAAATGAATCTTTCTTTTAAACCTTCTAAGAAATTTGGCTTCCAGAGCTGTCTCAGACAAAGGAATCTCCTGAGACACTTGGCTGCCAGCATATTTTTTTCCTGTGGTACTTTTCTCTCCTTCATAATTTCACATTTCGAATATTGGAAGTGTAGCTGTTCACGTGTCAGCTTCTCCATGGCTTTTCGTTTTGCAAAGCAGCATGTGGATTTTCTCTACAAATCAGTGTCATAGTATCAATAATTAGCTTTTGGCCTCCTTTTCTACTCCTTGCTTCCTTTCTTCCTTACGTTGGTGATGTGGTCTGGATGGAATACTCTATGCATGGACAGGCTGCACATTCCTAGCTTGGTGATGTGATCCTTCCACAATCCAACTTTGAAACGCAACTGCAAGAATTTCGCACTCTGCAAACTTATGTCTCACTCTCTCTAGACCTCTTCTTTGTTAGTATTGCTGTTATTCTGCTTTCTACCTCCCACTGGGCATAAGTTTGGGCTAATAGTCTCCAGATGTGTCTTAACTTTCAGCTTTCCAGTTTCCATGTCAGTTTAACTTCTTATGTATTCAGTTTTCCTCCATTAAAAGCTTTCACTTTCCCTGCTTACCAGTGACCTTCTCTGCATGCTTCATGAGCAGTTTTTACTCCTTTTTTTTTTCTTGAAACTTAAAGATGCTGCAATTTTCCACTAAATCTGTGATTGTCGGATGCAAAGGAGTCACAAGGACATACATTGGAGGGATTCATATAGCCTTTTTAGAATGAGTTACCTAGACTGACAAAAGTAGTTCCTAAAAAAGCAACATAGGAGGGCAGCTGAGCAAGGCTAGCTAGTTGGGACACCAGTGCAGGGCATTAGATAAGTTTATATTTAAGCCCATCTGTTAAGGTTGGTTTTATGAATTATGCCTCATGTTGCTCCTGGCTCTCATGGAAGGATTGCTGGAACTTGCGGAGTGGGGAGTGCAGACCTGCTGCACCCTAGGAGGAACAGGGAGAGCTGCTGTGTCTCAGACATGAAATCTGTCTGGAAATGTTAGGCACAGAGGGGGAGCATGCTTCTTCCTCTAGTTGTTAGTCTTCTGTGCATTCCATGTTGACCCTTCTGCTTGGGAGGGAACGGGGTGGCTTTGCTGTGGTTTGTGACTGAGAGGATGCCAGGACTCCGTGGACTATCCTGCCCTGTCTGCTCCTGTCTGCAATCAGTCAGTCTTGGCTGCACATGTGTGGAGGCTTCTATTAATGTTTTCCTAGGGAATCCAAGTCATGCTTAGGTCATCCTCATCTTTTTAAAGTCTGGTGTCAGAGTTTGACTCTGGGAGCTGCTGCAAATGCTAGTCAGTGCAGTAAGGCCTCTGTCTAGCCCATCAGTCTGGGGAGCGTCTGCTTGCTTGTCCTGTTCACTCACATTGCATCTGGTCCTGAGGGCTGTTTGTTCATGGTCAGAGTATGATTTACCTTTGGACTCATTGAGCATCTCCCCAAAAGTAAAGAAGTCTTAGGAATCCCCAAATTGATGTGGTACAGCACCTTCAGCCTCTGTGCCTGGCTGACTTGGGGGTGACAGCACCAAATCATGTCTCTGTACTGGGTTGCATGCATTTTTGAGGAGGCAGACAAGGTGGGCTGTCTCCAAATACACATTGTGGATTCTGGGATTGTGCCTTCCTCTCCCACTACTTAAGCAGCTGTTTAAAGAGCGTGTGCTATCTGAAGAGGTGTTCCCTACCTGTTCTGAGGGGAAGGTCTCACTGGAGCGTGTTTCTCATTGACTGTTCATTGGAGTGTTTTGCTTTGTGATGGCTTTTTGGTGTGCACACACAGACGCACATTTCTCTGCTCTCTTCTCCCCGTGTGTCTGCATCTCAGGTCGTCACTGTGAGAGCGTAATAGATGTGTGTCCCCGAAAGCCTTGTCAGAATGGAGGTACCTGTGCTGTTGCCAGCAATATGCCGGATGGGTTCATCTGCCAGTGTCCCCCGGTAAGCACCGTGTCCTGCAACTGGATTGCCTGCCTCAGCTGTAGAGTTCTCTGGCTATGGTCTCATTAGTTTTACTGGTCCACTGTACATGAAAGTTCTCTTTTCTGTACTACTTGCAAAGCTGTGTCCTCGGACACTCTTTCCCCAGTCCCCTAGTTTACCTGCTTAGCTGGGAAACCCAGGGCTTCTGGGTGCCCTAGGAGAGTGATGCTGCTTGTTGTTGCCCCAGACATTTCTGCTGTTGAGGCATGATAGCTGACTTTTCTGTCTTAAACCTAGCATTAAATTTCGACAATTTCTTTTGCCTTCCTGTGTTTTCTGTGCTTACTGCAAGATTCCCCTTGTTCATGGCTCTTCTAAGTCCATTTCAAAAATGTAATAGAGCATTGTAAGTTCCTAGTTTATCCCTGAGGCTAGATCCAGAAAATCATGGCACCTGCAATGAGGCCAGAGGAATTAGGGGAAGAAAGGGTTTGCATGTGACACCTTGCCTCCAGCCCTCTTGAGTGCTGAAGAATAAACTTGTGAGTCTGGTTGTTTTGCCTTTTTTCCTCTCCATAGGGTTATTCTGGAGCAAAATGTGAGTTCAGCAGCCACAGTACTTGTGGACAAGTGAAATGCAAGAAGGGGGAGCAGTGCATCCAGACATCTTCTGGTCCACGGTGCTATTGCCCCAAGCTGTCTGTGGGAGAGGAATGCCAGACAAACACGGGTTGTGCCAGTGCTCCCTGCCAGAATGGTGGAAGCTGCCACCCTCATTCTCAGCCTCCTTACTATTATTGTCAGTGCCCTGTTCACACCCAAGGCAGCCAGTGTGAACAGCCCGTAACTTTCAGCCCAGAGCCCCGAGGATGTTTGGATTCCCAGTGTGTGGAGAAAGCGAAAGATGGCTATTGTGATGAAGACTGTAACACTCATGCCTGCCAGTGGGATGGAGGCGACTGCTCCCTGACAATGGAAGATCCTTGGGCCAACTGCTCCTCTTCATTGCGCTGCTGGATGCTTTTCAATGGACAGTGTGACGAGTTCTGCAACACACCCGAGTGCCTGTTTGACAACTTTGAATGTCAGCAAAACAGCAAAACATGCAAGTAAGGCCTGATCCTGAGAACGCTTTCTCTGTGTCACTGATGTATCTCCTGCTCTAGCGCTTTCAGTAGCTGGTACGCTTCATGCCTGCTGCTCCCACCTCTTCTGTTTGTTTCTGTTGCTGGTCCTTGCTCTGGCGGAAAGTTTGACATCAAGAGTTTCTGCTGCTTTGTGGACTATTTGTCTGCTGTGACCTAAGTTGATAGCCTGAGCAAGGGCAGTGTGTTAACCTGCTTGGTAGATTGCCCTGCTTTCTCTGGAAATGTAAATAGGAGGCATTGCACCTAAATCTAAAACTAGGTTTTAATAGCGAATGCCTCCTATTCTGAATTTCACTCCATACCAGTAATACTTGTATTTTTATCCCAGCTGTACTTGCTACCTCTGAATGTGTTGTCTAGCTTGTCTTTGTTGTGGGATTTCTTCCTCTTCAGTTATTTGTGATAAATGCCATAGCTTTGCTGTAATGATTTTCTCTTGATGAGGCAGGACATGTTACAGCTCTGTCTGTAAACAGAATAAGCAGTTCTCTTCCACTGGTACCAGAACCAAACCACGTGTTATTGGGGTGTTCTGTGCTTCCTACTTCTACCCTGCCAGATTGCAAGCTCTATCCTGGAGTTACATTTCTTCTCCTTGTATCCTGAATATGAGTGGTATTTTACCTGAAATGATTATAAAGAGTGTAAGGCCTTGGCCCCTAGACTGCAGATGTACTGTACAGAATGTGCATGTCCTATATGCTGCCTGTAACCCTTTCACTGTTCTAGGTATGACAAGTATTGTGCGGATCACTACGCAGATGGCCGCTGTGACCAGGGCTGCAATAGTGAGGAGTGTGGCTGGGATGGTCTAGACTGTGCTGGTGACAAAGCTGAGAAGCTGGCAGAAGGGACCCTGATCATTGTGGTCTTGATGCCCCCTGATGAGCTGCTGGGTGATGTTCGCAGCTTCTTGCGCACTTTGGGAACTCTCCTGCACACCAATCTGAGAATCAAGCTGGACTCCCAGGGAAACCCCATGGTATTCCCATACTACGGGGAGAAATCGGCAGCACGGAGTCGGCGATCACTTGTCATTCGCAAACACAGAGAACTAGAGCAAGAGGTCATTGGGTGAGTGGATGCCTTTGTGTTCCTCGGGCCTTGTTATGCTGGTAGCTCTTGCTTGTAGGTGTCTGGGGAATTCTGGACCGTCTAGGGCTGTAGCTTGTTTTTTTGGGGAAATGTAAAGCTATTGCAACAGCCAAATTCAGTGCTGGAGTGGAAAGATTAACTTAAAAGATTGCGGTTTAACTTAGTAGTGCTTTGTCAAAAGTTTCTGTCACTGAGTTTTGTGCCCTCTTACTCTTATCTCTGCAGCACCAGGGTGTTCCTGGAGATTGACAACCGTCAGTGTGCAGAGGATTCGGAGCAATGCTTTCAGAACACAGAAGCTGCTGCAGCTCTCTTAGCTGCTCAGGCCATCAAGGGCATGTTGCCCTATCCTTTTGTGTCTGTCCAAAGTAAGTAATTGCAGAGGGAAAACTGCTTGTGAAGGAAGGCACTCGTCAAACTTGGGCTTGCAAAATTCATGCTCAGATTATTGATCATCATCTTAATATGTCTCACTGTTCAGTGTGGTTTCTGGGAGCTAACTTATTCATCCCCATTTGCAGAAGTGTGTATGTGCAATATGCTCATTATACTCTGAGGGGACATCTGGTCAGTTAAGGCAGGGCATTTCAGTTTGGAGCCTAGTCATTTTAATACCTGTATAAACCGTAATCTCTCATGTGCTGCAGCAGTGTACCACAGGCTACAGTGATCTTGTCTGCGCTAAAAACCATTCATGTGCTCTAAGCCATGAATTCAATGAAAAGATGCCATTAGAGAGAAAGGGGGGGGGGGGGGGGGGGGGGCGGCATGCCTCAGTCTACCAGATCTTTTCTCCTCTGGCAATATGTAATGCCTTTGACTTCTGCTTCCCTCTCCCTCAGTCTGAGGCTGGACTGTGACTGTGTTCTAGATCGGTGATGTTGTCATTTCTAGTCGAGTCTTGATCTACAGATCAGCTCTCTCTGCACTGATTCAGGGTGGCTGTCTTCAGCCGGCAGGACTCTGGAGGAAGGAGCAAGATCTTCAGTTCAGCAGTCATATACTCCAAGAAATATTTTAAGAGACAAGATCAAGGGAAGCCAGAAAGACAGGATGTATTCATACAAATGCTGCAGCAGAGCTTAAAACTTCCTCAAGCCTTTGCTCTAAGTACACCACAGTATAGAGACACTCTTCGGTAGGGAGGACTGTGAGTGAGAAAAGTGTAGACTGAAGATCGTTGTCTCCACATTGTTAATCTCATTGTACTTTAACTGGATTTTTTAGGTGAACCCTTGTTACCACCGAAGACGCAGTTGCTTTACCTACTGGCTGTGGCAGCTTTGATCATCCTCTTAATCCTTCTCTTGGGTGTGATGATGGCAAAGCGTAAGCGCAAACATGGTTCGCTGTGGCTCCCAGAGGGCTTTATTCTGCGCAGAGATCCTAGTAATCATAAACGCAGAGAGCCAGTTGGGGAAGATGCTGTTGGACTCAAGTAAGTTTGCACTTAGGCCACTGACAGTGTGTTAGAGGATTTTGAGAATGTGATGTATAAATCTTTCATTAAAGGCACTTAACTCCATAGAGAAAGCTGCCTTTTAAGCTAGACTTTCTTAGTCTGTTTCTCTAAATTTTAATACATTTGGACAGAAGAACTTTAACTGTAATCTATAAAATGCTAGTAAGGAATCTGATCTCTGTTTATGTGTGGTTTCCTGACACTCTTGTTTAGTTCAGCGGTTGGGTACTGTTTGCCTAATTTTCTCCTGGAATAGGTGAGATTTTTAGGTTGTTAGGTGTCAACGATCTTTTAATACATCTAGCTCAATGTGTTAAAGACATGACTCAGAAATAATGGAAAATTTCAAAAGAACCTTATTTATGCAGTTTTGGCTTTCCACTGAATTAACCGAGTTTGCAGTTCTAAATGTATTTAATGCCACTGTTGGCTGCCTGAGATTTTTAATTTCTTGGTTCCTCTATTTGCAAGCTACCAGACTTGCAAGCATCCTATCCTTGATCTCTGCAGGCTAGTGTAAGTAGGAGTAGTAGCACCTGCTCGGCTTGCAAAGTAATGTGTTCTCCTTGTTTGTTAGAAATCTGTCAGTCCAGATACCAGAGGGTAACCTGGCAGATTCTGGACCAACTGAACACTGGGCAGGTGATGGTGGACCTCAGCCAAAGAGAGCAAAGGTAAGGAGCTCCAAGACTTGAATATTGCCTGAAAATGAAACTGCTAGTGAGGAAAACAGCGGCATTAACTTCTGGAATATGCCCCTTGCTCAAAATCTCCCTTGACCTAGGATTTGGAATGCATAACTAGTGATATCTGAGGAGCAAATCCTCAGGTTAACACTGCCACCACAGGCCACTAGAGAAACTAGGTAACTTCTGTTCCAGTGTCCCCTCCCTACCCAAGCCCTGCTGCATCAAAAGGGAAGAAAAGGTTAATGGTAATGTAATGTCTTGCAGTTCAGGCCTGATAACATGTAGTGGGGGTGTGAAAGCTGATAATGCCAAGCAGAAGTAAATGGAGACTGTCATTAGCTTAAACAATGCTTTTAACATTGCTAAAAACAAGCAATTAGCTTAAAACAAACAAAAACAACAAAAAACCCCAATAAAGCTAAGAAAACCCCATGAACCTTCAGTGGTTTTGGCCACTAGATGAGCATTTTGAAGCAACTGTTTATTTCCTATGCCCAGGCTGAAGATCAAGCCTTGCTCCCAGAAGGCGATGAGCAGATAGATCAGCGCCAGTGGACACAGCAGCACTTGGAGGCAGCAGATGTCTGTGGGAGCACATCACTAGCCCTTACACCACCTCAAGCAGATCAAGAAGTGGATGTTCTGGATGTCAATGTCAGAGGGCCAGGTCAGTACTCTAGAGCATCCATCTGTTGTGCCGGCCAGCCACCAGCCTCCCCATCCCCAATGGCTAGGATCGCTAACATTTAAAAATTATGTGGAGTACACAGTGCACTCCAGACAAGAAAGCTGGAGATTGGATCGTGATCTGTAGCACATGGAATATATCATGAAACCAGGAGAAAAAGAATTCACTTAGCGAGCACCTGTAGGAACTACAGCTGTAGGATCTCCTTTATGATTATGCATGTCTAAAAGATCCTGTCAGAATGCCACAGCGGCAGAAATTTGGAATGCGTAGTTGTGCTGGAAATAACACCAAGCTTCTCCAGCTGGATCACTGCAGAGATTTATGCGAAGGACCAACTTAGCAGGGTTTATACCTGAGGCGTCTGCTCTCTGGGGTGAAGGCAAGGATGGCCCATTCCTGAATAAGATGACTTCTGGCAGACAGTATACCCAGATTAGCAGTGTGTGAGACATCTGTGCTGGGATAGAGCACATGATTTTTTTTTTAATTCATATTTATATGATTTATATCCTCAGATTACGGTGATCAACTCACTGAATTCGTAACACTACTGTGAACTTTGAAGGAGGCTTCTTTAAGACACACATGCGCACGCAGGCTTGCTCTCTTTCAGCCTTGAATGACTAGATACAATAAGAATGCTCTGCTGCTTTTTAGAAGCGTAGCGCTAAGGCTGTGTAACCTGGCAAGGGGCTGGGTGGGTCACCCAGTAATAGCTAATTCCTGTGTTCTGAGAGGAGAACGTTGACCAAGAACTTTATCCCAGTTGGAAGAGCTGCAAGAATGGCTCTTGTTCATATGCGGAGAGGTGATTCTGATGATACTGCTGCAACTGGTTTTTATTGGATTTTGTGGGAGTATTTCCATGCAGTTTAATGACTGGACCCATTCTCTCAGTTTCCTTCTATTGTCTTTTCTGCTCATTGACCCGTTAGCCCTCCTAAATGCAAAGCATAGGGAAGGAGGGGTTTCTGTGTAACGAGTGTGAGAACATAAACCATCGGTTTCTGCCAAATTTAAGCTTTTCTTTATTTCCCCTATTGAAGCTTCTAGTTGTGTGGCGGGGTAAAAGCTTTCCAAGTGCAGGCGATAATGTTCTTAAGACTTCAGACTGCTTATTTTCACGTTCACCCAAAGCTTTGTCTAGCAATAGAATAATACTGACCTGTGAGTTGCTTTCCTGCCATTCAGATGCAACTGTGAAGCTTCCAGTAAGCTGCTGTAAAGTATCCCCCCGTGGCATCAGAAGCAAGCAAGCTGAGTTACTGTCGGGGAGAAATCATGTAAAAAGTTTTGGAGTAATGGGTTCGTAAGGAGGGGTAGGATTGCTCACAGTTAACGTAGCTATTCATCTGCCCTGGCCACCTGCCGCCTCCTTCGCAGGCGCAGGGAAGAAATAGGCACTTCTGAGAGGCAGTTCATCTCTGTCTCAAGCAGAAGTCTCCTGAAGACTAAACGGCTCGCACTCTAGTAATGCTTCGCTGCCTCTAATTACAAAGAGCGTTGAGGCTGACTGACTCAGGTGCAGGTGTCTGGGCTGGAGCCATCTGAAGCTGTGCGAGTTAATCCTAGCCACAGGTCCAGGTGACAGGTAGAACAGTAGAGATCTTTTCTAGAGAGAGGAGAGGCAAGTCAAAATGCCTCGATGTACCAAGGGCTTGTTCCCTCTCTTAAGGAACTGCAGAAGGTGCTGAATTAAGTTTAGGGGGATCCAAGAGGTCCAGTCTCCTACAGAAGCATTGCCTAGCGACTTTGCCAGTGGGTGCTTTACATCCCAGTATATTGTGCCTGTGTGAGTCTTTTGGTTGTACCTGTCTGGTGAACTGGCTTTACCGTCTCGCTCCAAGTTTGGCATTTACTTGGGGGCTGTCTTCTTGAAAGCAAACAGAAGACTCTTTATAAAATGTTGCTGTCATCTTTGTCTCCCCACGCTGTTCTTTCTCTGTGTCCCACAGAGTAGTGAGGACATTCTTTTTACTGGAGTTACTGTGAGTGTGTAACCAGGGTAATGCAATTATAGGCATAACTGGTAACACCACCTATAATTAAAACTGGTGAACTGTCCCTATTATGTGCCCCTCTTATTCAGTTACTAAAACTTCAGTGGTTCAGACTGGAATTTTCCATGCTGTGTGTCTGCCTCCAGCTGGATCCTTTTGGGTTCTTTTCCAGCTATTTCAGAGAACAAGCTGGAACGAGGAGAAAAGGCATTGTGTCCGTGGCTTTTTTTCTGGTAGTCCATCAAGCACTTAATTGTGATGGTCTAGCTGGATGTGCTTTTTACGAGCCTCATAAAACTACCCGTGTGTGGCCAACTAAGAAAGCTCTGAAAAGGGCTGCACGTACCTGGGAGACTTCTTGGAGGGTGGCAGCTGATTTTTCCAAGGATTTAATGCGTACTATAGCTGTGTCCCTGTAGGGCGGCTAGGGGTGATCATCCAGAACAACTGCAGCGATTGAACAAGCAAGACCTTTCCTGCGAGTGGTTTTCCCAGGGCTGTGGTGCTGGAGAAAAGGAAAGCTCCTTTCTGCGCTCCGTCTCTCTGCTTTTTCTGTCAGGGCAGTACGGAGGAGACCACAGCCTGACTTGAATACTGAGAAGTATTCATTTGGGACAAGGAAGCAGAGCCAGCAGTGGGAGGGAGAGCACAAAAGGAGGTATAGCCTCGGACAACAGGCAAGAGGGTCTATAGACGGGACTGGATCTTGGAACTGAACCCAGGCCCATACGTCAACACTTCGCTGCCGTCCAACAAATCCTGAGAAAGTAGCTCGGTGAAAGCCTGTGTGCCCTGTGACTGGGAGCCACTAGGAGGAGCGTGCATTCTGCTGCCAGCCTGCCTGGGGAGCAGGTCTGGAGGCCACACCTCTGCTGGTGCTCAACCCTGTTCCCTGGGGAGGGCGATGGATTTCTAGAAAATTTTGAGACTGTCCTAAAACAGAGGGTCAGGAATGCTAGGTGATCAGAAGTTGGGACATGGGAGCAGGGCACCAGAGCTGTGTATATTACTTCCAATAGGAGATCATCGCCTTGTTTATCTGCACAGAATCCTAATTCTGCCGTATGGCTTTCTGCAGGGCTCATGCACTTCACTCACTGTAGATTGAGAGTTGTGCAGGCAGGGAAGCTATTGTCTGTAGGGTCCAGGAAGGTCCCCTGCTTGTCTGTGGAAGAAATCAGGCACGTGCTGAAAGATTGTCTTGAATTTCTGCTAGCAAGCCACACTGGAGAAGCAAAACTTGTGTCTGCCTTTGCAGAGCTCCAGTGGGGCACTTAGCACAGAGTGGTTCGCTCCTGCTGCCATCTTCGTTCCTTTTACTTTCTAGATGCCTATGATGTGTGTGGAGTCAAGCAGTAGGATCAGTAAGCAAGCATTAGTGTCTACAGTTAAAG
This sequence comes from Falco naumanni, assembly GCF_017639655.2. Classification (NCBI taxonomy): domain Eukaryota; kingdom Metazoa; phylum Chordata; class Aves; order Falconiformes; family Falconidae; genus Falco; species Falco naumanni. Next base: position 9,315,953 of record NC_054064.1, on the reverse strand, counting down.
TCTTCGGGTTTAGGTAGTGATTATCTTGTGATGTTCAGAGTCTGCTGAAACTGAAGACGGTTTCCTTTGCTCTGCTTTGCCGTCACTGTCAGGTTACTGTGATACCACCTCTTCTGTTGCAGATGGATGTACTCCACTTATGTTGGCATCTCTGCGTGTGGGCGGCTCCGATATCAGCGATGATGATGAAGATGCAGAAGATTCCTCAGCAAATATAATAACAGATTTGATCTATCAAGGCGCCAACCTGCAGGCCCAAACAGACCGCACTGGGGAGATGGCACTGCACCTAGCAGCCCGGTACTCGAGAGCAGATGCTGCGAAACGTTTGCTGGATGCTGGTGCAGATGCTAATGCACGGGACAACATGGGACGAACTCCCCTGCATGCAGCTGTGGCTGCTGATGCTCAGGGTGTCTTCCAGGTACAGCAACTGAAGAACCCTTTTGAGAGTAGCTGTGCTCTGTAGTTATACAAGCCTGCCGAAGCTGCGCTCTGTTCGCTCACAGCCTTGCTCTCCTGCCTTCCACAGTGTAATGGCCAGGCAAAACTGTATTTTACACCCAGGTTCCTCAGGTATTCGTAGCTTGAAAAATTCAGCATGCGTGAATCATCTGGCATGTATTTATTTGGTCTGTTTGCCTCCGTTACCTGGGTGTCTGCATTTCAGTGCTCAGACAGCTTTTTCATTATAAAGTTTTAGTTTCTGCCAGATCCTCAGTTTTGGTCTGTAGCAATATTGAAAAAACCCACTGTCTTCCCCTGTTGTCCAGATCCTGATCCGTAACAGAGTGACAGACTTGGATGCTCGGATGAATGATGGAACGACCCCGTTAATTCTGGCCGCACGTCTGGCAGTGGAAGGAATGGTGGCCGAGCTAATTAATTGCCAGGCAGATGTGAATGCTGTTGATGACCACGGTAATGGGAACGCGACATACTGGCTGGGCAAATATTTGTCATGGTGTGAGCAAGGAGGGGTGGGCTTCTGCTCTCCTGGAGTGTGGGCTACTCATAAATTCTGTAGCTAAATCAGACGCTAGGCTCTCCTGTGGAAGTCCTCCCAGCAGTAATAGACTGCAGGCTGCTGCACAGTGGCTTGGTTAAACAGTCCTGGAAGAGAAACAGAAGAAATACAGGATTGGATATGCTGGGATTTTCTGGGCTGCAGACATGACTCTGTGGATAGATTATTTAAAAAATAAAAATTAAAAAATTCCAGAGCAAGTGCTGCAAGTCCCATTGCATACTCCCATAACAGGAGTGCGTCACAATGTGGCGATTTCCAAAGCGTAAATGTGACTTCAGGACATGTTCACGTGCCGTGAGCTGCACTGCAGTTGCTTTCTTCCCTCAGTGTACTCAGTCCATCTGGTGCTTTAGGAAATAGCTTCTCCGTTTGTTACTGAAGTTGCTGGGTTTCCCTGCAGGTAAATCTGCTCTTCACTGGGCTGCTGCTGTCAACAATGTGGAAGCAACACTAGTGCTGCTGAAAAATGGGGCCAACAGAGACATGCAGGATAACAAGGTACGGTCTGGGTGTGCTCGGCGTGGCTGTGCTTCCTAACTCAAAGCATCTTTTTGCTGTTGGTAGTGAACCAAGTTCAGATTTTCTAAACTGGGTCCTCGCTGCAGGTCTTCCAGACCTAGACTGCAACTGGAACTCTCCCCGAGTACTGGGTGTCTTGTAGGATTTCTGATATGGGAGAGCAGTTCTCTCCCTTGTTTGGCCAAGTCGTGGGTAGCAGTGCTGTCCTGCTTTTCTTGCAGGAAAGGAATGCAATACACAGGCAACCGTGTGTGAGAGCACCAGGGCGAAGTGCTGCTGGTGTCAAGCAGCTGGGTTCCAGTTAACAGGCACAGGTTGGGCAGCACAGCAGCAGTTGGATCCTGTCACATTTCCAAGGCGCTCAGTGCCAGGTGGATGTGGGGAAGAAGCCCCTCTGTTTGAGAGACAGTCTGCACTGCACAGACCTCCTGTAGCTTCGCTCCTAGTTTTTGCTGTATCTTAGTCCTTGATTTCTTTCCTCTGCCTAGGTTTTCTTTTTTGGATTATTACGTATTGCTCAGTGGATTTTAGAGCTACCAACAAGCTGCAGTTCGTTACTGGGCTGTCTTAGTCGCTTGTACCTTTCCCTCATAGGGGTCAGTGGGAGAAAGGCACACAGTTCCTCCAAGGACCCGTGGCAGAATAGTGTGCTTTGCGGTGGGATGGTTTAGGCTGCGTGCTCCGCTGCCATCTATGAAATCATCTCCTGTAATCTGCCTTTTTCAGTGGGCACCTCTCAGGATGGGCTGTTCTTGGAGACAGTTAATGGGACACAGAGCTTCCAAGTGTTGCCACACCGTTAAGGGCTTGTTAGCTGTAAGTCAGTCCCCCCATGCTGAAGCCGCTAAAGTATTTATTCCCTGTGTTTTCAGGAAGAGACGCCACTCTTCCTTGCTGCTCGAGAAGGCAGTTTCGAAGCAGCAAAAATCTTGCTGGACCACTTTGCCAATCGAGACATCACGGACCACATGGACCGCCTGCCCCGCGATGTGGCCCAGGACCGGATGCACCATGACATAGTGCAGCTTCTCAACGAGTACAATGTGGCACACAGCCCCGCTGGGCACCCCGGTGCCATGCTGAACTCTGCCCTCTCCCCGGTCATCTGTGGCCCAAATAGGTCCTTCCTCAATCTGAAGCACGCTTCCTTAAGCAAGAAGTCACGAAAACCGAATGCCAAAGGCATTATGCCCACAAACCTCACCAAAGATGCAAAGAGGAGAAGGAAGAAGTCCCTCAGTGAGGGCAAAGGGCAGTTTTCAGAGAGCTCGGTGACCCTGTCACCAGTTGATTCCCTAGAATCGCCACATGCTTTTGCATCCGAACCAACATCGTCTCCCGTGATGCCATCGCCGGGGGTGTTACACTCGTCGCCCAGCTCACTGCTGACTGCTCCGTCGGTGCAGGCCGCGCACACCATGTCCTTCTCCAACCTCCACGAGATGCAGCCCTTAGGACGCGGGTCTGGCACGGTGCTCCCGTCCGTCAGCCAGCTGCTTTCGCAGCACAGAACCACCCCTCCTAACAGCGGGCTTGGCAGGCTCCGGCCAGCCGACGTTTCCACCGAGTGGATGAACCGTATGGAGGTGAACGAGTCCCAGTACAACGAAATGTTTGGCATGGTGCCGCAGGTGATGCATTCGCACCCCAGCGTGTCTCAGCAGAGTGGATTGGTTCAAGCAGATACAAAGCACATGGGAGTTTCCAGGGAGTCTCTGCCCCCTATCATGACTTTCCAGCTGGTTCCCAAGGGTGGCATAAACCAGCAAGCACTGCCGCAGCAGGCCCAGTCAAACTGCGCTCAGAACATGGCTGGGCCTCTTAGCTCCATGTACCAGATACCGGATTTAGCTCAGCTGCCCAGCGCCTCGTTCTCCATGGCTGCCATCCCTCAGCAGGACGGGCAGGTGGCTCAGACGGTCCTCCCAGCTTACCACCAGTTCCAGAGCTCGATGGGGAAGTACCCCACGCCTCCCTCACAGCACAGCTGCTACTCCTCGGCCACAGAACGGACTCCTAGCCACAACCGGCACTTACAAGGGGAGCACCCATACCTGACTCCATCGCCCGAATCTCCAGACCAGTGGTCAAGCTCCTCCCCACACTCTGCCTCTGACTGGTCTGATGTGGCAACCAGTCCCAGTAACAACCAGCGTGGGCCAGCGGCCGCTCACATGACAGAGCAGCAGCGGAAAAACATGCAGGTGTATGCCTGAAGGCTGGCCAAGGTGAAGCCCGATTAAAGCAGACTCCAGAACTCATGAAGGTCTTCCAGGATAGAAATGAAGAACCATTTTAGTATCCAAGAGTCTTAATGAGCCCAGGCTGTTTTTTCCTTGGAGGGACTGTGGTCGCTGTGGGCTTGTATGCTTTTATGCTAAACAGAGAACTGTAGAAGCTGGTGACGGAGAAGGCCGGCTGGGTCACTTCTAACCGACACCCATGCACCTTGGATGTGATTGCTGTCTGCACTGGATTCTCCAGCCTGCTCTTAAATCTGTTCCACCATTTCTTTGGGGAGACAGCTCTTCAGCTTAATACATCTCATGGTCGTTTCTCCAGAAATTAAACCAGCTTTGTATCCTTATTTTGTTACTCCTCCTGTTACCCACGTAACTTCTCTCTGAAGCACCTTCTACTAGTTCTCCTCGAGTTCAAGTTGCCTTGCCTTGTCTTGACACAGCTCAGAGCTGCACCCGCGTTCCTAGACCCCTCCTTCCCTCGGCTGCTCTTGCTCAGCAAGCTAGCCGGACTTCCCAAAACACCTGCAGGTCAAGTGACACCTTCTGTCATGCAGCTTCACCCTTCCCTCTTCAAGTCTTTTGTCTTATACAGACCCACTAACACCCCTTAGTGTTCTCACTGCCTGCCCCCCCCAGGTATTATGAGATTATATAGAAATATAGTCTTCCCCTAGGTCTTTCCCCCCCCCAAAAAAAAACGCTGGTCTGACCTGGTCTTCCCTCCGCGGTGACCTGTAGGCACATCTCTCTCGAGTTGTATGTCTTCCCCGAGACACACCTGACCGTTTTGACACACTACCCTCCCTGTCCCCCCATCCTGCCAGGTGTGTCCGTGACTGCCTTCACGGGCTCCCATGCCGGAAGAGATGCCCTGCAACCGACACAGGCCTTTTAGGAAGCTCTCGGGATGCGCATGAGTGTTTCAGAACCTGATGACAGACGCTCCCAGTGTTCTTGCACAGTACCCCCCTCCCCTCCATCCAAGGGTGGCTGTGTCCTGTCCTCCAGATAACATATGCTGCCTCTTTGTGGTATTATTAAGAAGCGTCAAGGATGTCATTAAGTGTTTGCAGCACGTCTCCTGCGTCAGGAATGGCATCCAGCCCTTTGAAAATTGTCCCTTTCACTTCAGCCCTGGGACAAGGCTGCCTTGTCTTCCTCTCCCAACAGGGAGGCTGCAGCACTGGCTCCCAAGCAGGCTTCCAGCCGCAGCAGTGTGCCTGAAACCAGGAGCTGGGCTTAAGCAGCAGACCAAAAAGCTTGGACACCGTTGCCTAATGCTGTTTGGTTAACAGGTTTGGGGCTGTCCTCTGCACTCAGCTTCAGCCTGTACCGAGATTTCCCGACTGAGGTGCCTGACGTGCTCTGTGGGGTGGTGGTGCCATTTGTGCTGCGGTTCCCCCAGTATTTTCGGAGTTACGGAAGCCAGCTGTCACTGACCTTAGGCAAACAGCCGCTCTTTCTGCTTTCCGCAAGAGTAGCGCTTCCCTGAAGGGCTCTGAACCAGTCAGCAGCCGAAGCGAACACTTGTGGGGGTGGTTTGCTCCTACCTCTTCGGGGGAACCCTGCAGACACATGTTCCAAAGAGATCGGGGCTGTCGGCTGCCGCTAAAGGACAGAGAACGCCGCTCCCCTCCAAGCAGCGGCCATTCAGCATCCTACCATGTACAGTATTTTCTCTGATGTTTCTTTCCATTCTAATCAAAAGTAAAAGCTTTTTAATATTTTTTTTTTTTTGATTCTACTCAATGGTACATGAAGGCAGGGCCTCAGAAGGAGCTGGTTCACGGGGCCATTGTTTTGGGCTGAAGTTTTTAATTCTGAAGTTACTGCTTTTTACGACGCACAGAGCATTCCCCGGCACGCTCGCTGCAGTGTGTCCTGTGAAGCTGAGCTGCAACCAACTCAGATCTCCAGGCAGGAGCCTGCAAGCTCCTGGAGGTCTGTCCAGGTACATGTTTCACTGCAAATAATGAAGTGTTGCTACATCGATGCTAAAGAAACAAAGGGCTTTTCCTTGTTAGCCCCAAATAACCAAGTGCCTTTTTATATATGTGGCTACCTTTTACAAGATGAGTGCTTTCTGTGGAATGAAGCCAGTTTCGTGCCTGGTGTGTTAATATGATGGCCCTCTGCCTTTTTTTTTTTTTTTTTTAACTACTTGTAAAGATAATATCTCCTTAAGGTGGTATTTTATCTCATAAGTTGTAGAGTAACCATTCACACAGCAGCATTTTCCTACATTAATAATGGAAAATATTTGCTTATTTTTACATTTTTTATAAAAGTCTTTTATGAAAATAGTTGCTGCAAAATGTATAAGCAATTTTTATCCCCAGAATAAAGAGTATGTGCCCAGTGTCTGTGTGCTGCTGCTTTTGTTTGTCTTCCCAGCTACCGTGGCACAGCCACTGGATTATAAAATGATTCGTTGGTGTTCAGTAGCTGTTGAGGCCCCTGACAAGGGAGGGCTTGGTGGGACCTCCACGGTCCGTGTCGGGAAGAGAGCTGCTGGGGATCACGGGCGCTCTGTCCTGTGGCTCGGCAGCGCACGGACCCCAGCGCTTCGCTCCGTCCCGGGGAGCTGTCCCTGGGCGCTGAAAGCAGCCTGGCTCGGGCGTAGCAGGAGGATTCGGGGTGTCTTGGTTAGCTGGGCCGGGGGGCGGGAACCAGCAGCCAAGCAGCTGGGCATAATGGGAAGGATGGGGAGGGAGTGGGATGGATGGGGCCCTTCTGAGATGCTGTGAATAAGAGCTCTTGCTTGCCTGGGAGTCTGGGAGCTGGAGAAGGGCTGCGGCTTCTGGAAAGGTGGTGAGCAAGTGTGGGTGAGGCAGTGGTTAGTGGAGGCGTGTATTCGCTTGCCCTTCCAGGTCCTGCTTGCTTCGCTGGGCTGCTTGCTGTTCTTCCAGCTGGGAGGAGGACCCTCATCCTTGGAGCTGAGGCTGCCTCCCTGGCTTTGGCTTGGCACCTGATGCATGAAGATGCGTGATTCTCCAGGCTCTGAACCGGCATCGCAGCTCCTCCTTCGCTGTTTTCAGACTGGAAAAGTTCAACTTGAACAGGGAGAGAATGAACTGAGGATGGCTGCCGTGCTGGATTCTGAGCAGGGAGCTGCCACGAAGCCTTGGGCCTCACTAGTGCTCCCCGGGCTGGTTTCCAGCTCTCGCCACAGTCTCGGATGGAGCTGGTAGCTGAATTATGCTGCCTAGCAGGGGTAAAGCTGCCGGGGGCATTTTAAGGGTTTAATATTCAAACAGCGCAGTTCCTTTATCTTCTAGTAGAGCCAGCTTGGCAAGTACAAACCTCCGGGAGGCTTTCATCCGTGTTCTCTCACAGGTTGCACATCTGTGCCAAAGTTTAGCGAGCTCTGCTGTGGCCCTGGCGCAGCTGTGCCGATGCTCAGGCTGAGACTTGAAACCGCATCTCCTCGGGGACGGCACATGCCTCCTCCCCTGCCTGGGATGGCGAGGGGCTTGTGGAAACTCGTGTTGCATCCAAGTGAGCCGAACTGAACCAGCCAGGCGGGGAGCTGGGGCGTCCCGTGTCTAACTGAGGGGTGGTGCAGTAGCCTTGGGCTCCTGTGGGGAATATTTTCATGGTTTTTCATAAAACAAGGGTAGAATCCTGTCTTCTGGGGGGTTGCTGTGTGTGAGGGGTGCCCCCATTTGTTGGAGCTGGCTGGTCTCAGTAAGGTGGTTTCTTTCCTGAGGTAGGGTAGCAGGCAGCAGCTGTGTCTGGATACAAGGTGGCTTTACCTGTTTGATCCCTGAGAGTGCCTGGCAAGCTGGCACCTGAGGTCTTGGGAAGCAGCAGCAGCTCTATCCCAGCTGCGTGGGTGAAGAGATGGGTCTGATCCTCCTCCCTGCCCGGGGCGAGAGCCAGACCTGCCTCTGCATGCTGCCATGGCTGCGCCCTGTGGGTGTAGCAGCTCTGGCTGGCTGCGTGTTTCGGCAAAGGAGCGGTGGGACATCCCTGGGGGATGCAGCTGGAGCCTGACAGCCAGAACACCTTCAGCCGGCTCCCAGCCCCCTGTGCTGGGGGTAACGGGGCTCAGCTCCGGGGCTGGAGCCCTGGGTGGCTCCCAGTGGCCTCCCCCAGGGGTCTCCGGGAGGGCTGGGGGAAGGAGCACCGGGCAGCAGGTGCGGCTGGCAGCAGCAGGGTGCTGGGCAGGAGCTGGCAGCTTTGCAGGAGGCCACGGGACTGGGACCGGCAGCGGGAAGAGCTTTCAAAGCTGCTTTGGTGTGCTAGGAGCCAGGGAAGTCCTGCTGCAGAGCAGCGTGCTCAAAGCAGTGAGGTGGATGAGCTTCAGCTCCCCGGCACCGGTGCAAGCGGGCACCCTGGTGAGCACGAGGGCCAGGGAAGGCTGTGCCCGACCTCGCCAAAGGGCTCCAGCTGCTGGGGCGGGGGGCTGCCCCCTCTGCGGCTCCGTGCCAGCACCAGCCTCCCCCGGTACCCTCCATGGGGCAGGGGCAGTGGGTGGCTGCTGCTGCACCACCTGCTCCATCCTTCCTGGAGGGACACGGTGACGAAGCCCTGCGTCACTGCCAGGTGCAGGGGCCCGGGCACCCCCACTGCTATCTGATGGCACCCGCCAGCCCCTGGCCGCAGGCTGTTCCCACATCCCTGTGTTCTGCATCCTGCTGACAAACATCCCCCGGCAGTTCAAACAAGGGTGGTGTGTGGGTGACGCACGGCGGAGCTGCCGGGGTGTGGGGCCCGGCTGGCTGCTGTCCCTCGGCCGGGGACGCGGGCAAGACCAGCGAGTGGTACCCACGGCCCGGCCGCTCGCGGCAGGGATGCTCCAGCCGGGATCAGGGCAGTCTTCCCCTGGGGCTCACCCCTGCCAGCCCCCCGGAGCAGTCAGGGCTGGGCCAGTGGGCATTCCTGCCCGGTGCCAGGCTGCTCTCTGCTGCAAGATTATCTCTGTGTCTTCGTTGGTAATTAATGGTAATTGCAGGGGGTTTATTGACCAACTAGGAGAGGTTCTTCCTGTCTTTTCTGGAGGGACGTGGAATGCAAACAAAATAGAGATCTGGGCAGCTTTCCAGCCAAGTGGAGGGATTCCAGTAGGATTTTTATGGTGGGAATCACCTGAGCTTGGGCAAACAGTGATGCTGGTGAGCACTGGGCTATAAAGGGCAGCTCCTCTCCTGGTGATCCAGGAGAAGTCGTTATTCCTCACCATCTCCGGACAGCAGGTGAGGAAGGGGACACTCACTGGGTGGCCGGGGCCTCGGCGTGCTCCAGGGTGGCTCGTGGGTTGAGCAGGAGCCAGTCCCAGCCCTGGCAGATCCTGGGGGAGCTGAGCGCTGCCCTTGCTGGATGGGGCAGGCTGCAACAATGCAATTTCCAGCCCCGCGTTGACTTTTGTCGCTGCTTCTTTGAGGGGAAGACAAGCTGAGTCTGCAAATCAGCCCCAGTGCCCAGGGATTAGCCCAGATAAAGGGGATCTGCACTGATGCGGACGATTTGCATCCCCAGCCTGGCAGCCCTGTGAGCTTGGGGAGTGAGAGCGATGCTGTGCACGTAGTCCTTGCAGCCCTACCGGCCCTGGCCCTGCCTGTGCCGCAGCTGCTGCCGCCCGGTGCCAGGGCATGGCATGTGGCCATGGCAGCACTCCCCCCATGTCCCCGCAGAGCAGCTTGGCTCACCCAGATGCCTCCCACCAAGGCTGGGACCAGTGGGGCCAGGACCCCCTGCTGCCAATGTGAGCTGGGGACCCCGAGCCGTGCCTGGGAAAAGGGGTGCAGGCACAGGGCAGTGACCTGTGCCAGGGAGGGGAGAGGGATGCACAGTCTCCAGGACTGCCATCCCCTCCAGCCAGCTGAAAGGGGCCAGATTCAGTCCACAGCAGGGTGGGTTTGCACCCTCTGGGCACAGGCAGCATCCCCTGTCCCTGAGGGACCTGGCATCACCCCCTGAGCTTTTACAGGGGGCACTTCCAGGAGCAAGGAGGATGGTGGCAGTGGCCAGATTCACCCTCGTGCTGCTGGGCTGCGTGGGGCTCCTGTGGCCAGCCGGTGAGTCCCACCACTCGGGGGGCAGCTGCTCGCCCAGCTGGGCCGGGAGGGAGCCACGCTCCTCTCCAGCCGGCCATGCCAGCCGTCCCCCATCCCGCCGTGCTGCCCTCCCTCCGCAGGCGCCCGGTACATAGACTACTGCCCCAAGGGCTGGTATTACTACAAGCTCAACTGCTTCAAGTATTTCAGTCAGCTCCGGAGCTGGGACGAGGCTGAGGTAAGACTGCTGGGGTACCCAGGCGGCCGGGGACCCCCCATGTCCCTGGGGTGCCTGGTCAGTGACGGCTGTCCCTGCAGCGGCAGTGCCAGGCCAGCCACACCAGCGCCCACCTGGCCTGGGTGGAGGAGCCCAAGGAGGCAGCCACCCTGCAGAGGGTCATCTCCTACTACCAGCGCGTGCAGCCCGTCTGGCTCGGCCTCCGCTACGGGCAGGAGGTGAGGCGGGGGGCGGGGGGGGGAGGGCAGGGGGCGGGGGGCAGGGGGCAGCCTCTGACCCCCCTCGCCCTGCACAGAGCCAGGCCTGGCAGTGGGTGACTGGGGACAAGTACAGCGTCACCAGTGGGCTGGCTCGGAGCGGTGCCCACAGTGGCACCTGCGGCATCCTGACCCATCTCAGCGGTGAGTGCCCGGACCCCACCGCCACTTCCAGCGCTAGCTCTTGGACAGCATCCCTCCTCCTCCTCCTCCTCCTCCTGCTCCTCTGGGCCCTGTCCCCTCCAGGGGCTGCGGTGGGCAGAGCTGGTGCCCCTGCCCTCGCTGCTGCCCCCGCCAACCCCCAGCCCATCTCTCCATCAGGCTTCACCCTGTGGTCCAGCGCCGACTGCTCCCAGCGCCATCACTACGTCTGCAAGTTCAGCCCCGTGCACTGAGCACGGCCCTGGGGCCTGGGGGGGATCCCACGCCAGCGACGCTCCCCTCCTGCCACCCCTGCTCGTCTCCCCCCACTTCCTAAAAATACATCTATAAAAAAAGAAGCATGCAAGTGCTGTGTGAGCTCTGTGCTGCTGCAAAGCCTTGGGCTGCTCCGGGCGAGGGAGAGGCGGGTGCTGCCGCAGCTCCCGGGTTCCCCAACTCCGGGGGCTTGGGCAGTGCCGGTGCCACCGGAGCTGCTTGGGGGTGAGCTCCCGGGAGCCGTGGGGCCGGTGGCTCTCCCAGTCGGGTGCTGGTGTTTGCTCACCCCCAGCCCTCTGGTGCCAAATGGGACAGGTGTCCCTGGGGTGCAAAGTGCATGGACAGGGTTGTCCCCAGGGTGCCGGTGTCAAGATGTGGGGCACAGACATGGGTGGGGATGGGAGCTGGCATGGGGGTGCAGGCATGGGGATGGGTGCCCCCCGCCCCCTGCAGACAGCTCCACGGGGGTCCGGGGGCTGCGATGCTGCCCTGTGGCCATGTTGACAGCAGCAGCGAGACCAAAGGTCCGTTCTGGTGTCACCGCAGTGTTGCCACAGGCATCACGTGGCTGTTTACTCTGCTGTTTTGAAGACGGCTCTGCCCCTACCCAGCTCATGGTTTTTTTCGCCCCCGGAGCTGCGGCACGTGATGGAGGTGGACCGCTTCCCAGGTGGCACGGATGGTGGTGGCACCACAGCCGAAGCTGCCCTCTGCTCCCTCCCCAGGACAGCCGGGGAGGCCACGCAGCACCTTGCACCAGCCGCAGTGACCGCAGCTGTGCCAGCCAGGCACCGGGGCTGCCACCAGCCCTTGGCACGGGGAGCAGGGGCTGCAGGACAGCCCGTCCCGCTGCTCGGCCCCAGCTCCGGCTGAGCATGTCCCCGGGGTTTGGGGCATGAGACAGAGACATCTTGCAAGTTTCCCCCTCCAAAGCCAGCGCTTGCTCTGCCGGCCCTGTCGCGTTGGCTGGCGCTTGGTGACCTTTGAGCGCTGGGGTCTGGCGGGCTGATAAGGGCCAGGAGGGCTGTGCCGTGCCACCCACGCAGTTTATAAAAGCACCACACAAGGCCCATCCTGCTGTCTGTCCTGCCGTCTGTCCCTCCGTTCCTGCAGCGGCCGGGGTGAAGATGCTGCGCTTGGTCGGCCGCGCCGCACGCTGCTGGGGGGCAAGGCAGGCACCGCCAGGGCCAGAGCGGGCAGCCCACGGGACCCAGCACTCCATGCCCACGCAGAGAGCATGGTGAGCACCCACGCGGGTCGGGGGGGGTGGAAGCGTAACTTGGGGGGGGGAGGGGGGAGGCGGGGAGCTGGCAGCGCTCTTAAACCTTGCTGGGGAAGGGCATGCTCTCCCTCCTCCCCGCAGCGTTGCTGGGCACAGGGAACCTGCAGAGATTTGGGGTGCTGGTGGCCTGGGGTGCTCGCTGGTGGCATCTCCCCAGGGCCACCGCCTGTCCCCGAGGCTTGGGGCTGCCGCAAGACTGTCACCGCTCCCTCTGCCCAGCAGCCTCTCCAGCGGTGCCGGGACGGGTGCCTGGCCCAAGGACGTGGGCATCCTGGCGCTGGAGGTGTACTTCCCTGCCCAGTACGTGGAGCAGGAGGAGCTGGAGCGGTACGATGGCGTTGAGGCTGGCAAGTACACACGGGGCTTGGGCCAGCAGCAGATGGGCTTCTGCGCCGCCCATGAAGACATCAACTCCCTGTGCCTGACGGTGGTGCAGCGGCTGGTGGAGCGCGGGCGCCTCTCCTGGGATGCCATCGGCCGCCTGGAGGTGGGCACCGAGACTGTCATCGACAAGTCCAAGGCTGTCAAGACCGTCCTTATGCAGCTTTTCCATGACTCAGGCAACACTGATGTGGAGGGCATCGACACCACCAACGCCTGTTATGGGGGCACGGCCTCGCTCTTCAATGCAGCTGCCTGGGTGGAGTCCAGCGCCTGGGATGGTGGGTGCGGGTGTTGGGTGGGTGCTGTGGGATGGGGGAAGGAGGCTGGAGGTGGCCCGAAACCCAAAGATCCTCCAGCAAGCCTCAAAGGGAGCTGCTGCCCCTCCAGGCTCTCCATCACTCCTGTTTCTTGCCTGCCTTCTCCATGACACCCGGCAGTGCAGGGATGGGTGGGAGCACACAAAGGCCACAGAATGGACTCTTCCACCCGCTGACAGCCCCACTGTCCTTCTTCAGGTCGCTATGCTGTGGTGGTGTGTGGGGACATCGCTGTCTATGCCACGGGGAATGCACGGCCCACGGGAGGTGCCGGTGCCATCGCCATGCTGGTAGGACCCAACGCCCCGCTGGTGCTGGAGAGAGGTTGGTGTCATGAGGCCCTGGGGATAGAGAGCTGATGGGTGCTGTCCCTGGGGGGTATATAACCATGTCCCAGGCTCTGCCAGCCCCAGTAGCTGGGTACCCCAGGATCCCAGCCAGTCACATCCCTGTGGGCACCGCAGAGCAATGCAAGGAGGCTGGTGGATGCTGGGACTGGCATGGCAGGCAGCACCTATGGGTGCTTGCCATCTGGCTGGGACTCCTGGATGCTCCCTGACAGCTGCCTCTCCCTGTGCCCCCAGGCCTGCGAGGAACCCACATGGAGCACGCCTACGACTTCTACAAGCCAGACCTGTCCTCTGAGTACCCGGTGGTGGACGGGCAGCTCTCCATCCAGTGCTACCTGCGGGCGCTGGACCGCTGCTATGCCGTGTACCGCCGGAAGGCAGAGAGCCAGTGGCAGCAGGGTAAGCAGTGGCTCCCCCGGGGCGCCCATGCCATCCCACCAGATGCTGACAGCCCCACGTTGCCTTCCAGCGGGCATCCAGCGGCCCTTCACCCTCGACGACTTCAAGTTCATCATCTTCCACACACCCTTCTGCAAGCTGGTGCAGAAGTCTGTGGGGCGGCTGCTGCTGAATGACTTCTTGGCCACCCCCAACCCCGACACGGCCACCGGCCTCTACAAGGGGCTTCAGCCCTTTCGGTGGGTCCCTGCGCCGTGTCCCCTGTCCCCCAGCCCGGCTGGGGATGTGCCCATGTGGGGTTTGAGCTGGCCTCTCTCTGGGCAGCGGTGTGAAGCTGGAGGACACCTACACCAGCAAGGAGGTGGAGAAGGCGTTCCAGGCGGCCAGCCAGGACATCTTCAACCAGAAGACCAAGCCCTCCCTGCTCCTCTCCTCACGTAACGGCAACATGTACACACCATCCATGTACGGCTGCCTGGCCTCCCTCCTGGCACAGTGAGTCCCCACAAAAGCTGTCTCGGGGCGGTGGGGAGCTCATCTCAGGGAGGGCAGCCCCTGGCTTGGCTGGCTGGGGGCGGCAGGCATAGGCACACACCCTCCCCCTGCCACCTCCAGCAGAGATCTGACACTTTCATTGCATGTAGCCCCTGGCATGGATGTGTCCCATTCCACGCCGCCTCCCTGCCAACCTTTCCATCTCGGCTCGCTGGAGCTGGGTTGGCACATAAAGCCCTTCTGTTGGTGCTGAGGGATGAAAATCCCTTTGTTGTGCCCAACAGAATGGCTGATCCCACGGTGAAGGAGCCGTGAGAATGGCCTGGCACTGGTGGCATAAAGAAAGCCTCAGCAATGTGGCCCCGATGCCAGCACACCCTGGCCTGCAAAGGGGGCAGGGGGCAGCCCCAAATCCCCTCTAACACCCCTAACCCCTTGCTGCAGGTCCTCAGCACGGGACCTGGCTGGGTCCCGGATCGGTGCCTTCTCCTACGGCTCGGGGCTGGCTGCCAGCATGTTCTCCCTCCGCGTCTCACAGGATGCAGCCCCAGGTGAGCTCCATGGGAAAGGGGGGCTGGGAGGGGAGGGTGGCATGGAGCTGTGGGGCTGGGGCCACCAGCAGCACCATCTCACCCCGGGGGTGCCCACGGCCAGGCTCACCCCTGGACAAGCTGATCTCCAGCCTGGCTGACCTGCCGGCTCGCCTGGATGCCCGCAAGCGCGTGGCCCCGCAGGACTTCGCCGAGATCATGAAGCGGCGGGAGGAAACCCATCACTTAGGTGAGCGGGCCCGGGGGATGTGACACCCCCCCGCTGGGAGCCCACGGCCCTCCTGAGCATGACCACCCTCTCCCCGCAGCCGACCACGCTCCCCATGGCTCCCAGGCAGACCTCTTCCCTGGCACCTGGTACCTGACGCGGGTGGATGCCAAGTACCGCCGGGAATATGCCAGGAAGCCTGTCTAGGGGGACCAGAGTGGTGAGCTCCGGGGAAGGGGATGCTCTTTCCCACCAGCATCCCTGCTTACCCCCAAATCCGGGGATGGCCTCTGTAGGGGAACCTCACTTTGGATGGCTGGGAAGCGGCCAGCAGCACCTCGGGCCCTGGAGCTGGTGGAGACAACGGCGTTTCCCGCAAACACCTCGGTGGCACAAGGGAATAAAGGCGCGGATGAGACGGAGCAGCAGCCTGGCTCTGGCTCCTGGGCATGAGTGGTCCCCTCTCACCCCGGGGCCCTTCCCTCAGCCACAGCAGGGCTGGATCGTGGCCGCTTACGGATCTGTCCCATGGGCACCCAGCGTGGCCACCTGTCCTGTTGGACACGTGCCTCAGGACCCCCGATTTCCCCAGGACGGGAGCGTGCCCGTACATTTTGTGGGAGCCAAGTAAACCCCAGCTCTGGGGTCTGGGGGTGGGAAGATGCCATTTTCCTTGTGACATCGGCAAATTGAAACATCCCCACGGGAAAACCCAGGGGACAGGAGGGTGCAGGCGATGCCAGGGCTCACAGGAAGGCTCAGCTCCCTTGGAGCACTGCCTGCTCTCTGGGCCACGTCCCCGCATGGGACCACGGCCAGAGGGGACCTTGGCGGGGCTGCAGCAGCTGTGGAGACCTTTGCACCCTTAAGCAAACAGCAGCAGGGCTGGGGGGTGGTGGGGGCCGGAGATTTGGGGAGGGAAGTTTGGAGTCAAGGACAAGGGACCGCACAGACAGGCATCACACACGCTCCCCTTCTGGACCCTTTATTGAGTGTGGGGCCACCCCAAGCCCAGCGTGGGGGCCGGGGGTGGCCGGGTGGAATGCTCTCCCAGCTTGGGTGGTGGGGTCCAGGTGCTGCAGCTGTGGGGAGAGCCCCTGCTGGTGGTCAGGGGCTACAGGTGGAGCTGGAAGACCTCCATGGTGCGTGGTTTCAACTCGCTGAGGTCGGACAAAGGGGCTGAGAGCCCGACGACACTCCACTGCTCCCCTGCCACCGTGCTGGAGCTGTGGTAGGACTGGAGCTGGACGCCCACCTTCCCCAGCAGCCCTGGAGAGGAGGAGAGGGGTTAGGGGCCACCGGCTGCCCCCCCCCATCCCAGCACCCAGCAGGGCTCTGCCCATCCCGACACCCTGCAAAAGGTCCACAATGCCATCTCTTCCCCCCACCCCAAGTCTTTTGCTCCACACCCCCCAACCCCCTGCCCAAGCCCCCCCCCCGCCCTGATCCCTGTCTCTTCATGCAGCACCCGCTCCCTCCCTGCTGCAGCCGGGGCCCAGCTCCAGAGCAGAGGCAGGGTCCCCCCAGGGCTGCGCCCCCCCTGCTCGGGGCCGATGCCAGGAGCTCACCGGCAAGCGCGGGCAGAGCACCAGGCTCGGTGGCTTTGGCTCTGTAGATGAGGAGAGGGCCAGCCAGCGGGGCCGGCTGCTTGAAGGTGGCCCCGTTGAGCTCCCGCAGCACCGGGGTGCTGCCCTGCACTGTCCCCGCCGCGCGGTGTGGGGTGCCCTGCAGGGACACCTGCAGCAAGCCGGTGCTGCCGTCGGGCTCAGGGGCCACGTGGCCGTGGGTGGTTGTGACCTGCCGGAGAGACGTGGCCGCTCAGTGCCCAGGTCCTGTGCGCAGCGGGGCGGAGGGAGGGGGTGTCTTCAGAGGCACCTTGGGGACGCCTCCCCAGCCTGAGAGCTGCATTAGCAGCCCACGGGGTGACCCCAGGCTCAGACCACTTGGTGGGGAAGGACAGGGTCTGGGTGCACCAGGCTTGGTGTGCAGAGCCACGGGTGCCCACGCACCTTCAGCCCAGCCTCCTGGGCCAGCAGCAGGGCATTCACCAGGGTCACCTCCTTCTGTGTCCCTCCAGCCAGCATGCCTGCAGCCACGGCAGGCGTCAGGTAGCTCCCGGCCTCCTGCAGGGGTGTTCCTGGGGTGCAGGGAGGAGGCAGAAGGTGGGTGGCCCAGCAGCAGAGAGGTCAGCCTGCACTGGACTGGCAAGCTGGGCTGCTCCTTCCACCCACCCACGCATACACCCATCCTTGCTGCCATCCTCCCACCCACACATCCCTACACCCATCCCTACTCCCACCCACCCACCCATCCATACCCCCGCCCCCCCGCCATCCTCCCATCCCACTGCCAACCACCCTCCTGGCCATCCCTCCTGGCTGCCCTCCCATCCCCGCTCCCACACGCCCATCCCAGCGGGTCCCCGCACACCCTGCTGCATTGCCCACCCATCGGGGTCCTTGCACCCAGGCACAGGGCGCAGCCCCCCAGCTCACCTAGGGTGCAGACCTGCACGCTGCCCTGTGCTTGCTTGCCCTCAGCGTGCAGCAGTGTGCCCAGGGCTCTGGCCAGGGCAATCCAGGGCTTGGTCTGGGGTGCAAAAGCCTTGCTGAGAGCCTGCCCGTTAACCTGCAAGGAAGACCAGGGCAATGAGAACTTGCCAGTGAGCACACAGGGTTTCCCCCAATGTTTTATGGATGGGGAAACTGAGGCATGGAGGTCAGGTGCCCAGCGGGGGGACTCACTGTGCCAGCCAGCCCCTTCCCTGTGGCCATGTCCACGATCTGCATGGCGATCTCCTTGCCGCAGCGGCTCTGTGCCTCGCGTGTGCTGGCACCCAGGTGTGGGCAGCAGATGACGTTGGGGTGGTTCACCAGGTCACGGTCCTTCGGGGGCTCCTGCCGACCCATCCCATACAGCCATCAGGTCCTGGCACCCACCTGGGAGCCCCAGAGCGGGGCACATACCCCCCCTCCCTTGCCAGGAGGGAAATGAGGGAGGGCTTTGCTAGGCTGCCCTGGCCTGGCTCGGGCAGAATTACGGTGACGCTGAGACAAAGCCAGGCACAGGGACCCCCGCAGCCCTGCTCACCTGCGTGAAGACATCGAGGGCAGCCCCGCCGCACTGCCCCGACTGCAGCGCCCGCAGCAGCGCACCCTCGTCCACGATGCCGCCACGGGCACAGTTCACCACCTGCACGCCACGGCGGCACTTGGCGAAGGTACTGTCGTTGAGGAGCCCTGCAGAGGGGTGCTGTCAGTACCGGGGCTGCCCCGGTTCTCCTGCAAAGCCCCCCCCTGCCAGCGCCCAGCCCATACCCGTGGTGGAGGGCAGCAGTGGGGTGTGCACTGTGATGAAGTCGCAGCGGGGCCAGATCTGCTCCAGTGGCAGCTGCTCCACGCCGAAGGCAGCCGAGGCTTCGGGGGTGATGATGGGGTCGTACCCTATGGTCTGAGGCAGCGCGGACGCTCGCTCCTGCAGCCTGGCACCATGCCCATGGCCAGGGCAGGGGGCCTCCGCCTCCGCATCACTCCTCCCTGCCCCAGCTCCTTACCTTCATGCCGAAAGCCTGCATGCGAGTGGCTACCTCCCTGCCGATGCGCCCCAGCCCCAGCACAGCCAGCGTCTTCCCGTTCAGCTCCATGCCCATGTACTAGGGCACAAAGCAGGGAGTGAGCGAGCCCACTCCATGCAGGCACCTGCTGCCCCATCCTGCCCCAGGCACCCACCTCCTACCTTCTTACGGTCCCACTTGCCCTCCTTCATGGAGGCAGCTGCCTGCGGGATCTGCCTAAAAGGGGAGGCCACAGTCAGCGCATGGGCAGGGGACTGCGGGGCGCGCGGCCACCCCCAGTCCTGCCCTGTGCTCACCTGGCCAAGCAGAGGATCATCCCACAGGTGAGCTCAGCGGCACTGAGGCTGTTCCCAGTGGGTGTGCTGGGGATGGAGAGTGGTGTCACCGGCATGACATCCCCGGGCCGATGGGGTCTGCACCCCGTGAGGATGGAGACCCGCAGGGGGGTGCCAGAGGTGCGGAGGGCACCCTGCCAAAGCCTCTCCTGCCCCCCCGGGAGCGCAGGCAGGGATGCCCCCGTACTCCTGCCCTTACTTCATGACCAGGACCCCCTTCCTGGTGGCCGCCTCCACGTCCACGTTGTCCACGCCGGTGCCCGCTCTGCCCACCACCTGCAGCCGCTGCGCCGCCTCCAGCACGTCGGCCGTGACTTTGGTGGCCGAGCGGACAATGAGGCCATCGCAATCCTGGGGCGGGGGACACAGACACGGCGCGTGGGACCGGGGCCGGGGCTGGCCCTGCCGGGGTGGTCCCAGGGGGGTGGCGCGTTGGGGACAGGCCGTGGGGCAGTGTGAAACCAGCCGGGCTCTTGCATCAGACGGAAGGCGGGGACCGGCCCCACCGGCCGAGGGGGGTCCGCTGCCATCCGGGACAGCTGGTGCCCAGCGGCACCCACCCACCCAGGCATCCACCCGTGGGCGCTCACCCGGATCTCCCGCAGCAGCTCCTCCTTGCTCAGGCCGGGCTTCTCCTGCACTCGGAGCCCGCCGGCCTGCAATATCTCCCGGCAGCAGGGGTCCAGGCTATCGCTGATCAGCACCTTCTGCAGCTTCCCCAGGGCCATGGCGGGCCGGGATGTGACGGGACGGGACGGGACGGGGATGGAACGGGACGGACCGGGATGCGGAGTCGGCTCCCTCCGCACGCCGCCGGGAGGCTGCTGCTGCCCGGCCGCCGCGCTAAAAGGGCTGCGAGCGGGGCACGTTTTTCGGGCTCATTGGGTCCCGTCTCCATGATCCCACCTCCTTCCCTTCCCCTCCCCGCCCCAGCCCGCCCCCCACCCCCCTCCGGAGGGAGGGAGGAAGTGGGGGGGAGCGGGGCGGGGGCTGTGCCGCAGCCCCACGGAGAGGGGAGGGGATGCCCCGGTAGGATCCCGCTGCCCCCCGGGCCGGGGATCCACGAAACCGGGGAGAGCGGGTGTAGGGGGGTGTGTGTGTCAGCGTGTTCCCACCCCCCGTACCGCCGCCGTGCCTCAGTTTCCCCGCCCCGCACATCGCAGCAAGTGAGGCAGGAGGAGGATGGTGGTGGAGGCCCCTCAGCCCCTGGTGAGCCCAGCCGTGCCCTCCCAGCTCACTCAGGAATGGGAGTGCCCCGAACCCCACAGCCCAGAGGTGAGGCAGTGCCATGGCCCCTGCCCGCCCTGACATCGCGCCCGCTGTTGAGCAATGCCCTCGATAAGGGGCTGGGGGCAAGGGGCCAGCCCTGGCCACCGGCTCCCAATGACGTGGGGTGCATGAGAGCCACCCAGCAAACGCCCTCCGTGGGGCAAGAGCCACGTGGCTGTGTCCACTGACCTCGCAGGGGAAAGTGCTGGCCCCCAAGGTGGGACAGCATGGGGAACCCATGGGGCCAGGCACAGCCCCGTATGGTGGATGGCGAGGGATGGAGGGCGTCCCCTCGCTCATGGGACCAAACCCTCGCAGCGCAGCTGGACCGGACAGACCTGCCCATGGGTGAGCCAGGATCTGGCCCTTCTTGCCCACTGCTTTCCCTGCACAGGGTCCTGAACGGGACCGAGCCCTTCCCTGTCCTGTGCGTGCCCCAAGCAGCACAGCCGGACCAGACTGTCCTGTGTGAGAGCTGGGGTGGCCCCAGAGGCTGTTAAACCCAAGCGATGGAGGTGCCCTGGCAGGTGGGAGGTGGCCGAGGTGGCTGCCCTTGCCATAGGCAGTGTGCCTAAGGTGGGAGAGCCCAGCGCTATGTACACCCTGGCACTGCGTACACCCCAGTGCGATGTACACCCAGGCACTACCTACACCCCGGTGCTACGTACACCGCAGGCACCGCCAGGGAACAATGGTGACGCCAGAGCGGGGAAAGTCCAGGGCAGCTGACACAGGGCAAGAGATGTGGTCAAGGGCAGTGGCTGGTGAAATCCCCAGCGGGGTCCCAAAATGGCCCCTCGGTGCAGCTGTGTCACCTGGGGACTGGGACAGGGCTCCCTCTCCACAGCCTCTGTCGTGGTGTGGGCTGGGGGCACCCACACTGTGGGCACCCTGCTGTGGGCCAGGACATGGCTGGGACACGTGCCGTGGCTGAGAGAGGGCTTGGCAGCCCTGCAGCCCTTGGCACAGCCCTGCTGGCGGCATCAGCCTCCTTTAACCGGTAAGACCTTGCTGAAGGGGTGCACTGAGCCAGCATCCCGGCACCCTGCTCCCTGTGCCAGCACCGCCTGGGTTTGCCCAGCACCTCTGTACACCTCCATGGCCACTCTCCCACGCCTGTGGCCCTCTTGTGCAGGGGCCACCAGTGGCCAAACCACCGTGGCAGCGTGTTTGCCATCTTTTCCCAGCTGGCTGGTGCCCTCTTCTGGGGAGCAGCACTGGAGGTACAGCACCCCGGCACCCCAGCACCGTGGCACCCCAGCATCCCGCCCTTGCCGGGGACTTGCGGTGTGCTCTCTGGGTGGCAGTGCCAGCAGGGATGTCCCCCTCACCCCTGGCTCCCTCTAAGGGATCCAGCTGGAGTGACTTCAATCTGGTCCCTGCCTGTGTCCCAAGGAAGGACCCCTTGGGTTGGAGGGGACCCCAGAGCCAGCAGGGCCAGCAGGATGGGTGCCCAGGGGACACGGGCTGTGGCGGCTGTCATCCGGGATGGAGTGCAAGTGTTACAGGGACACAGCACCCAGCTGCTGACCCCATTAGCACCAGGGTCCTGGATGGGCTCTGCTTGGGGGGGGTGGTGTGGTGGTGGCGTGGGGGACATCTGGCCAAGGGACTGTGGGTGCAGGGTGGAGGAGAGTGGGGTCAGATACAGTGGGTGAGCACTGGGAGGCGGGGGGTCCCTGCAGAGTGCATGGCGCTGCGGGTGGGGATAGGGGCAGCTCTGGGTCTGGGGCATCAAGCAGGGAAAGGAATTAGGGGGGTCGAAGGGGACTGGGGTTATCGGGTTGTCATGGGGAGTGGCAAAGGAGAGGCAAGGGTGGGGAGCCTGGGGGTGTTAGGTTGGGCTGGTTGATGTTCAAGGAGGGTTAGGGTGATGGTGGGGTCAAAGGGCATCAAGGGTTATAGGGATGTCCAGTGGAGGACTAGGAAGTCGTGGAAGATAAGAGAGCAAGTGAGGGTGTTGTGGGGCTGGAAGGCTGCCCGGGGGGCTCATGGGGCTCTGAGATAACAAAAGGGATTGCAGGTATCAGATTGGGATGGAGGTATCCAAGGAAGTCCCAGGTGGTAGGGGATGATAGAGGACTGAGGGCAACTGGGGTGTCAAGATGGATGGTTGGGGGTGTCACGAGGGATCTTGGCTAACTAGGGGGTCTTTTGAGGTGACTGGGAGGTTGCGGGAGGGGGGGGAGCAGTGAGGGATCAGGGATTGCTCCTGGGAATTGAAGGGTGGGGAAGGATTGGGGCTCAGCCCAGAGGGACTTGGGGGAATGGAGGGGCGGGGCAGGGGGTGGCTGTGGCAGGTGGGACAGGCTGGGTGCTGAGCGAGGGGCCTGGGGAGGCAGGGGTGGGGATGGAGAGAGGGGGCGGGGAGGGGGCGGGGGAGGGAGCGGGAGGGGGATGGAGGGAGGAAGGGAGCGAGAAAGGACGGCCGGAGGGTCAGAGGGAGGGAAGGAAGGCTGGAGGGAGGCAGCGATGGATGAAGGATGGAGGCAGGGAGGAGGAGGAGGCGGGGATGCAGCGGCGGGCGGGGGCCGGCCGGTGCCGCAGAGCCGCCTCCCCGGGCGCACGCTGGGGCGGCCCGGCAGCGCCTGCGGAGACCCGCCGGCTCGGCCCGGGGCTGCCAGTGCCCGGCCCGGGGCTGCCGGTGCCCGGCCCGGGGCTGTCCGGCCCGGTGCAGCCCGGCCCGGTGCGGCGGAGACCGGCGCGGCAGGATGCGAGCCCCGCGGCGGCGGTGAGGGGCGCGGCGGTGCGTGCGGGGGCAGCCGCGGGGGCGTGTGTCCGACGGGGGCGCGGGCCGGGGCGCCCTTGTGCCCGGACACGCGTGGGGGCTGCGTGCGCCCGTGCTGGGCTGCGGTGACGCCGCGGCAGGCTGAGGCCCCGGGTACCAGCCTGCCGGGATGCGGCCGGGATGCGGCCGGGATGCTGCGGGTGCGCGCCCTCGGGGCTGCGTGGGGCCTGACGCTGCCGGTCCCAAGTCCCATCCCGTGGGGCCGTGGGTGTCCCCTGCCGGCTGCTGGGGTCCTGTAGGTTGGTGCTGGTGGCAGGGCTGTGGGCCACCCTGCTTCCAGCCGGACTGGTGGCTTGCTGGGCCCGGCACTGGGCAAGCCCAGGAGGACTGCTGGGCATCCAGGCAGGGGTTTTGGGGTGCTGCCAGTGTGCGGGAAAGGAACAGGGACCCCTGGTCCAGCACCAGGGACACACGGGTGTACTGTCCCTGTGCTGTGAGGACACGGGGCTGGCAGGGCAATGTGTGCGGTGCCAAGCGAGAGGGCAGGAGCTGGCGGGTCCTGCGGGGCTAGGCTGGCACTGGCACCAGCACTGGGCTCTCCTCAGGGGGCCGGGCAGGTGGCCTTTGCTGGAAGATGCTGGCCTTGTAGGAAGGGCTGTGGTTCGGGGTGCCGGCATGAGAAGCTTGGTTTGCCCCATCTCTCCGGCCCTGTTTGCATCCTCCCTGATCTTCCCCTGGCTCTGCCCATCCCTAATGCCACCCTGAGCTACTGGCCAGACAGTTTGTCCCAGCACCTGGCCAGGACTGCTGGGCCCCAGGAGCTGCCACGTGTGCAGTGCAGCGCCAGGAGCCATCCTCACCAGGAGTGTGGGTAACACCAGCCCCCAGCTCCCCCCCCTCCTGCCGTGCTCAATGGAGACCTTGTTACCGTGCCCTGTGTGCAGACGGTCAGTGGGTGGCTGTGCCGTGTGCCGGGCACACATGCCCAGGAGCACGGGCAGCTGCTGCGGTCATGGCCAGCTGTCCCCTCCCCACCTCCCCTGTGGTGGCACTCAGCCCCTGCTGAAACATTTGGGCCAACAAGTCAGCAGGGAGCTGGGCATCCCTCTCGGCATCCCAGCACCAGCACTGAGCTGCCGTGCTTGCCCTGAAATTGCCCAGCCCTTGCTGCTGCCCCAGACACAGTCACTGTCACCTGGAGTGGCTGTGACTGAGCATGGGGCTGGGGGGCTGCCATCTGTCCCCCTGTCCGTCCCTCTGTCCATCTGCGGGATGTGATCCCGCAGCATGAGGAGGTGAGTTCCCGTCAGTGTGCTGAGCAGTGCCACCGCTTTGGGGATGCTCTCCAGTGGGGCAGTGCCCACCCTCACACAGCCCACGTCACCCCTGCGTTCCAACACCTGCCCAGCAGCACCCTGGGGTGCCGGCAGCGACAGGCGGCTGCAGTGGCCCTGGTGCAATGCCATGGAGGTGCTGTGAGTCAGTGGGTGCTCTGAGTCAGGGCTGCGTGACACCGCTGCGTGACACCCCTCGTGCCAGGGCTTGGAGGTACATAGGGGTGGG
Organism: Falco naumanni; assembly: GCF_017639655.2. Taxonomy (NCBI): domain Eukaryota; kingdom Metazoa; phylum Chordata; class Aves; order Falconiformes; family Falconidae; genus Falco; species Falco naumanni. The sequence goes on along the minus strand of NC_054064.1, from coordinate 9,291,795 downwards.
AAGTGCTGTCTGTGGGGGAGGGGGCCCTGGGGCTGTGCCCCCCTCTGGCTCCACACTGTGCCAGTGGCTCTGCTCTGCACCCCAGGGTGGCATGGTGAGTGTGAAAGGGCTCTTGTTCTCCTGCAGCCCCAGCAGCCTCCCCTTCGCAGCAAACAAATTCCCAGTGTTGGGCACATGGACGGAGAGGGGGGAGCACCGGCCAGCCCAGCTGGCCATGGTGGAGCCTGGGGCTCCTGCAGCACAGCATCCCTGGGCATGGGGCTTCCAGGTCTGGTGTTTGGGGGTGCTGGCTGGCTGACTGGGCTGTGGGAGAGTGGGTGCTCTGCTTGTTCGCTCCAGAGCCCATGGCCAGCAACAGCACAGGGCTGGCCCTGCCTCAGGGTGGCCCTGAGGAGCCCACATGGCACTTGGAGCCACAGGGGCTGGTCATCCTGCTGTCTGGGTATTACCGCTCTGGGCCCTGCATCTTCTGGGGTGTTGTGCCACCTTTGGTAATACACCTACTCAGGTGTCGTGCCCCTGGGTGTTACACCTCTTTGGGTATTGTACTGTGCCTCCATGGGTATTATGCCTCTGGGTATCACGTCTCCACAGGTATCAGGCATTTGGCTGTCTGTGCCGCCTTGATTGTTGTATCTCCGGGTATTATGCTTCTGGGTGTCATGCCTCCTTGGATGTCACGTCACTGGGTACTGTGCTTCTTCGGGTATTTTGCCTTCTGGGATATCATGCCTTGGGGTATCCTGCCACTGGGTACTGTGCTTCCTTGAGTACTGTGCATCTTTTTGCGTGTTGAGTCAGAGTATCTTGGCTTCTTGGATGTTTTGCCTCTGGGTGTCGTACCCCCGGGTATCTGTCCTCCTGGGGTGTCTTGCTTCCTCCAGTGATCACACCTCCTTGGATATTGTGCCTCTGGGCATCAGGTCTCCTCATCCACCATCCTTCTGGTTATTGTACCTTTGGGTGCCACTGGGTATCACGCCTGCCCCTGGGTACCGTGCCCCTGGGTACAGTGCCTCTCTCTGGGCACTGTGCCTCCAGGTCCCGTACTCTGGGTCCCATGCCTCTCAGTGCTGTGCCTGATGCATATATGCGGTGCTCTGGGTATCACGCTGGCTCTGGTGCCTGGCAGGGCGCAAGGCCATACCTGGCCAGTGCTGGTCTGTTTAAAGCCACCATCCCTCTTTTTCCTTCGGCATGGGTTGTTGCTGCAGGGGCCGTGACACCCTGTGGCTCCCTCCCAGGCAGGTGGTGCGGTGTCCCCTGCCTGCAGGGTGCTGGTGTGGTGTGCCTGGCTCTGGGGACATGGCCCCAGGGCTTCTGCCATGGCCCGTGCCACAGGAATGTGCTGGCCCTGCCCAGCTTTTGGGGCTCAGCCTCATGCATGTGGGCAGGGCACTGTGGCGCAGGGGGCAACTGCCCACCTCCCTGCTCAGGGGACCCTACCAAAAAGCTGTCGTGCTGAGATTAAAAAAAAAATAAAATCGGCTTTTTTTTTAAAGGACAAAATAATCTGCTGGGTTTTTTTTTATTATTTGTGGGTTAAGGTTTTTTTTCCTCTTTCTTTTAAATCATGAAATGACTCACTCTTCTCAGCTGAAAATAAACCTGATGGCGGCTGCGGTGGGGAGCTGTGACAGAGCTGCTGGGGCCAGCCCTGCCTTCGGCAGCTCCTGCTGGCTGCCAGCACCCAGACCCCCTCCCCAGGGTGTGTGTGTGTGTGGGGGGCTGCTGCGGGGGGCTCAGGTGGCCCTGCCAGGGCTGCTAATGGGGCTAAAGTGCTCCTAAGGGGGCACCGCCATCTGCACGGCCTCCAGGGCTGTGTGGTTTTGCACTTAGAGCATGTGCCTCCCGGCTGCGGGAGCACCCCTGTGCCCCCCGAGTGCATGCCTGCATGCCCCGTGCACCCAGGGGGGAGCACGGGGGGCGCACACAGGGATGCACAAGGGTTTTGCCTTGCCTGGGGTTTGCCCCCAGCCCCGAGTTGGCTTTTGCATGATGGTTTGATGTCGGGAGCTCAACCCCGCTGCCCCCCTCAGTGCCTACCAGCCGTTTCCAACACCTCCAGGCTGGGGGAGACACAGCAGCCGCTAGGCAGAGTCTTCTGTAAGATCCCCCCTGCCCTCCATGGCCTCTCTGGCACAGCAGCTGGGTGGCGCATGGGGGTCCTGGGGGCTGGCCCCCGATGCCGTGCATGACGTAGCTGTTTGCTCCTCTTGGCAGGGACCCCCACATCAGTGATGAGCCAGCTGTGCTCCCCAGAGCCAGCCCCATGGCAGGTAAGACACCCTGAGAGTCCCCCCGGTACCCCACACACCCTGTTCCCATGCCCGATATGTGGGTGCTCAGCACCCTGGCAGCATGCATCACCCCGGTGGGTGGCCAGTGGCTCGCTGGAGCAGCCGCTTTGCTCGTCTGACTGCTGCTCCCCCTTGCTCCCCCGCAGCTTCCCAAGATGGGCAGTGGAGTGAGGGCGACAAAGACCCCACACTGACCAAGCTGGAGGGGTCTCATGGCCCCCCAGGTGCTCAAGCACAGCCTGGCCCCTTGGTGCAAACGTGCCTCCTCCGGAACCTGGAGATGGATGCCCTTGCCCAGACACAGACCCTGCGCGACTTCGAGCAGGTGAGACCATGGGGTGCTGGGACCCTCCCGATAGCACCGCCAGCCCCCGCCCTCAGCACCACCGGGTACTTGCAGGATACATGCCAGATCCCCTGAGTGCACCAGTGGGGTGAGGAGGGCAGGAGGGGGACGCGGGGCAGGCGGCAGTGGGCTGGGGAAAGGGGGCTCAGCCCCCCCGGGCGTCGCGCTCCCCCTCGCCGCCCTCCTGGCTGAGACACGCGGGGGCCGCGGGGGCTCAAGTTTCATCACCCGCCTGTCCCCGTCCTCCCTGCTCCAGCGACTCCTCAAATAGCTCCGGGAAAAAAGTAGGAAAGGGGCCACGGTGGGGCTGGCCGGCGGCGGGAGCTGTGGCAGGCAGGGACCCTGGGCTGTGTCCCTGCGGCGCCATGTGAGGGGTGCCGGGATGTCCCCCCCATGGAGCGCTGGCCATGGCTAACGGGTACCGCACGCTCTCCCAGCACCTCAATGACCTTAAGAAGGAGAATTTCAGCCTCAAGCTCCGCATCTACTTTCTGGAGGAGCGTGTCCAGCAGAAGGGAGAGGGCAGCCGTGATGATGTCTACCGGCGGGTGAGCACCTGTGGGTGACTGGGATGGGTGCCCGATGGGGGGGGGGGGGTCCCTCTCAATGCCCTCTCTTTGCCGGGAGGGGATGGGGCCAGGGGACTGCAGCCAGTGGGGGTGGCAGGGAGGGCATCGGGCACGGCACTGGGGCTGGGGGAGCTGCTGTGAGGGAATTTGCCTCTTGCTGCCCTTGACAGGAGCGGGGAGAGGGGCAGGGAGGGCACCCCCAGCTCAGTGGGTTGCCCAGGGCGGGTGGTGGTGGCGCTTTGTCTACGGACAGATGGAGTGGGTACACCCCATCATAGTGCCAGTGGGCTAAAATACCACCTGTGCCACCCAGTGCCAGGAGCACCCGATACCCTGCCATGGGGTGGGGGACCCCCATGCTGCCTCTGATGCGTTCCGGTGGGCAGCGGTGCTGGGGGGTCCAGGCAAGCATGGGGGGATCCTACCCATCGCCCTCCCGCCCCACAGAACATTGAGCTGAAGGTGGAGGTGGAGAGCCTGAAGCGAGAGCTGCAGGAGAAGCAACAAGCCCTAGATAACAAATGGTGAGTGGGGCCAGCCAAGCCCCTCACCCTGGGTGGACGCGGCACCTATGCACTGTCTGCGGTGCTTGCACGGGTGGGGGTGGGGGGGGGGCGGGGGTGTTCTGCCTGCACCCTGTGCAGCGGGCAGCGGAGGGCTTTGCAGTGGGGCTGAAGGGGTGTGCAATGGGGCTGGGCACTCGCAGGGCTCCTCTTACAGCCCCGGTGCCAGCCAAAAATAAAGGGCAGCACCTGTTTGGTGGGGGAGGGCAGCGCCAGGGCCGGGGGCTGGGGGTGTCCCACCGTGGGGCATGGCTGGGCTGGTGGGGGCACAGCAGCCGGGGAACTCCTGGTTTCAGGAGCATGGAGGGACTGCTTCAGTGGTTTGGAGCCTGAGCATGGTCTGGCGTTGCTGGAGGAGCCGTGTCCCCAGGGCAGCAGCGCTGGGAGGATGCAGCACACCCTGCCAGGGGTCCTGCAGAAACAGCACCCACGGCATGGGGGATGCTGGGCTGGGGTCACTGGGGGTGGCACAGTTCGCCAAGCCCAGCTGGTTTAGGGTGAGGGGTTTTGCAAAGGGAGGCCATGCTGTGCCATGCCATGCCATGCCATGCCAAGCCATGAGACCCTGCACCCTGCTAAGCCGTGCCGTATCATGCTATGCCATGCTGTGCCGTCTCATGTGCTGTGCCATAGCACGCAGTGCCATGGCATGTGAGATGCCATGCCATGCCATGCTGTGCTGTGCCATGCCATGCTGTGCCTGGCAGGGTGGCCGCGGAAAACCAGACAACCCGCAGCCAGGCAGCACTCCAGCAGCAGTATGAGGAGCAGCAGCGGGAGTCGGAGCACGTCTATGAGCTCCTGGAGAACAAGATCCAGCTCCTGCAGGAGGTGAGCCTGGGGGTGGTGGGAGCTGGGGGGGGGGGCAGAGACTGGTGCCTGGGGGCTTACTCCACTGCCGTGCAGGAGGCCAGGCTGGCACGGAATGAGGCCGAGCAGGCCACGGCACTAGCCAGAACTGAGGCGGAGCGGTGCCGGGAGCTGGCAGAGAAGCTGAAGGAAGCTGCGAGGACAAAGGATGAGGACAGGAGTGATGACGGCTGCAGTGCCATGGCCCAGAGGTGTGTGCCCAGGATCCGTCTCCTCTATGCTGCCAGCCTGTGCCCTGTGCCGGTCCTCGGAGACTGCTGAGGGGCTGTGCTGTGCAGGGCTGGAGGGCTGTGGGCATCCAGGGGGGTGGAGGGGTCACCCCAAGGGGAGAGAGCTGGGCTGTGGGGAAGGGGGAGCAGCCCTGAGGCTGTTCTGCTTTGCCTCAGAGATTGCCCCCGCCAGCTGTCCCCAGGGCCGTCCCAGTCCCTGAGCATCCACTGCCCTTCCCTCCATCTCAGGAGGATCTGCGAGCTGACCCAGGAGCTTGCCGCCAGCAACCAGCTTGTGGAAACACTGTCAGCCGAGAAGCGTGAACTGCAGCAGCGCCTGGAGGAGCCCCCAGCCGTGGGGGCACAGGTGGGTGGGCAGGCATGGGGGGACCCCAGCCCAACACCCCGGGGAGGAGCGCACCCACCCAGGGCTCAGCTGGCAGTTGTCATCGGTGTCCCCTGCTGGGACATGTCCAGCCTGGCAGCGCTGGGTGTTTGCACAGCTGGGTGCTGGGGGGCAGGGGGCCAGGGCGACCCGGTGGGCAGTGTCGGGGGGAGAGGCCACCAGCCTGCACCGTCCTTCAGTGGGTGCCACTGGTGCCTGCGTCCGTCTGCCATTTAAATCCCAGGGTCTTAAAATACCCCTGGCAGCCCGGCACGGTGCCAGGCGGGATTTCGGGGTCACAAGGGATCAGAGCAGCATGTCCCTGGCAGACGCACAGCTCTGTGCCGCGCCTTGGTGGCACAGCACTGTGCCCAGCAGCTGTGGCCATCACTGTGCAAGCTGTGCACACAGTGGTCTCGCAGGGGGACCCCGGTGTGTGCCCATGGGTTGGCACGGGGCGCCACACAGGTACTGATGTATGGGTGCTGGTGGCCTTGAGCCATGGGGTGTGGGCCCCCCCAGCTGGAGCTGGGCACTGGGACTGGACACTGGCATTGGCACTGGGACATGGCACCAGCACTGAGGACCTGGCACTGGGATAGATGCTGACACTGGGGACAGGCACTTGAGACATGGTGCTGGCACTAGGGACAGGCACTGGGACAGGCATTGGCACTGGGGACAGGCAGTGGGACATGGTGCTGGCACTGGGGACCTGGCTCTGGGATAGACACTGGGTCATGGTGCTGACACTGGGGACAGGCACCGGGAGAGGCACTGGCACTGGGGCTGGGCACAGGGACGTGGTGCCGGCACTGGGGACCTGGCACTGGGATAGGCACTAGCACTGGAGACAGACACTGGGACATAGTGCTGGCACTGGAGACAGACACTGGGACATGGTGCTGGCACTGGGGACAGGGACTGGGGTAGGCAGTGGCACTGGGGACCTGGCACTGGGGACAGGCACTGGGAGAGGCACTGGTGCTGGTGCTGGGCACTGGGACATGGTGCTGGCACAAGGTACCAGCACTAGGACAGGAAGTGGCACTGGGGACAGGAACTGAGACATGTTGCTGGCACTGGAGACAGGCAACTGGGACATGGTGCTGGCACTGGGATAGGCAGTGGCACTGGGGACAGGAACTGAGACATGTTGCTGACACTGGAGACTGGCACTAGAGTCATGGTGCTGGCACTGGGGACAGGCACTGGCGCTGGGGACAGGCACTGGGAGAAGTGCTGGCACTGGGGCTGGGCACTGGGAGAGGTGTTTTCACTGGGAGCGGTGCTGGGGCATGGTGCTGGCCCTGGGCACAGGCGCTGGCACTGGGGCTGCGCACTGGGAGAGGTGTTTTCACTGGGAGCGGTGCTGGGGCACGGTGCTGGCACTGGGCACAGGCGCTGGCACTGGGGCTGGGCACTGGGACATGGTGCTGGCACGGCAGCCAGGCACTGGGAGAGGCGCTGGCACTGGGAGAGGCGCTGGCGCTGGGCACTGCCACTGGGGCTGGTCCCCGGCCCCGCACGGTCATCGCGGCTGTCACGGTCACGGCCGGTGGCGCGGCCGCAGCGCCAGCCCCGCGCACGCGCGACACTGGCCCGTGGCGACTACAAGCCCCGGCCGGCGGCGCGGCGGGCGCGTGCGTGGAGCTGCCCGCCGCCATCTTGAAATCTGAGCCACAAGCCGCCCGCCGCCGTGGCAGGAGCATCCCCGGCGGGGCAGGGGGGCAGCCCGGGTGAGGGGCAGCCCCGGGGTGGGGCAGCTGTGAGAAGGGTGGGCAGGGGCAGCTGTGAGGAGAGGAGGGGGCAGCTGTGAGGAGAGGAGGGGGGCAGCTGTGAGGAGAGGAGGGGGCAGCTGTGAGGAGAGGAGGGGGCAGCTGTGAGGAGGGGGGGCAGCTGTGAGGAGAGGAGGGGTGCAGCTGTGAGGAGAGGAGGGGTGCAGCTGTGAGGAGAGGAGGGGGGCAGCTGTGAGGAGAGGAGGGGGGCAGCTGTGAGGAGGGGGGGCAGCTGTGAGGAGAGGAGGGGTGCAGCTGTGAGGAGAGGGGGGGGCAGCTGTGGGGGGGGGCAGCAGTGAGGAGAGGAGGGGGCAGCTGTGAGGAGAGGGGGGGCAGCTGTGAGGAGAGGGGGGGCAGCTGTGAGGAGGGGAGGGGGGCAGCTGTGAGGAGGGGAGGTGGGAGGCAGTGTGGGGACAGCCAGGAGAAGGGGGGCAGGCCCAGGTGTGGCTGGGCTGAGATGTGAAGGAGATGTCTTAGGGTGGGATGTTTCTGTAGGACTAGGAGTCCTGGTGTGTCACCCCCCTCAAAAGCAGGGGGCTTGGTGGGCTGAGAAGTGCTGGTGGGCCCAGGGCTTGAGGGAGCTGTGCCCCAGGAGATGAGCCTAGTGAGTGGTGGAGGCCTCAGGAGGGTCTCTTGAGAGCCCCCAGAAATAGGTTTGGGTGCTGGGAGGGAGGGAAGATGAAGGAAACCTGCCGGATCTGTGCTCGGGAGCTGTGCGGCAACCAGCGGCGATGGATCTTCCACACAGCGGCCAAGCTGAACCTCCAGGTGCTGCTCTCCCACGTCCTGGGCAGGGAGCTGTGCCGGGATGGCAAATCTGAGTTCGCTTGCAGCAAGTGTGCCTTCATGCTGGACCGCATCTACAGGTTCGATACTGTCATTGCGCGCATCGAGGCCCTCTCCATCGAGCGCCTGCAGAAACTGCTACTGGAGAAAGATCGCCTCAAGTTCTGCATTGCAAGCATGTACCGCAGGAACAATGAAGACTCTAGCACAGATGACAGAGCTGGGGATGGGACTGTGGACCTTTCTAACCTGCCTGATGTACGGTATGCTGCCCTCCTTCAGGAGGATTTTGCTTATTCTGGATATGAATATTGGGCGGATCAAGATGAGCACAGCCTGGAGCCACACAGCTGCCATGCTTCAGAAGGAGCAAGTAACCGCCCACGGCGTTGCCGTGGCTGTGCTGCGCTGCGGGTGGCTGATGCTGACTATGAAGCAATTTGCAAAGTGCCACGAAAGGTGGCCAGAAGCATCTCCTGCGGGCTCTCCAGCCGGTGGTCAGCCAGCATGGGCAATGAGGAATCATCAGTGTGTGACGCGGCGGAGTCCACCAGCGCCAGAGTGCCTGTGGATGGGGAGAGCATGGAGGAAGGCACGCCTGCATCCTCTGTCGAGTCGCTGGACACAACTGTGGAGGCCAGCCCCCCACAGCAGAAGGATGAAGATGCAGATAAGGGAGTGAAGGGGAATGGGAAATGTGACGATTTCTCAGATGAGCGCATGACCCCAAACTCTTCACTGAGCGGGAACAGGCTGGAGCTGGCCCTCAGTTTGATCAAGGCTTTGGACTACAAACCCCTTCAGAGCCCCCGAGGCAGCAGGCTACCTATTCCTGTGAAGTCCAGCTTGCCCCCTCCCAAGCTGAGCCGCGACTTGGCAGATGGCAGCACTTCTGCTGGCTTAGCCTGTGCTAGTTCTGTCTTCCTGAACGCAGACAGAAAATCCTTTTCCAGAGCCCCTTTGGGTCTTCCCCTGGAGATTTCTGAACTTCAGGAGCTGTGGGATGACCTCTGTGAGGATTATATGCCGCTGCGGGTGCAGGTAGAGGTCATTGTGCTGCCATTCAGTTGGGCAGTGTCCCTGTGGCTTGATGCTGAGCCCACTAGGGATTCTTCTGTGCTGAGATAATGCAGATAGCTGCTGAACCCAGGACTAAGAATAGGCAGCTCTGTCCTTTTTAGGTGTGCTGCCTCTCTCCTCTGTCATTCTCCTGTCATCTGTTTCCTCCTTGTGTTCTGGGAAATTAACCTCCTCCCCCCAGCTCCCACCCCCCACCCCTTCATCAGCTCTCCCTGTCAATGCAGCCTGCTGGATGGGTCTGAGCTCTCCGTGTCCTTTGTCATTTTTCTGCTGAGAAAACACTAGTTTCACTTCAGCTTTCTCTTTAAAGTCAGTATGCCTTTTACCCACAACCAAAGGGAGCATTTTAAGCTTCTGGGCATGTGTTTTCCAGCAAACTTGTTTTCTTTGTGCCTGGGTAATGGTTCGGTGTCAGAATGCCTGCCTCCAGAGCCCTGCCTCTGCAGATCAGGTCTCCAGCCTGCCTAACATGCAGATCTGCACAGGGATCTGTGGCGCGTGCCCTGAGGAAAAGGTGTTTTCCTCGTTGGTGGATTTGTGCCAAAGGATGACTTCAGGGTTGGTATTCTAGATAATTGGTTTATTTTCTGATCCTTTGAAAAGATTCATCAATTAGTGGCAGGTGTTGCTGAGGTGATGAAAGCTCTAGCTTTCGTGGGACTTCCTGGTGCTGTTACCTGCCTTGATAGTAGTCCTCCTGGTGTTCTGGATTGCTTCTGTTTTGCTGGCCTTAATGAAATCTTCATTAGTATGCAGTCAAAAAGCTGAACGTGTAACTCCTTTACCATTTTCCTTAATGAATAGAAGGCCTCAGTCAGCTTCAATTCAGGAATATCCATGTCAGCCTAATTGCGTTCCCATTAGCAGCCTTAGTGCTGCCTAATGCTGTAGCTAGCCTGCGGGATTAGAAAAATGCTTGTTTATTACTATGGCAACTGTGGCTGCGCTGAATTACGCTTCCAGCGCTGCTTGCTGTCTGGTCCACATGGGCGTTTCCCAGAGCTTTCCCCATAAAAACCTGCTCAGAAATGTTGCCAGGGAGGAACTTAGAAAAACTAATTTTCATCAGGTGCACAAAGGTGTCACGATGGCAGCCAGCAGCTGAAGATGTGAAGCAGGACATTGATGCTGTTCCTGTAGTCTGTGTTGCTTGCTACTAATTTTCACTGTTAGCTACATGTTTGCAGTATGAAAATAAGCTTTCAGAACACGGCACAATCAACGTGGCACATTCATGGCTTGGCTTTGTGTCATGCATCGTCATCCTCGTCTGGGAACTGCATCTGAGGAGTTTCTCCAGCCTCTGCCATCTGACAGTCCCAGCCAGGAATTCATCCTGCGGGACTTTTTTACTGCCTTGGCAGCAGCAGTTGTGGTCTTCGGTGCAGATTCTGGCAGAGGGGGGAAAGGACTTAATCCTTTGGATGACTTTAACAGCAAAAATGAGACGTCAGATGCAGCTAGTAGACTAAATAGTTCTTGTATAAATTATTTTTCTTTCTCTTCGTACAAGCAATGCTCTTTCTAAAAGGCAGGTGCTGCTTTCCAGTGATTTTAGTAATGTGGAAGGATATGTGGGACCACAGGTCCCTTACTGCTTTTGGGAAACTGCAGTTCCTTAAATTTACTGCTGTAAGCTACAATGACTGAGAGCAATCTGATGTTGGGGGGTGTGACCTTGTAGGTACTGTCGTCTTGGATGTTTTATTGAACCAACAATTATTCCCCTTCAGCACTGCAGCCCCAGGAACATGCCACCAAACCAGACTTTTGTCAGACACAGTCGCAGCTGCCTGTGGTGCCATGCTGGCAGTGAGGGAAGTATTGCCCCTACTAACAGCTGGGCTTTCACCCACTGTTCTGGGCAGATGACAGCTTGGCAGGCTTAGATGCTGCTGTGATTATTTTTCTTATTTTTTAAAGAAGTGTTCTGTCTAGGTTAGTGTGTGTTAGTGTGACACTGCAGGAGCTGTACTCAGGAGAGGTTCAGTAAAATGGTGACGTAGAAAAAACTGCTGGGGGAGCCGTGCCCTCGATATGGCTGCAGGGAAGCATAAGGGAGGGAGCTTGGGCTTTGGAACTTTGGACTCTGGAACTGGCTCTGCCTTTCCCCTCCCTGCTCTTAGCAGGCTTTCTACTTTTTTTTTTTTTTTTCCTTTGGAATGTGCAAATTGTGAGGAAAGGTGATTTTTTTTTTCTTCCCTCGCTTTTTTTTTATTTTATTTTTTTCCCCCCCATCAACCTTATTTCAAAATAGCTACTGTGTGACAGATTCCAGCAGCTCTCCCTGTCTGATCCAAAGCCTTCTGGCTGGGCAGATTTGAAATTACTTGCTATGACTGTTCAAGTTTTCACTAATATCTTAACAAAACATCAGGGTAAGGGGATGCATTGCTTCTTTATGTGAGAGGTGATGCGCAGGCCTGGGGGAGCTCCCCTGTGCTGCCTGTCTCTCCCAGAAACAGCATTTCTGTGACTGCTGAAGATGAGGATTCAGCCTGATAGGGCTAATCAGAGTTGGCTGTTGTTCTTCCTGTGCTGCGCTGCCTGGAGCTGGTGCTCTGGTGTGTGCTCTGAAAAGCTCTGCCATGTTCTTGCAGCTTCTGTGCTTGCCAGAGCTCTCGCTTAAGACAGAAACCAGTAGAATCAATCTCATATTGCTGATGATATTCAGAAATACTTAATGAGTCCTGTTAGGGCTGGGGTGGGTGTCTGGGCTTGGTCACTGCTCTGAGGAGTTAACAACTCACTAGGCAGGAGGTAGCAAAATAGTAAGAAGGGATGACAAGGGATTAGTGTGTGCTCAGCCTGGCAGACCATGTGTCAGAATGTAGGCCATTTGCATTCTCAATAAATGGGTATGTGTGATGGAAAAAAAAATCTAAGCAATGGCACTGAATTTGCTACGGTTTGTGCACATGGGAAGGAGGGGAGGTGTCAGGGATGTGGCTTGGGCGTGGGGAGCAGATCAGTCATCAGCCTGCAGACAGTGGTTAGAGCCAGACAAGCTGCTGGGTTCAGATTAGGGAAGTGAGGGGAGACAGGGAGTCCAGCCAGAGTCTCGGGGCTGCAGGGCACTTCAGGCAGGTCAGGCAGAGAGCTGTCGGGTGCCAGCCTGCCGCTCAGGTGAAAGGAGACACAGGCAGCATGATGTTTTGGAGACAGAAAAGCACAGTGGGGCATGCTTAAGCCCAGGCTGCAAGGTCTTTGAAGGCTGACAGCTGAATAGAAGCAGCCAGTGCAAGACTCGAGCCATTTCTCTCTTTCTTTCACTCTTTCTCCCTCCTCACCAGGATGTGCAGGTTGAACATCAACAGCCGGCTCCAGGTGACCCTGCAGCAGAGGAGCATGCGTCTGATCTGTGTGCTGCAGAGCTGCAGGGCAAAATCCAGCAATTTGAAGCTGCCAACAAGGTATTTCTTCATGATCAGCAAATTCAGTGCCTAGTGAACCTGATTTAGTTAGTGCTGGAGGGTGCCTCCCAGCCTGGCCGGAGGCAGGCTTTGGCATCTCTATTCCAGCAGGGGTGTGTGCTGACACAAGATTCTCAGGGCTGGTATCTGCCAGCTTGAGTTAAAAACATTTTTTTTCTGCAACTGGGCTGTGTAAATTTTCCATATTTTTGCAAACCATTATTTTGGAAGAACTTCCCACTTGCCTGGTGAGCCTTCAGGGAGCTGGTGATGGAGAGAGGCAGCACAGGACTGTTTTCCTGTCTCTTGGATTTGCATGGGCTGAGCCTGGTGCAGGAGGGAATGGCACCTGCCTTTGAGACAGCTGCTGCCTTTTTCCAAGCAGTAAGGGAGATAAGCGCAGAGCGGGTCCTGCTTTCATTTTGATTTAAAGGCTTTGTTAGGAAAGAAATGTGCATCTGAGTTGTCTTGGGGCCGATCAAATGTAACGTGTTGCGAGGGGTAGATGTTCTTAGTTATGTCCTTGAACTCTAAGGTAAATTATACCCACTGGGAAAACAAGAGAGGTTAAATGAGAAAAAACATCCTGTACCTGAGCTAAGAGGTTTCAAGTGATTGATAGTAATCAAGCTCTTCTGTGCTATAAAAGTACCTGGCAACTTTTGGAGTTCTGTAAGTAATAGCAACAACATTGGGTGAGGTTCTGGGGTCTCTTTGTGCACATTGCTAGGCTCTTCAATCATCTTTTAGGTACTGAACTCTAACACATATGCAGGACATAACAAGTTGATTATATAATTTCCAATTGCCTTGACGGAAAGACATCGATGGGATGGGATCTTTATTTGAATCTCGGGACAGCTGTTGAAGCTGCCTGGGCTACAAAGGTTGACAGGGCCAAGAACCAGTAAATGCAGTTGGAAGTGTTTAAACAGGTTAGGGGGAGTGTCTCCTGGAGAAGAGATAACAGGACAGGCGTGTAATTTAATGAGCAACAAGAGGAAATCATGTGGCAGCACCAACTCCTTAAGAAACTGAGGCTTGAGTAAGTTCCGAGAAAGTTGTATGTCATCCAAGACAAAGAATGCCAACAGGCAGCATGTTTAGAAATGCTAACAAGTAGTTTCTTTAATGCACGACGTGCACTGCATCATGAACATTATGGTGAAAGCAGAGAACTGTCCTAGAACTGTTGGAGGTGGTAGTCTTTTTAAGGTGAAAATGTCAAAGGCAAAAGTTTCTTAGGTTGTATACCAGCCATAGAGACCAGTGAGATGTTCCCCTTTGCTCTGCAGCTGTGCTGTTGGCATGCTGGCACTGGCTAGACTCTGTTGTGCTGAAACCGAAGTTGAGGCTAAATAAGCCACTGATCTGATCAAATGTAGAATTATCTAGACCAGCAGCTGCTGCAAGAGTGCCTGGGTGGTTGGAGGCAGTAAGAGAAGGGGCTGGAAGAACACTGTAAATTTGCAGCTGCAGTGCTCTGGAGGACCTCAGAAACAAAGGGGACAGTTTTTAGAATGTGTAGCTTTTCCATATTAATTTTTTTTTCCCAGATCTCTTAGGAGGTTTTTGGGTTGAAGCAGCCCCTTTCCTCTTCAGGGAACAAAAACAAATGATAGAAACTGGGAAGGCCACTGGGCAGTCCAAGCAAGACTCTCCTGGAGTATGTGGGCGACAGTAGGATATGTGAACCCAAGCCTGGAACCTCTGCCCTGCACATGGGCTGCATTGGAGGGACCAGAATCACTGGATCAGTGGTGTGGAGGGACTGAAGGCTTTGTTTTCACTCACCGGTCTCCACCTAGCTCAAACAATATTTACAGGCTCTAGAGGGAGTCATGGTGATCTTGATCTGGTGAACACCTTGGCAGTGTGGACTTGAGCAAGGAATGAGGGAGTCCTAAGGTTGTTTATGTAGAGCATTAGGCAGGATTAAAAAGCCAACATATTTCTGTCTTCAGTTGTTACAGGAAAAGCTGAGTGAATTGAGTTTTGAATTAAAATCTGCCCAAGAAACATCGCAGATGCAAGATCTTACAATCCAGAATCTGAATGAGGCCCTGAAGAGCAAAGAGAGTAAGGTAATAGTTTTGGGTGGACAGGGTGGTGGTAACCAAAAGAGGAAAGTGTGCTAGCCCTGTAGGCAGTGACTGGAAGGGAATGCTTAAGCTGTTGCTGGGCATCCTGAATCTCATTAAATTAGTTCTTGTGAAACTCTTTCGTGCGATGCCGACATGTCATAATCCATGCTGGAGGCTTGGGATCGGAGTGTTTGCACTTGGTTTGGCAATGACTGACTGGGCTTCCTATCCTTTGACTTGTAGACAGAAGAGCTGTACCGTATCATTGAAGGGCAGAATGAGACGATGGCCAGGCTACGGGACAAGTTACACAGAAGCCATCTGGGACAGTTGCAGGTATGTCCCTGGAAAGCCTCAAATACATGAGGTTTTTTTCTGCAGGGGTCCTGATTTTTAAATCCCTCTTGTGAAGTGAATCTTTCAGTTTCTCTGCTTGCTGCTTTTGTTAGGTGTCAGAGAACCTACTCTCATCCCAGGAGCAGCAAATGTCACTGCTGGATCTTCAGAACACACTTTTCTGCACCAAGCTGGAGATGCAGAAACTGAAAAGAGCTCAGCACCAGAAGGAGCATCAACTGGCTGAAGCCAGGAGAGCAACCCAGCTCCTAGAGACCATGGTGCATGAGGAAGAGCAGCAGAAAGAGGCAACCTGGAAACACAACCAGGTATGACAAGCACTTAGCCTGGAAGTCGCTGGTTTACATGACTTAAGAAGCACTGATGTAGTCAGTACTCTGCTGTCGTTCAACATTTCTGCCTACATCAGTCTAGGCACACTTGGCTAACCCCTTGTCACATGTGGCAGGGAGAATGCTCCAGCCTCCTTAGCTTCATGTCTGAGGATTTAGAATCAGCAGAGACACTTGATAGTGGGTATGTTGTCACTTGTCTGTCTTTGGCTGGTGCAAATGTCCCATCTCTTTGCAGTGTTACAAAATTAATGCCCACCGCTGCACAGGTTAGCTGTGATTGACTGTAAAGCTCTGCCTGTGGCGAGAGCAAGGGGTTTAGATGGATGGATGCCCTGAGAAATGAATTCAAACTTGATCACTGTGGAAGTGTGTGTTTTGAGATGTGAAAGCTGTAATATTACAGAGCATTTTGAGTTGTTCCCGCAGTTCTTGTTGCTCTTGGCTTCTTCAGATTGACCTGCTCCTTACAGGTCTGTCGAGGACTGACTGCCAAGATATATGCTTTTTTTCCCTTGCAGGAGCTGCGTGCTGTGGTGCAGCAGCTAGAGACAGAGCTGCAGGACAAGGCTCAGCAGCTCCAGACAGTGGAGTGGGAGAAATGCCGTGAGCTGCAGGCCCAGGAGCAGTGTTTTCAGCATTTGAATCAGCAGCTGGCTCGCAAGGAACAGCTTCTGCAGGTGAGATGCAGAAAGATTCAAGTTGAGCATAACTAGCCAGGGCCCCTACTCCTCCTTTGGTATTTGGCAATGCAAAAGTCAGTCTGTGGCTTTCATGCATGCCCTTTAAAGAAGGGAAGGAAAGAGATGCTTCTGGGCTCCCAAGATGAGGAAGAATGCACAGTTATCAGAGTGCATCAGCCCACAGCAATGTCTGGTGGGGCCTGGCATGTGCTAGTCAACCAGCCCCAGCTGCTGAGACTCCACCACCCTTTAATGTGTGGGGTAGAGCAAGTGCAGGGTGGATGTAGTTATCCCTGGTTCTCCTGTGCTGCTGTCTGGGGGGTTTCTGGACTGACAGTTGTACTAGTGGCATGTGTGTGACCTCTAGGAATCGAGGGAGCTTCTGCAGTGCCAGCAAAGCTTGGACAAGAGCCCTGCAGCCATGAATGCCATGTTGGAGAAACTGCAGCAGCGAGTCAGCGACAGGGACACTGCTCTGGAGGTGAGCACAGTCTGTGGTGATGCCTCAGTTTTCCCTGATGCTCAGCCACTGGGCTACCGTCAGTGGTGAAGCCCTAGGCTGATGCCAGGGGTGACCAGGTCTTCCCCATGCTCTTCATGGCTCAGCCTTCCAGAGGAGCTCTCTGAAAGGGAGAGATGAGGTGCATGGTGGGCTGCAGAGCCCTACTAACCCATTCTGAGCAGTGGCCCCTTCTCACCCTAGCGAGCAGTAGATGAGAAGTTCTGTGCCCTGGAGAAGAAGGAACAAGAGCTGCAACAGCTCCGTCTCTCAATAAGGGAGCGTGGAAGTGACCTGGAGAGACTGCGCAATGTCCTGTCCAGCAACGAGGCCACCATTCACGTGAGTGCTTGTACCTGGGCATGCGGAGTCCAGCCTGGCTGTGGTGTGGTGTGAGACAAACCTTCCTGTGAATGCTCTGGTTGTCACTGGCAAGAGCAGCTGCAGGGCGCTGGCCTCCCTCTGGCCCTGTGTGTGGGGTGAGTTCCTGGGTCACTTGTGTTTCTGGGCTGGGTGTAGAGGTGAGTGTGGTATCTGGAGAGGGCAGGGGTGAATCTACGTGGCTCCACTAGCAGGAGAGACTGCTGCTTCTGGTTCTGCTTAATTCAGGATAAAGTCTCTGTCTCTGATTGAGCTGCTTCTGTTGTGGTCCCCAGAGCCTGGAGAGCCTCCTGAAAGCCAAAACCCTGGAACTAGAACAGGTCTCTGCAACCTGCCAAAACCTCCGCTGGCTCAAAGAGGAGATCGAGGCCAAATCCTGCAGCAGGCAGAAGGAACAGGAGGGGATCATCCAGCAGCTGCAGACCTGCCTGCATGACAGGAACAAGGAAGTGGAGGTAAGGCCTTAGCTTGACTTCGTGAGCCTTTAGCCAGCGTGTCTGCCGAGAGAGTGGTCCCAAACCAGAGCCTCCTGGCTGCCTGCCTCTGAGGACGGTCCTTGTGCCTGTGACTTGGAAGCTGTCTGCTTTTGGCACTTGTAAATACCTGTGCTTACTGAGATGCTGCTCTCTCAGCTACACCCAGGCCAAAGAACTGTTTATCCTTGAAGAGTTTGCAGTTTGGTGGTAGCGATGTGTCTCCATCTCTCCTTTCCTCCCCCTTGTCCAGGAACTTACAGCAACTCTGCTGTGCAAGCTGGGCCCAGGACAGAGTGAGGTAGCAGAGAAGCTGTGCTTGCGTCTCCAGCACAAGGAGAAAATGCTGCAAGATCTCCTCAGTGACAGGAACCGTCAGACTATGGAACATGATGCTGAAATCCGGGAGCTGCTGCAGGCTGTGAGCACCAAGGAACAGCAGAGCAGAGTGAGTTGCGTGCAGTGCCGCAGTGGGGAGGCTGGGGTGGACGGCACTGCCTTGCATTAAGCAAATAGAAGCTGCTCTCTAGCCACTGTTGGTGTAGCGTGGCGAACTGCCGAGTGCTGAAGAAGCATGTGAGATGCCATGAGCCATTTCTAAGTTGTTCTCAACCCATCACGTGGGAGCATTTACAAAGCAGCAGCTCTTGTAGTGGTGTTCAGGTATCAGGTCCCTGTCGTTAAGTGGACTGGGTGGGGGTTTTGTGTGTGATGGGGAAGGAGGTGCAGATGCTCCTGGGCTTGGGGCAGCAGAGGGGTTGCGGGAGAGTTGCTACTTCATGTGGGTGTTGCCAGACCAGAAGGGAAGACTGAGCTGTTTCTTGTGCAGCGCAGAAGTCTGAGGAAGCTCTTATTGCTTCTTAACTTACACGTTAGTCACACTAGTGCATGATCCTGGGCATGTAAATGCCACTTAGAGCCACAGTTCCTACTCTTGCACACTGGGTGCAGTTCAGTGTTACTCAAGATACCTTGCATCGAGTTTTCTTTGTTAAAAAGGGGGCTAAAAGGCAAGGCAGTGCCTCCTCCTCATTGCCTGTCCTCTGCCTTTCTCCTCTCCTGAATGGAGTGAGAGAGTCCAAGGAGCTTGCTCCTGTGTAGGTAGAGAGGTTGCACCTTGCTGCAGCTCTCTCACAAGTAGAGGTGGGGTGGAGCTGCTGAGTGGCCAGGAGCAGTAGCTCCCAGGCTGGTTTGCAGAGCACTTCTAGTCTCAAGTGGCAGATAAATATTGAGATTATTTCCCTTAGTCTCTCAGGAAGGTGAGGATGCCCCTGGTCACAGCCCTGCCTTCCCTTATTTTTACCACTCAATCAGGCGGCTGCACAGAAGATGGCACATGCTTTGGCTGAAAGGAGCTGCGAGTTACAACTATTGCGCCAGCATATGTTGGGGAAGGAGCCTGTCGGGATGCAGTCAGTTGGTGCCAGGCTGTCGAAGCAGGACAAACAGCCTGTACAAGTAAGAATCATGCCCTGTGTTTCTCTGCCTGTGGCCTCGGGGTTCCAGAGAGAACTGATTGCCACAGAAGGAAATGGGAGAGAGTGGAACACCACAGAGAATGCTAGAAATGAAAGTTGGATTAGGGAAGAGACTTCCTATAGGAGGAAGAGAAGAAACTGAGGAGCAGAAATGCTGCCTGGGTGTTCTGATCTTGATTCCACCAGCCTTTGTCACTCAGTGTCTCCTTTCGTTTTGATCAGGCAGTATTTGAGTCCTTAGGGCACGTGAGAGTATGAAAGAAATCCCCCCTCTGACCTTCCAGTGTTGACCCGGTCCTTCCTTGGGCTGGGCTGCCTTGCTGTATTGTAATCCCTCCCTGACATTGTCACATTCTGGAGGGGACAAGAGAGCTAATTTTAGGTCCCACTAATTCTTGGCAGAGCCTGCTGGCTGTTTGCTGTCTCTTCTACAATTGGAGTTGGTATTTTTAAAGCAGCTTTGCTAAAAACCCCTTTGAGGCTGAACACAACTCCAAGGCTGCATATGCCACAATCTTACTTGAGCAGCTGTTAATGGTTTATTGGTGAGCTGACATATTGGACGTTTTTAAGCAGCTGTAAACAGGTTGCTTGTTTCTATTCCCAGGATCAAAGGGAGCTCTAGAGACTTCCAGGGATTTGTATATGGGCCAAGCTCTGTGTTTTCCTTCCTGCATGGTCCCTGTGGGCCACATCATTGGATAAAGATGTAGGTCTTTGTGAAGTGAAGGATGGGCTTGCTGCAGTTGAGTGAATCCTGTTTAATCCTTACTATGAAGACACTTGCTGCCAGCAACCTCCCAGTGCCCAGCCCAATAAAAGAAGACCAGTGTCCACACTTAGACCTTCTGGGTTGGATGCAATTCACTTGTCCCTGCTGACTGGATACACACCAGTTTTGATTGGTTTCTCACATGTTATAGGTGTCAAAAAAGCAGCCAGCAATTCCAGAACTCTGGGGAAGCTGCAGTTGCTAGGTTCCTCAAAGATGCAAACCTGGAAGCTTTTGTATTTTTAGGGAGTACTGCAAAGAGCTTGTGGAGCTACAGTCATTGCTGGACCCCCACAGGGAGAGAGCATCTGCAGGACAGAGGGAGGTGAGTGTGGTGACAGCTTATTTCAAGGTCCCCAAACACAACCAGAGCTCTTTGCTGTGGGGGAGACATGGTTACATGAAACTGTGGGAGACTAAAGAGCTTTGAGCAAGAGTGAGTATTTTGAAATGAAGCTGTACCTCCTCTTTGGGTGATGGTTCCAGAGATGTCTGGGGATGGGAGTATGGGAAAGAGAAAGGCTGGTGTCTTTTTTTTGAGGTGAGGTACTTCTACTCCAGAGCTGATGCTGTTCAGTGAAGGGGTTTTGATTTTATGCTTCAAGCTGGGCTGAGACAAGTACAACTGGCTTGGGTTTTGCCTTAGAGCCAGGACACCTGAACTTTGCCAGGGTGGGACAGCAGGCCTGGGATGTTGCTGTTGCTTTGGACTGCTATTTAAGGATCAACCAGGGAAGAAGAGTGTTTACTAAGAGGCAGTGTGATGGTGAGAGAGCACAAGCATCATGGACCTATCTTGCCAGAGGGATTCTGCCTGGATCTAGAGTCATAACTGACACACAGTATCCATGCAGTAACCAGACTGTCTTTGCAGTTACGACGTCAGCAGCAGAACTGGAGAAGGATCTTGTTAATGCCAGGGAGGAGCTGGAGCTGATGGCAAAGAAGGAAAGGGAAAGCAGGGTGAGCTTGTGATGAAGCCTGTGCTGATCTCAGCTGATCGTTGCTTACAGGAGACCATTGGGCTGCCCCTCACTGGAGGTTTTGGACACCCCTATTGTGAGGAGGGGTCTCTCCAGTGAGAGAAGTGGGGTAGCAGCTGGCAGTGGGGTGTTGTTTTTCTGAAGTCTCTCACAGACTTCTTTTCCTTCCCTAGCGGGAGCTCACTGCTCTCCAGTCTGTCATAGCCACACAGGAAGAAGAGCTGCAGGTGCAGGCCTCAGATATAGAGTCCTTGACCAGGACTGTCCAGATCAAAGAGGACCTCATCAAGGTGAGAGAATGTGCTATGCTTGGTCAGTTCCACCTGGGAGAGCTTCAGAGGTGCCTTTTTTTTCTGCCCCCCCCCCCCCCCCCCCCCCATCCTCAGAATAACGTGGGTGGCTGTCCGTGAGTGGTATTGCTGCTGGTTTGCCTACAGCCCTCTGCATTACTTTGGCCAGAAGGCAAAGACCCCAAAGCCCCAGAGTGTTGTTATTTGGCTTTTTGCTCCTTGTGTACCAAACACCAGTTCTCTTGAGAGTCCTTTAAACAGAGTGCATTGTGTCTTTTCTCAGTTCTTGCTCCAGGCTGTTGTCTGTGCCTAATACACTCTGGGTGCTTTGACATTTCTTTCTTGGGAGACCTGGGTCTTTGCAAACACTGGAAACTTTTGGCAGTTGCATTCCAAGGAGGTTTATGAAGGCCCAGCTGTCCTTGTTACTGATCTCTTCTTCACTGAGCTCTCCTGCTGTTGGTTTTCAGGATCTGCAGATGCAGCTTGTGGATCCTGAAGAAATTCCAGTCGTGGAAAGGCTGACACAAGAAGTACTGGTGCTTCGGGAGAAAGTGGCCATAGCAGAGTCACGAGGACAGGAGGCTACTGGAAACAGAAGGCAGCAGGTAGTGTGCCATGCGGCGGCAGCCTTTGGTGTGTTTATGTTTCTGCTGGTGCTCAGTGATGAGGCTTCGTTTTTGGCATTTGGATGTGCTTGTTCTTGGAAGCTGGCTGCTTATGATAGAGGGAATACAGAGCAGAGGATTACTTTCCTTTAGGACTTGTCTCAAGGGCAGAGTCTTTTGGGAGTCCAGGGATGACACTGATCAACCTTACCTGGGCACAAGCAAGAGAGGAAGGAAGTCCTGATTTCTGTGGGGCAGCCAGATGCCTCCTTTGATTTCTGTCTCTTAAGTGTTGCATCTTGTCTTTTCTCTCCAACCAGTTGTTACTGACGCTGGAAGGGCTGGTGGCTGAAAGGAATCGGTTAAATGAGGCTCTTCAGGCAGAGAGGCAGCTCTGCAGCAGCCTGGTAAAGTTTCACATGCACCCAGACAGGTAAGCAAGGCTGCCTTGGCTCTGTGCTGCCCTGCTTGGCTGCTGGGACAAGCATGGGTGGTCTGGTGGGGCAGTTCCTGAAGCAGTGATTATTTTGCAAGTCAGAGGGCCCTCAGTGGGAAAGAGGGAGTCTAGGCAAAGAGTCAGACAAATGTGGCTTTGGGAATCCAAGTTTTAGGCTGCCTTCTTCACTTGAAGAGTCTGCAGTGGCCAGCTTTAAATGCTACGTAAACATCCCCCAGCTGCCACCTCTTGTTCAGGTCTTGGCATTGTCATCTCTATTCCCTGGCTTATCCCTTCCCGGCTCAGTTTCCCACCCACACTTGGGCACCTTTCAGAGGCTACTGTCAAATTCCCAACCTACTGTTGAGTTGATAAGGATCTATGTAAGTACTTCTCCTGGCAGTTGTCCCCAGCACAGCATGGCCTGCATTCTCTGTCCTCTGCACTAATCCCCTGCCCTTCATGGGGCTGCAGCCTCTGGGATATTTGAGCTACCTGATAGCAAGAGAGCACGTAAGTGGAGTGCTTGGGTAAGTACTGAAGAACAGCTGTACCTAGGAGTCCCCTACTCCTGATGGGCTGGAGCCTTTTTTGGTGGATGGCTGTGCTCTGGGGAGGTTTAGGGGTGAGGCAAGAGGTGGCCAAGCTGCCTGGGGAGCATGCAGGGCCTGTGCCTGGAGTATGTAGCAGCCTCAGATGGAGGGGCCGGTTTGGTGTGTGCTTGCTGCAGCCTGTCTAACCCTCTTCACTTTCGTGCGGCGTTTCCGCTTAGCGCTGCGAGAGACCACACTCTGCAGGTGGAGCTGGAGGGGGTCCGCAAGCTCCGGGGACAGCTGGAAGAAGCTCTTGGAAGAAGCTTGGAGTTTTTGAACAGGCTGGAGACACAGGACGCCATAGGAGGTGGGGAACAGGAGCGTGTGAGAGTCCTACCCCAGCATGCCTTCTGAGCACTGGCGCTCACCCGCCTGCCGTGGAAACATTCACTAACTGAGTGAGCCTGTCTCACTGACTCTGGGAGGGTTGTTTTGGTACTTAGTAATGGTACGATAGAAGTGGTGCAGGGCTATTTTGTTTTATTTTTAAGCTGCTTTGGAAATGGTGATCAGTGCAATCCACCTGTGTTTCATGTATGTTCCTGTCTGACCCACCCTGGTGGCCACTGATGTATTTGCACATTCAAATCATTCCATTTTAGTTGATTTCCCTCTTATCTCCCTTCTCCTTCCATCCCCATGGGGCAAATAAAGATTCCCTTTCTCCAAAGGAAACACCAGATGTTCTCTATCATCTCCCAAGTGCACGAGTATAAGTTTTTGTATTCCCTCACCATTTTTCTTACCCAATGACATCACCCTCTTGGGCTGATGGTGGCTGGCCCAAAAGGAGATGATGTATGTGGAAAAGTGGGTTCCAGAGCCAGAGAACTTGAGAAGGGCTGCAAGACCTGGTGGCACTTGCCTGGGGCTTCTTACACAAGTGGTGAGTGTAGAACCAATGATTTGTTTTATGCTTAAACTAAATCCTGCTCCATTATTAATGACTTTATGGACTCCACCTGCCAGGCTGTCTCAGCCTAGCTTGCAAGTGCCTTCAAGGGAAAGCTTCTTCCTCTTTAACAGGGTGTTCGGAGTGGCTGAGACCTGTCCCTGCTCCCAGGGTCTGGGCTGAGTCTGCTCCCTCACTTGTGTGCACACATCTCTCTCACAGGCCTCACGTGCCCCTTGGGCAATGGGCAGGGCCCTATTTCTGCTTTGCTGAGGACAGTCCCACTTGGCACCACTGCATACCTTTTCTAGGGTGCCTTTCACCCTCTCTGGGAGCGTTGGAACTGGTGTGAGAGCTGGAAAACAATAGCAACAGCTTTCTGATGACCAGCACTTCCCATGCACAGCAGGCTATGGATCAGCTGCCTCATATTTGATCGCTTCCTAAGGTGTCAGGAGCAAATTTTTTATCTCTGAGCATCTGTTCCTGCTTGCTGGGGAAGTTGAACTCGGAGCAGGTGGAGCAGAAGAGCTCCATCAGCGCTGGGCTGTGCCACCTGGACCTATGACTGCTCTGTTGTGCATCCTGTGACTGCTTCACATGGCACCACCTATCCCGTGCCTCACATCCGTGCTGAGGTCTTCTCTTTCCTGCCTCAGACGGGTAGGAGGCAGCGCAGCTTTCCCTTCACACACAGCAGGCCAGCACTGCTTCTCTGAGTCCACACCCAGCTGTGTGGCGAGTTCAGCAGTTCTCATGTGGCCGGAAGGGACACAGCTGGTGGCTGCTGGGCAGCTCTGGTACTTGTTTAGCTTTTCCTTCCTTGTGTTACATCTCGTTCCCTTCCTCTCACTTCTGTGTGTAGCACCATCTTTCTCCTGCCTCTCACTTCGTAGGAGCCTTTGCGTCCTTGTCCTTATCTTTCCACCTTCCCTTCTCCATCCCGGCTCTGATCCCCAGCTGGCTTCCTGGTCTCTTGGGTACCGTGGGGCCCAGGCATGGCACGAGGGAAGTCTTGGCTGGTGCTCCAGCAGCTCCCATCTCTTCTTGTGTGTGTGTTCTGCTACAGATCTGTCCCTGGCCTCTGCTAGCATCACTGCTCTGAAGTGCCCCGTAGAGGAGCGTTATCCTAGGCTGAGGCAATCCCAGCTTTTCTGCTCTGTTCTCAAGGGCATCCCTTCATCCCTGCTAGCCCTGGCTGTGCACTCCTCTGCCCCACAGGAGGATCAGCCTGAGCATCCCATGCCTGAGAGCACCCTCTGTCAAACTGCAGTGCTTTGTGCTGTCTGGTAGCTCTTTGTGGAGATCTCTCTTTCCGTCTTCTCTCCGTTTCCCTGGCGATCTTTTTTTTTCCTTCCCTTCTTCCCAGCAGTGTGAAGACTTCCAGTGCAGCCAGCACACCTGGGTGTCCGGTGTCTGTGGGCCATGTGCGATTTGCAAGCCATGCAACTGATTTTCTTTGCCTGCAGGCTAGGTGTGAAAGACAGAGGAGTCCGTGAAAAATACTGCTGGGGTTGCATCCCTTGGTCTGCTTTGTTGGTAATACACAGAGAGCTGAGCAGCCCTTTTCCCATGGGATTTGCACCCTGGTGTGCTCCTGTTGCAATGGAAGGTTCAAGCACTTGGTGAACAGCAGCCAGGGCACAGTCTGCCCTATGTGTGCACTCCTCTGCTGCCCCAGCACCAGCTTCCTCTCCTTTCCCTGGTTTTTTGGCTGTTTTGGTTTTGTTTCTTCCCTCCCTCCCCCCTCCTCCTTGAGATTTGTGCTTCCTTTTTTCCACCTTAGTCCTGGCACGCTGGGAGCTATGCAGAGCTGTGGGTGATGGGGACAAGTGGGGTGCTGTGTCCTGGTACAAGAGGTGGTTCTCCCCTGCCCCAGGGCAGCTGTGCTGGCTGTGAGCCCCCAGCCCCTGGGCTCTCAGCCACAGGTCACAGTGACCTAGCCTGAGGAGCCACGTGCATGTGGCCCTCGGCCTCCCAGCAAAGCCTGCAGCTGAGGGTCTGCATCCCCTCACTCTTCAGGGCCCTGCAGGCACTGAGCTGTAGCCCTAGATCGTTTGTCACCTGGCAGGTTGTGTCCCCAGGGGCTCACAGGGCTGTGCTTTGGCTACGCTGAATGCCACCCGTGGGAGCTGCTGCTTTGCTGGGTTGCTGCTGCTGTTTCCAGCTGCCTCAGCGTTTCGTTCCCAGCACAGCACTTCTCCGTGATGGCTGTCCTTGCTCCCTGGGGCACGGCTGCTTCGGAGAACAGGCTCCCCCGTGCAAGGTGATGCCTGCCTAGGCTTAGCGCTGAGGTGCCCATGATTTTTGCAGCCTCCTGGCGGTTGCTCGTCACAAGTG
Source organism: Falco naumanni (assembly GCF_017639655.2). Classification (NCBI taxonomy): domain Eukaryota; kingdom Metazoa; phylum Chordata; class Aves; order Falconiformes; family Falconidae; genus Falco; species Falco naumanni. The sequence goes on along the minus strand of NC_054064.1, from coordinate 9,266,295 downwards.
GGTCCCCTGAGCATGCACCGTCTGTGTGCTGTGCCAACACCCTGCCCTGCTGCAAGGCATGCTCCTGGCTGAGCCTTGACTCCTTCCCAGGAGCTGTGTGCTTCCCTGCTGGCTTCTTCAGCAGCAATGTTTGGCCTCTCTCCTACCAGGATTTACCTGCTTTCCCCTGCTCCATGTTCAGCTTTGCCTGGCAGCTCCAGACCTAACAGTGATGGGGTTGGCCATGGGCAAAGCAGCCGCATCTCCTGTGGGCCACAAGCAGCAGTGAAACCTGGCCCCCTGCACAGTTCCAGGGGGTGGTCCTGGGCCCTGTCCAAGCTCCCCTCTCCCTGGAGAGAAGGCGGATTGGGGGTACACCCATGTCCCAGCCCTGGCAGTCTGAGCCTCCGCAGAGCAGGCACGGCCCTGTGGCTGCGCGGGAGCAAGGCCGCCCAAACAAGGGCTGCAAGTCCTCTCCCGGGGCCCTGCACCAGGGGGCCGGGAGCAGAGCTGTGGCCAAGCAGAAGAGTGTGCCCTCAGCTCGGTGGGGCAGGGTGGGCCCACATCCCCTGTGCACTGTGGTATGGGACACAAGTGTCCCTTTAGCTCCACTGCAGCCCTGCCAAGGCCGGCATGGGGCTTGCGATGAGCCCAGTGCCACGTGTGACAGTAGGGTTTGGGTGATGGGGGCAGGGTGGCTGTTAGTGCCCTCCCTGGGCTGCCCTCACCTGGGTGGGTGATCACAGGGTGTGCACCCCCACGCTGCTGCCGGGTTGGGGCAGTGCCAGTGAGGCTCCCTGATGCAGTGCACGCTGCTTCTGTTGCTTGTGGCTTGTGAAGCGGCAACAGGGCGGGTGCACATGTGTTGGGGCAGCAAGCACGAAGTGGCGTGAAGGCAGAGATGTGGATGGAGCAGATGTGTCCCTGGGGCTGTCCGCTCCCTTGGTGCAGGGCCACCTCAGGGTGCTGGCTTAGAGCTCCAGCATGCGGGGGAGGGGCATTGGCAGGGAGCAGGGACAGCGGGGAGAGCTCAGTCCTGCTGGGAGTCACCCAGCACCAAGCATGTATGAGAGCAGGCACCTGCCCCCCGGCTGCCCACACTGACCACAGGCATCACCATGTAGGAGGGGACAGAGGCAGTGCTGCCGTTGCCACTGCTTTGAGCATCTTCTTGTGCTGTGCTGTCCCCTAGGTCAGGCCACAGGTACAGATGCTGATGATGCCAGCAGCACCTTTACCTACAGCATCAAGGAGGAGGCAGCCCATGGTGTGGCAACCCAGCACGTGAGTCAGGGCAGCATGGCACTGGGAATAGGAGTGGCACAGCTGGGCACTGTGCCACTGACAAACTGTGTCCTAGCCCCTTCGGAAATGTGCCTGGCACCCTCTGTCTTTGTCCCTCTAGAGCAGCCCCCAGGCCCCTAAGGAAAACAGGGGCACTGAAAGGACCCTGATGGGGAGCACAGCACCCACCGTGCCAGAGCAGATGCTGCAGGCAGAAAAGGAGCTGCAGGAGATGAAGGTGCAGCTGGAGAAAGCCGGCTTCTCCTCTGTCTCCCAGATCAGGCAAGAGCCCTGGGACACCAGAGCCAGCGGGTAGCGGTGGCTCGAGGGGGTATCCTGCATCCTGGCTGCTGCCTGCCCTTCACAGTGCCTTGTACCCCCAGGAAGGTGATGCTGAGCCTGTGCCTGGAGAACACAGAGTTGAAGGAGCAGATTTACGAAGCCACGTCGCTGCTAGAGAGTGCGGAGCAGGAGGAGGCTGACATGGGCATCCCTCTGGCCCCCAAGTTCCACCAGCTACAGCAGAAGAGCTGCAATGCCCTTGCAGACCACCTGGCTGGGAGCAGTGGGGATGGCCAGTGGGTTCTGGCAGAGAGGGGAGCTGTGGCTGGCAAATGGCCAGTGCTGGAGGTACAGTGCCAGGGTGGCGTGCTCAAGACACCCTACCCTGGTACCCTGGGTGGAGGGGAGAGGAGCTGCGTATGTGCCTTGGACACAGGGGTCTGGGATGGGGCTGGAAATGGGGAGCTGACACCCCATCTCCCCTCTGGCAGGCGAAGGGTACAGTTCCCGGCAGAGCCTGGTCGGGGCTGGTCAAAGAGCTGTGCTCCCAGGTGGCGCAGGGCCAAAGGCAGTGCCAGGAGCTGCAGGACAAGCTCGCCGCCTCAAAGGCCATGTTGCAGGCACAAGCTGAGCAGCTGGAGAAGTACCACGTCCTGCTCTGTGAGTTAAAACCCTGGGTGGGATGGTGGGGTCGGGGTGGGGGGTGTCTGCGCCAGCCTGGCATGCCCTGTGTGCCATGCGCACGAGGCAGGGGTGGTGAATCCTGTCCTGAGGGGGACCCTGAGCTGACGGGGCTGCCCAGCAGGTGAACCCCACACACGGCAGCTCAGCAAGCAAGTGCAGGTAGACTTCCAGGACCTGGGCTACGAGACATGCGGGCGAAGTGAGACCGAGGCCGACCGGGATGAGGCCACTAGCCCCGGTAAGGAGAGCTGAGGCTTTGGGGACCCCTGTGCCTTGCCCGCCTGGCATGAAGAAGTGACACTGTGCCCTGTCCCCTTTGCAGAGTGCGAGGAGCTGGAGGCCCCATTCCAGCCAGGGATGCCTAGGGTGGGCAAGGCTGCCCAGAAGACCATGGCCCCTGCAGATGTGGTGGCCCTGCACCAGCACATCCAGGACCGTAAGGCACAGTTGCCTAATGCCAACAAGGTGACCCAGAGCCTGCAGCGCCGTACCCGTTCTGTCTCTGTCACCAGTGGCTACACCTCAGGTGCCGAGCAGCCCCCGCTGGGTCCCACAGCGCTGGCCTCCCTGGCCCACAGCCTCACTGACGAGGACGAGGGCTGGCAGTCAGACAGCCACAGCACCCTCTGCCCATCTGACCTGCGGGCACACCACAGCTGGCAGCAGCTGGAGCACCATGTCTTCCCCCTCAAGGCACAGCTGTCTGCAACCAAGCCTGAGCAGCTGCAATCTGCGACTCAGTCATGGTATGGCCCTGGGGATTGGGATTAGACAGGGGGCCATGGGGGTCTCCAGGATGTGCCCAAGGGGGGCAGCTGTTTGTTGCGTGCTTTCCTTGTAGCTAGGTTCCTGGGGCATTGGCACAGTGGGGCAGAGCCCCAGTAGTAGATACTGGACAGACTCCCCCCATGGCACCCCATCCCTGCCATGCTCTCCGGGTGGGTCTGGAAGCCCTGTGATCCTCCTGCTTGCCCATCCCTTCTAGGAATTACCACCGGCTGATCCAAGCACAGGCTCGGGATCTCTGCCACCTGCGGCAGACGCTGCGGGAGGGCCACAGGATGAGCCACAGCCTGGCCCAGCACCTGCACCATGCCCTGCTGTCCTTTGAGGACCTCCTTCATGGCACCGACATTGACTACTATCTGGGCCAAGGCTTTCGGGAGCAGCTAGACCAGGGCAGGCAGCTGTCAGAGAGGCTCAGCAAGAAGCTGGGCACCAGTAAGTACCTTTTGGGGAAGGCACTGGGGCTGGACATCATGGGGCACGGTGCGCCAGGAAGGGGTGCTTCAATGGGTGCTGTGAAGAGCTGCGGCTATTTGGACACCATGTGCTGTGTGGGCTACCTGCTTCAAGCTGGGATATCCTGTCCTGCTATGGCTGTTGGGGAGTGGGCAGCCTGGGGCATGGAGACATTAACTGGTTCCTCCTGGCTTATTTTTTCAGGAGATCGAGCATATGGGAAGGATAAAACCAGCCATGAACTCCTGACGCTGAGGTACCTGTTCCTAGGAAGTGCTTGGGGGCTCTGTGTGGGGACGCTGGGGGTTATCACTGCTCTGGGAGTGGGGGTCTGGGTCCCCTTGGGCTCTCTGCTCTAGGTGGATGCCCTGGGGCTGCCACTGCTCTGGGGATGGGGAGCCCCAAGCTTGGGCTGGGCACCCTGTGGCTCCAGGCAGCCTTGCAGCACAGGTGGGATGTGGTGTGTCATGCCGGAGCGTGCACAGCACAGCAGGGAGGAACTGTGGAATGGGGGTCACCCTGCCCTGCCAGCCCTGAGGATGGGCCACCTCTGCAGGCTCAGCCAGGAACTCCAGGAGAAGGTGACTGAGAACCCGGAGGTGAAACTGCGGGAGCACTGTGAATCCCCTGGCAGCAACCGCCCACCCTCTGAGTTATCCTGCTCTGTCACCAGTTCCTCCTTCATATCTGAGGGGCTGGAGGCCCGCTCTGATGGGGATGAAGCCAGTGAGTGCAGCCAGTGCAGCCAGTGCCCTGAGGAGCCTGTCCGGCTTGCAGGTACCATGGGGTGCCTGCGGGGGCCTGCAAGCATGGGCTGGGGACATGCAGCCCCTCTGTGGTGTGTGGGTCGCTGCAGCAGTAGATGGCCATCAGACCTGGGCAGGGGCTGCCTGTGTGGCGCTGTGCCCCAGTGCCAACCTGGGGGGTGAGCACACAGCACCTGGGGCTGCAAGGGATCATCTCGGGGGGCCCTGCCACGGTACCACAGCCCTGCAAGGCTGGGACCTGACTGGCCTTTTGTGGGCTGTCCCATCCCACAGTGTCTCCAGATGTGGGGACTTGTGTGCCAGCATCCCCGGTGCCCATGGGGAGGAGGGGTCCCTGCCAGGCTGAGCCAGAGCTGTGCTAGCATCTCTCTCCATCTCTCTCCTGTCTCTAGGCCTCTGCTTTGACTCCTTGTCCAAACCTGTTAGTGCCCCCCTGCCTCCTCTGGCTTCCCAGCTGCCCCCCTTCCTGCTTGCTGGGTGCCCCACTCCCGCAGCCCCCCCACTCCTGGGCTGCTGTGGGACCCCTGTCTGCTCCCTGGCCGACGCGCAGCAGGAGCTGCAGGTGCTCCAGAGGCAGCTGGGAGAAAGTGAGCATGTGCCTCTGGCATGGGGCTGGTCCTGCCTGCCCCGCGTGCTCTGCTGTGCCGCATGGCCCCCCACCCTCTCCCACTTGCCTGTCTTGCCCTGGCCTTTCTCCTGCTTGGGGCTACTGCTTTGAGGTTGGGTCCTATCACTCTGGCTGGGGGACGATGGGGACACGTGGCTGTCATGTAGAGAGGACCTGGTGGGTGGGATGGATGCAGCCTGAGGTAGCACTAGCCCGTGGCGTGGACACTTGCACACCCTAGGGCCTCTGGGAAAGGGCTGGTGTGGTTAGTTGTGTAGGAGGAGCGGGGCTGAGACCCCTCAACTCATGTCACGTAATCAGCAAGCCCTGGCAGAGCCCCTGCTCTTCAGGGGGAACAGGTTTGACTGGGGCAGGAGGTTAGCAATAGGGGGTGACTGTGAGGGGACACTGGGCTGCACTGTTGGGCAGAGCAAGAAGTGGGCAAAAAGCATGTGGCAGGAGCATGTTACCCCCCGTTCCTCCTCCCTGCTCTCCTCCTCCTCACCGCTTTGCCCTGTGTGTGCAGGCCTGACGCTGCCCGTGGCACCAGCGAAGCCCACAGCTCCACCGGGCTCCTTAGGAGAGGGCAGCAAAGCCCCAGCGTTGCTCAACCGACACGGTGCGCTGCAGAGCCTGGCTGAGATCCCCAGGGCCACTGACACCCGCGCCCACTGGGGTGTGCCTGCTCCCGGCCAGCCGCTTTGCGGGGCCCTGCCATCGGGTTACCCCGCCAGCCAAAAGCTAACAGGTAAGGGCTGTGTTGGAGAGCAGGGGGGCACCCTGCCTGGGTGTGAGGGGACAGGGAGGAGACTTGGTACCACAGTGGCTGTGGGACATGGCTGTAGCGTGGGGCAGGATAGAGGGTGGCACGAGGCAGGTGGCGCAGCCATCTCCCTGCCCTGAGCCACCTCCCCGGCTGTGGCAGGGGCCGACCTGCTGGAGGAACACTTGGTGGAGATCCGCAGCCTGCGCCAGCGCCTCGAGGAGTCCATCTGCACCCATGACCGGCTCCAGGAGCAACTTGAGCGCCGCCTGGCCTCCACCAGCAAGGCCACCGGTACAGTGCCGCACTGAGGCCAGGGCTGCTGGGGGGGCAGGCTTTGCACGCCCCTTTGCACAGGGGGGGTGCTCACCCTGTGCGTGGCGGCATGCTGGGGAGAGAGACTCGGCACCACTCCCCCTCTGCAGGGCTGCCCAGCGACCTCCATGCCCAGACACGGGAGCTGAGGCTGCAGCTGAGCAGGGAGAACCAGGCTCTGAGTGAGGACAACCGGACTCTGCGGCTTCAGCACGACCACCTCTCCCAAGGTGGGGCTCCACCACCAGCACCCTGGGTCTGAGTCCCAGAGGGTGCTGGCTGAGCGGGGTGGCAGTGACACCTCCATGCTCTCTGTCCCCAGAGCTAGCGCAGGTGCAGGAGGCGTTCCTGACTGCCTGCGCCCGGGCGCGGGAAGCTGAAGCAGAGCTGGACCAGAGGCACAGGAATCAGCAGAAGCTGGTGGATGAGCTCACCGAGTACCAAAAGAGTGTCCGCCGGCTCCGGGATGAGCAGCGCTCTTTGCAGGAGAAAAACAACAGGTAAGCTTCGGGGCACTGGGGCTTTGGGGCCAGCAGGGCTGGCACCGTACCCATGTGTCACCTCTCTGCAGGCTGCAGCACAGACTGATGCTCCAGCAGCAGCAGTGTGAGGAGCACTGCCGGCTCCTGCAGACCACGCGCACGGAGCTGCACGTCTGCGAGAGCCTCCCTGGCCCCTCTGCTGAGGCCCGCGCAGGTATGGGACCCACATCCAGTGCCCCCAGCCCCAGCCGCCTGCCCCGGCCCTTCTGCCCAGCTCCTGGTCTTGGGAGGCCTGGCCCCTCTGCAACGCTTGGGCGGTCCCAAGCACCTCGCCTGTTGTGGCAGCAGGAGTGACATAGTGGCCCTGCTGGCAGGCGGAGAGGGAGGGCAGGAGCGCAGCAGCCCCAGGCACAGAGACACACCTGTCCGCCGGGGCTGACATGCTTCTTGTTCCAGGCTGCTTCCCGTCTCCTCCGGTGCGGGATGTTGGCACAAGTCTAGCAGCTCCCCACTTCTCCCCACTGCCCTCTGACATGTTGGCGGCCCAGCAGATAGCCGGTGGGTACTGGAGCCTGCCCACCTCTGTGCCTCAGGGGCTGCTGAGACCTGACAAGGTCGTGGCAGCACCCTTGCTGAGCAGGGGTGGTGAGCCCAGGGCAGAGCCAAGCCCCCGGGATGGGATGGGGACGGCCATGGGGGGAGCAGGCAGTGGTTCTCACCTAGCCCTGCTTGTTCCCTAGAGCCACGTGGGGCAGACCCACTGGCAAAGAAGGGCAAGGAACCGACACAGGCTCACGTTGTTGCCTGCCCTAACACCTACCGGGCCCTGGAGCAGCGCATCCTGAAGGGGAAAGGGCTGGCCCATGAGCTGATGTCTCTCATGCACCCAGCGACCAGGCTGCCCAGCTGCCCGCTCCCGGGAAAGGAGGTAAAGCATGGGCAGGAGGGGCTGGCGGCAGCTGGGGGCCAGACTCTCTGTGGACCATGCATCAAGCTGCTCCTCAGCCCAGTACTCGCCCCGAGGCCTGCAGGGCTGGCAAGCGGCTGGTAGCTTCCAGCCCGGGGGCTGCTGCTGGCACTGCCCTGCGTGTTGGGCTGGGCACGGCGAGTCCCCGGGTGCAGCAGGATACAGGTGCCATGGCAGCACCCCACTCCTGCACCCTTCTCCCGCAGGTCCTGGGGTGGTCAGGCATGGGGCACCTCTGCAGCAGTGCCAGCACCCTGCACAGCATCCTGGAGGAGTGCACATCTCTCCTCACTGCCTTCTGGAGCACCGTGCTGCCCGTCAGCCCTGCCCAGCACCAGGACAAGGTAAGGACAGGGCGGGGTGGGGTGCTGCAGGGGCCGGGGGGGCCGGCTGCTCACTGCTCATCACGCTCGTCTTGTCCCAGGAACAGGCGCTACAGGGTGAGATTGCAACGCTGCAGGCCCGGCTTGCTGAGCGGGAGGATGCTCTGCAGAGCATGGCCCATCAGCTGCAGAGTACAGCCCAGCTCAAGGACAAGATGGAGCAGTTTATCGTGACCCACTGTACGTGGCCTGGGTGGCATCCTGCTGCGGGGTGGCACCGCCAAGCTGGGCTGGTCCCCATGCGCGTGGGGCGGCTCCACAGCACAGGGACCTCACCGACCCCCTCTCTCTCCCTCACAGTGACCAGGACCCACAACATGCTGCGCAAGGCCAGGACAAACCTGGAGGTGAGTTCGCCCTGGCACTCGGAGGCGCATGATAGGGGCAGGTGCCCCTCCCCTGGGGAACCCTGATGCCCTGGGGGTGGGCACAGATAGCAGATACCCCTCTGCCCTGTGGCAGAGTGGTGGGCAGCAGGGTGCTGAGGGGTCAGCTGGGTGCATGTGCTGGGGGGAACACAGCGACCCATTTTCTTCAACTGTCCCCAGGGCACGGCAGCCACCTGGTGCAGGCCCGACGTGGCAGCACTCCCTCTTGCTGCCACTCGCCAGGTGAAGTCCCAGCAGACCCTGCCCGTCTCGTGAGCACCGGGCATGAAGCGATGCCCTCTGCGGCCCAGCAGCATTTCACACCCCCTCACCCTAGAACTTGGTCCCAGTTGTAACCCTGCTACCCACCCGTCCCTGCTCGTGTCTGTATATGTATATAGATAGGTATAGCGGAGCTGCGTTCTGGGGGCTCCCCGGGCACGTCAGGGCCCCGGTGCGGGAGGAAGATGTAAGAAATGCCATGTTCTGTTCAGGAGTTGTAAGTTCCTAATAAAGGTTTACTTTGGGTTGTGTTTCTGCCACGCTCATCTCTTGCAGCTCTCTGTGCCCCGCTCCCCAAGGTACCCCCAGTGCAGGGTGCCGTACGCACTGGCTGGCCCCAGTGGGGATGGGCGCTGAGCCCCACTCCAGCACCCCAAGGGCAGCTCTGCACCCCACTAGGTGCTCCCTCTCCTCCTCTCCGGGGTCCCCCTCCAACACCAAGCCAGCAGCATGGAGAACAATAAATACTGTAATAAATAGAGAAAACCCTGTCACATGGCACTGCTCCGGCAGCAGGTGGTGGGGCCGGGGACCTGGGGCAGCTGCTCTGCTCTGCTCTCCCCAGGCCCCCTCCAGCGTGGGCGTGCGCAGGTGCCCCTCCGGCTGTGGCAAATCCTGCCGATGCTGGGGACAGGGCGCACAGTCCTTGTCAGTGCTGTCCCAGTGGCAGGTAAGCGTGGCGGCGTCCGGCTGTACCCTCCCTCCTGCTGGCTCAGTGCTGAACCTGGCAGAGGGCCGGGGCTGCAGCCAGAGCCCAGCGCCCTCCTCCAAGCTGGGGAGCCCCACAGCCAGGGCTGCGGGACGTGGGGCAGGCTGGGGTGCCCCAGAGCCCCTGGGGATCAAGGTGGCCTTGGAGATTCATCAATAGCACAGCAACCTTCGGCAAGACACGGTCCTGGAGGCCTGGGCTGGGGGCAGTGCCAGGACCGCCTCGGGGCCCTTGTAGGCCAGAGAAGAAGGGCAGGGTGAAGCCGTTTCCGTGCTGGGCAACAGGAAAGGCTATTCTGGTGAGCGTCCAAGTGGCCCCCAGACTCACAGAAGCCAAGGGGAGCTGTAGTTGGGCGGAAACCAAGGGTTAAATCAAACCACACCAGTAGGATGGGGCCCGTGTCCCTGCCAGGTTTGAGGCTGGAGCCAGCAGCCAGTTCTCACACAGTCCCGTGGCCCAGTGTGTGCAGACAAAGCGGCATTTCGTGTCCTGCGTGGGGGGGCGGGCAAGGCCCCAGCTCAGATGGGCTTGTACAGCAGCGTGGTGACGTACTTCTTCTTGTAGCGGTGAGTGGCGCTGAGCACCATCACGCCGTCCTGAGAAAGGCACCGCATCAGTGGAGGCAGGCGGGAGAGCAGCGCAGCCTGGCCGCGCTGAGCCCGCGTGGGGAGCAGCCCCAGCCCGGCCCTGCCGCCCCGAGGCTCCCGACCCGGGACAGGGAGGCAGGGCAGAGCAAAGGGAGGCTCTGGAACACAGCAGGAGAGCCCAGAGCTGCTCAGCTCCACCACGCTGCAGGCCGGCAGCTAAAGGGAACTGTAAGGAGACAACCACCTACACCCATGCGCGTGCCACGCTTCACCGGGCAGCCGAGCTGTCCTGCATGGGTCCTCCCACCCCTGCACCACCCTCTACACCTCACAGCCGCCCAGTTTCTGCTCCCTGGAGGTGCTGCAGGCTCCTGGGAGCCACAGCAGCTCCCCTTCCCTCACCCAGCGGCCTCAGGGGACCTGCCCTTACCTTGATGGAGAGCGCGTAGAGGTGATTGAGCATAACGTGGTTGGGCTCGGGCAGCAGTGCTGGGTCACACTAGGAGAAGAGGAGTGTCACAGGGGAACAGCAGAGCCCTGACCCCCCAGCCATCACAGGGAGCTGCCATCTCAGGCAATCTGAGCTGCTGGTGTCTCTGGCTGTTCTGAACAGGAACAGAGCTCAGCTAAGCAGGCAGAGCAAGGGGCCAAACCAGCATGGTTAATGGGAAAAGTGATGCTTTTCCCAGGAAATGCCAAGCGGAGACCAGGCTCCCTGCAGGGAGGACTCCCTTTCCACCCCCAGCGTGGCTCTCTGTGCTGGCAGTATGCTGGTACCCACCGAGATATTGGTGTCCTTGTTCAGGATGACCTGGAGGAGGTGAGGTGGGAGGATGGGTGGGGATTTGAAGCGCTCCTCGGGCCGGTATACGTACATCTCTTGGCCATAAGGTCCAGGTGGTGAACTTGATAAGTCTAAAGAGAAGAGAAAGGAGGAGACATGAAATGGCTAAAGCAGGACTGGCGAGCACAGAGCAGCTCTCAAGAAGCTGGGAAGAACCCAGCAGGGTCTTCCAGGCACAAACATCTCCCATGAGCCATGACCCCATATCCTACAGCAACAGCTCAGCCTTTTCACTGCACAACAAGCAGCCAGGTGAGCTCCGGGCATTTCCAAGCAGGGCTGCAAGCCAGTACATGCACTAACACAACACAAGCACCCTGCAGTATCCACCCCAAGACCCCTGCACGTGGCGCTCAGCACAGCTGAGTCCCTCTCCCTGTACCCTTTGCAGCAGGGGCACAGCAAGCAGCACGCCTGCGTGCTCTCGGTGCTGCAGGACTGCCTGACAAGGAGGTCCCACGAAGGACAAAATGGGAAGTCTAGACTGAGCAGCTGCTCAACCCACGTGAGGGACCACAGGAGCTTGGGGTCACTGGAAGCTGGGCTAACCGTATCTCCCCACCACACCTGACCTGACCATTTCGGAACACCGAGCACCCAGAAGGGCTCCATCTCCCTGGAGCTACTGCTGCTTGCTGGCTTCTTTCCAGCAAAGTATCTCCTGCTCAGGCTTGGCAAGGACGTGAAGATGAGCTCTATCTGAGCTCCATCTGAGACAGGGTTTGTACCAGGGATGGCAGCTCACACTCGGAGCGCCCTGGACCGAAACACGAGCGAGCTACCTGCCAGCATTACACACCGAGCCAGCACTGCCAGTGTCTGCACGGTAACCTAACCTGCTGCTGTAACACAAGTGGCGAGGGAGGTCTGCAATGTGCTAGCATTAGTACAAATTACTTTGGCATGAAAACCAAGAGTAGCTGCTGAAAATAACCTGGATTCTGCTCTTGCCTAGCTTATACCCCAGATTAGATGACTTACAGTTGAGCAGACAGAAAGGCCTGACGTTCTTGGCGTTCACCAGTCTGAAACGGCCACCTCTGCCGCGCACAGGCACTGACCCTGCTCCAGGACACAGCTAGCACAGGACAAGTTACACCAGCACAGCCCCTCCATAGAAATGAGGCCTCAGCTGTGGGCTGCTGAGGACATGCTGCCAAGCACTACTCTTCCCAGGTGCAGGCCCACACCTCTGCTCAAGGGGTCTGTCTGACCCCAGAGCAGTGAGTCTCAGAGTAGAGGAGGTGGAAACTAGCACATGCAAAGCTGTAATGCCACATAAAAACTCACCCCGACCTGAGGTTTCTGAGCTCTCCAGGGAATCCACCTTCAAAGCATCGAAGACTTCAAAGTCAGACTTCTTGACATGAATCAGGTTGTTAATTGTCCCCATCTGGCTGGTGACCACTGGCTGGAAAGAACTGACCTAAGAGTCTTTCTATGTTTACCTCCAATCAAAGCACACCCAACGCATCCTAGATCCTCCTGGCCCGAGCTGCCATCGCTGTGCCATTACCTCAGAGCACCAGTGGCCAGTGCTTAGCTCTGCTCTGCGCTTGCTGATCTCTGTTGTTTACCCTGAGGGGATTTTCCTTTACTCCCAGGCTCCTACATCACCTCCTATTTTCACCCTCCATCCTGCTACATGCCAATTGGCAAGTGTCTTCTCCTTCCCATGCTGCTACCACATGATTCAGTTGGGAGAACCGGCAAGTGAGTGCTGACCCCTTGGCCCATCATCCCATGTAGCCAATTCTTAAATGGACTTAAAGGCCTTCTGGTGTTTCCCTGCCCCTCAGTACCTCCCCAGCATTTCCCCATACAGTGTGTCTAAGCCCAGAGGAACCAGCCTCTGAAAGGACTCATGGGACGGAGATGCCCCTTTTGTTTTGGCACATACCCTCTGCTCTTCCTGTTCCCCCTCTGCTGCAGTTACGTCACGTCTAGTCCCCTGCATAAGACAAGATCTGCAGGATTAACACTCTGAGCATTACCTCGGATGGGTCATGGACCCACTGGCCATCCACAAAAAATTTGTACTGGTGTTCTCCTTCTGGGAGGTCCAGGATAGCGACAAAGTCGTTGTGGCTGTGCAGAGAGAACAGACATGCAACAGCATTACCCTGTTGATGCTCTGTGTGCTGCTTTTCCATGGGGTTCCAGAAAACAGCACTTTTTCATGCACTGCCCAGCCCCTCTACACCAACACCTTCATGCAGGGTTAGGCTTGCTCATCGTCAGTGATCTAAGGCACAGACTCAATGGGAGTGAGTGTTCAGAGCACTAGCACGGCTAAGGGACCTTAGGAGTCCAGCTGCACGGAGAGCTGCAGGCAGTCCAGCCCTGCATGCACAGAGAACGTGACAGGCACCCTGCGCAAGACACTGGGGAGGACGCGTGGGCAAAGCATCTAACCCTGCGCTGGCACTGCAAGACGCGGGCAGCAAGTGTAGCAGCTCTGTTTGTGAAGCCTGCAATTGAGATAAACCCATTCCAGAAGATTTGCTGGGATTACACCCAGAGTCCTACAGGGTGTTTCCACCGAAATCACAGATGTATTGCAGGACAGCAAGGACATCATTGGGGCAGGAAGACACGTGAGGGACAAACAAACAACCCCTGCTGGCAACAACACAACTAGGCACAGGGTAAGGCCACAGCCAAGGGAAGAGCTGACAGCTTCCAGAGGACTGCTGCATACCTGGGCAGGGCTCTGCTGCCAGGACCAGCTGCTGCGTGGCATCCAGCTGGGCAAGCAATGTGGCCCATCCTGCCCTGCCCCTCTGTTTCACAACCTACCACCACCACCACAGCACCACCCAGGGAAGAAGATCATTATGTATTTGGGCTCAGACCCTACAGCTTGGGTGAACTGAGAAAAGCCAGGTGAGCAAAAGGAACAGCAACCAGCACACAGAAGGGAAAACACTCCCTTCAATGGAGCAGAGGAGAACGTAGAGTAACCTGAAGGACTGGCTACCTCTTGATGAGCGGGATCTTGGTGCTCCAGTTGTTGAAAGATCCGGAGATGAAGACTTCTTTGCCTCCATCGGCCCAGCGGATGACAGTGGGACGAGCCTGTTGCGATGGTTTCGCTGACTCCTCCAGATCTGGCTGCCATGACACAAACTCCTTGTCCCCAGGAATCTGAGGAAAGAAAATCAGAGCCTGACAGAGACACAGAGACGATCGGGACCACGTTCACTCCCCCCAGCCCATCTACACAACCGAGACAAGAGCATCGCAGAATGCCTCCAGCCTCCCAGCTCTCCACAGCCCCCTCACGTAGTCAGGAGCGCAGCCAGTGAGCTGAAGCCCCAGCCAGGGCCCCAGAAGGCAGGACAGGGAATGCAGTGACCAGCCCCTACCTTGGAGTCATGGGTACTGAAAACACTGGGGTCATCAGTGCTGCCCACCATGATCTTGTGTGGGTGCTCCTTGGCAGGGTGGGGGGCACCGGATCCATCCGAGCGATGGGACTTGGAGCCATGGCGCTCCCCAGACACTCGCTCACTGGTGGTGTTCCCCATGACAGTTCAGCAGCCCCTGTGAGAGAGAGGACGTCAGTGTGGCTGTGTCTATAGGCTCTGGCAGTGAGGAGGGGAGCAAAGGCGCTGTTTCCCAGTGTTCTTTGCCAGGGGAGACTGACAGCAGTTCTAAAATAGGCCCAAAGTTCACTCCCACTGCCAAGTTTGGGAGCTGAATGGGAATTTAATAAACAAGACAGCTTGACCTAATTATAGTCATATCCTTATGAACCATCACTCTAGTTAAGCCAGTAATTGTTATACTCCAAAACTGATACTAGTTATGCTGCGTTCCACACAAGCCCTCAGCAGCCAGCTTAATAGAGGGGCTGACAGGAAAAATAAAGCCAACCTTTATGGCAAATCAACTGCTTAGCATTAACAGAGGCTCTTTCATAGTCCTGCAGTCAGGCTCTACAGACAAATCCCCTACATCCAGCAAGAAAACAGCCGGAGAGTGAAAGTAGCAGCTGTTTAACAGCTCCCAACAAATCTCCAAGAGCTTGCGGGCAGAAGAGCAGAGCCTAGCGCCTGGCAAAGGTGACAGAGAGCATTTAAATTGCCCGAGTGGAATCGTCCAAGCTGGAGCTTGGCCAAGGTGTAGGACTAATGCTGTGGTGTCTGCAAAAAGCTCAGCTCTCGATGGCATTCACTTATGATTCACCAAGCAAGTCACCATGCCAGCTGCGGCACAGTGCAGCGAGGTCTGCTTGTGACCCTCACCAGTGGCACCACCCCGGGCACTCTGGCATCTGCCTGGCCATCTGGAGGCACAAGATGAAGGAAGCTGCCTGAATGCCAGGAGGTGGGCCATCATCCCCAGTCTCACCCAGCTCAGAGAACGCAGAACAGAAGTGGCCATACGGCACCAGGCCAGGAATAATTACGTGCCTCTTGGGACAAACAACAAAGCCTCTGCAAGCTACACGGGGCTCGTCAGGCCTTACCCAGTTCCCAGCAGCCAAGATGGACCGGGGTTCTTTCCCCCTTCCCACAGTTATTTTGCAGCTTTCAGCTTACCGTGCCGATCATCGGCTCTGCAGGGCAAGGCAAGCCTGCCTTGGTTCATGTGCTTAGTTGTGACATTTGAGGATTTGTTTAGAAGATCAAATTATAAGAAGGGTGCCAGGCAAGGCTGCCAGCCAAAGCCAGGCTTTAGAACATTATGGAGCAATTACTAAAGCATTTCTTAAATCCTGAGGGCTAAAAGGCAGCTCGGGAGGGCAGCTAACCCATACCAGCATCCCCTCTCAGTGAGGATCAAGTGTACCTGAAGATCCAGGTCAGATGAGGGCCATCATTCGCTCTGACACCTTCCCCCTTTGCCCCGAAGGAGGCTCAGCCAGCTCCTCACACAACCTGCCCCTGTGCCACTAGACCTGCTGTGGAGGAGCTTCTTCCCTAGTATCTCCGCTAAGGCTCCCTTACTACTATCTATGGGGACGAAGGCAGGAAAGGCTGAACATTCTCTTGTACCAAGACTGACCTGAGAGATGCGTGCAGGTGTTAACAGGTGTGAAAGCTTCTCTTTCTCTTCTCTAAAAGGAATCCAGTCCCTCTGGCTGTCCCTTACAGGTCACGCTCTCCAAACGCCTCCTGAGGTTTCTCCCAAGCGGTGGCTCCTCTCCAGCGCATGGTATCCAAAACCCCGTGCAGACAAGACCACCTCACCTCCTGCATCGCAGGCACCCTGCTGCGCTGGGACAGCCAACTCTTTGGATGTAGCCTGCGGTACTTGGCTTTTTACTGAATGAACTTCTACAGCTCAAACCCTCCTGCATTCAGACAAGCCCCCATAGCACAGCACGCTCCGAGGGACGTACACAAGTACCTCCAAGGCACCGATGGAAATGCTGCCCATACCAAAGCCCAAGCGAAGCCTCCACGGTGCCTCAGCGCATCTGCTGCCAGTTTGGCAGCAAGCCGCTGCCAGCTGCAGTCCGCAGCACGGTGGGTGCCTGCTGCCGGATTGCAAGACCCTTCCACCTCCCCACTCGGACCACCACACTGGAAACACCACACCTTGCCATGTCTCGCTTGCCACCTCTCGCACCCGGCCAGCAAACCCCCGGGACACCAGCTTCCCGCAGCGGGGAACACCGGCCAGCCTGGCAGGGTTTGTTCTGGGCGGACCGGGTCTCTGCTCAGCACCTCCCTGCCCGCAGCCTGCCCGGCCGGCACCTCCGGGGTTACCCAGGGAAGCCGGGCTCCTCTCCCGCCTCCCGAGGGGAAGCCGAGCTCGGGGTGCCGTGAGGTGAAGGGGATGAGCCGGGGAGAGCCGCGCTCCCTGCCCGGCCCCGCCGAGCGGCACGGCCGGGAGCAGGGCTCTGCCAGGCGGCGGCAGCGCGGTCACGGCACGGCCGGCCCCCGGGCCCCGCTCCCCTGCCCTGCCAGCGCCCGCCGCGGCCCTGAGGAGCCGGCAGGCGGCAGCGGCCCGGCCGGGCCCTCCTGAAGGGGCTGCGGGGCACGGCTCAGGCCGGCCACAGAACGAGGGGCGCAGGCCACCGCAGCGTGGCCCGGGGGGGCGCCCAGCCATGCCTCACCCACCTTCTCCCGCCCACCCGCCGGCGGCCTGGCCAGCCGTGACACCCCGCCGTCACCCCCGGCCCCGCACCGCGGCCCCACCTGCCCGCCGCCGCCGCCGCCCCGCTCTCCGCCTCCGTCCAAAATGGCGACACCCCCCGCCGCCACCGCCAGCCTCTGCGGGGCGCTCTGGCCCGCCCCCGCGCGCCGCTCTATGGCCGCGCCCCCCCCCTCCGCGGACCCGCTTCCCCGCTGCCCGGCAGCCGCCATGTTTGTTGGGGGCGGCTTATTGTCGTCCATTGTTGTTAAGGGCGGCCGGGCCGGCGTGCGGGCTGAGGGTCGCGCCGCTTCATCCGCACCTCAGCCCCTGGGCGGCCATGTCGGTTGAGGGCAGCGCCAGGGCTGGGGCCGGGGGGGCAGGCCGGCGGTGGGGCGGGTGGGAGCTGAGCTGAGGTGGGCGGGTGGGCAGCGGGCTGCCTGCAGGCGCCTCAGGACGGGCACTGGAGACAGAGGCAGCCCACACAGCGTGGTTCCCGGTCCCCTCAGCACTGGGACAAGCTTTATTGCCCTTTTCTCGAGGGCCCTGGCCGGCCAAGCTCCCGCTTTCCCCGCTGCCTCTGCGCTGACCAAACCCCTGGACAGAGATTGTGGAGCTGCTGGGCCGGGATTTCGGGAAGGGGAACGATCCCTGTCATGGCAGCCCCGGGCAAGACCTGGTGTGGCCCGGCCGCAGCAGGAAGATGAGACAGCCCAGGCCGTGTCTTCAAGGAACCGATTCCGTGCCTCCTGGCATGGTGCAGACCTAGCAAGAGACTACAGGAACACCCAGGCCCGAAGGAAAGGAAGCAGGTTGCCGGGAGGACCAGCTGTCTCCTTCATTTTAGGTTAAGGAGATAGCAAGACATAGATGAGGGTGGCCACGATCAAGCCAATGCTGAAGACCATGAAGACATGCGGCACGGTGCTGGAGCAGGCAGGGCAGGCCCTGGCCCTGGCTCGCAGGGGCCTGAGCATGCGCTGTCGCTGGGTGAGGATGGCCGCCCTGGCACCTTCCCACTCGCCCGGGCCCCGCAGGCGGTACTGGTACGGTGTGCAGGGCCCAAAGGCCACCTCCAGCGCCAGCTTGGGGTCGGTGAGGAAGAGGGCGAGCAGGTTGGGCTTGACCCCCACCTGGCAGGCGAGCTCGTCCATGTAAGGGATGTAATCCACCTGGATGGTGTGCCGCTGGCTCTTCACGTACCTGCGGGCAGGGAGGGCAGGGGGTTTGGTGTGTGGGCATAAGGGTAAAGGTGGCAGGGACGATGCCTGCGCAGGGTCCTTACCGCTTGGCCATTTTCTCCTTGGTTTGTGTGATGTCAGCCAGCATATCGGCGGATGGCGGTAGGTCCTGCAGCCCTAGGGAAGAGGAGGCTGTAGCTGGAGGGAGGGCTGTGCTGCTTCTGTGACGTGGCTGCTTCTGCAGTCCAGCCTGGCCTCTGCTTGCACGTGGAAGCTTTTGGGGCTTTGAGGACATGCCACCACATCAGGAGCAAACTGGGAGGCACAGGCAAAGATAGCGATGGCAGGAAAGGAAAGGGAGAAGGTGATTTGCTAGGAATGGCACCTGTTAGTGGCCCCTGCAAGAGCAGATGAGTGTGAGGCTCACTGCAAAATGCAGTGCTGGGTTTTGTCCTCAGGAAGAAACAAAAGGAGGGTAAAAAGGTGAGCAGAAGGAGTTGGCATGTAAGGAGATGCCACCAGCTGAACAACTCTGTCATGCTGTAGCTGGAGGAGCCCAGCTGCATCCCCCCCAAACTGTCTTGCTTACCCTTGAAGACACGAGTGGCCCAGCGACACTGGAGCTCTGAGATGGGCATGATGGCACCCAGGGGCTGGATGAGGCCAATGAAAGCCAGTGTCGGCTTCTCCAGGTCCGGCGGGAACATGAATTTGTAGAGGGGGATCTGGTTCTCCACCACCTTCACGCAACCCTCAAGGAAGGGGAAGGAGAAGCTGTACCCCGTGGCAAAGACCACAGCATCAATGTCTTCCCTGGTGTCATCCTCAAAGATGGCAGATGTCTCTGTGAACTCCTTGATGTTTGGCTTCACCTGCACCCTGCCCGAAATGATGCGGTTGGGCAGGTCGTCATTGATGGTCGGGTGCTGGTCAAAGATCCTGGAAGGCACAGAGACCTCGTGTGGGCTCAGGCAGCGGGATGGCCAGGTACCTGGGGTGCTGCTCAGGTGCTCACCGGTGCTGGGGCTGCAGGCCATAGAGTGCGTGGTCAAAGCGGGCATTCATCTTCCTCTCCAGATAAAAACTGCTGACGTTTTGAGGCACCAGGCTGTGTAGGAGCTGCACAAAGCGGCTGAGGTAGGAGAAGTCGAAGGGGTACCCACCATCTGCCACCCGGTGCAGCACCCAGGTCCCGCGCTTGGTGCTGAGGAAGACCTGGGAGGAAGGAGAGGAGAGACAGTGGTGTGGCAGCATCCTTGGGACCAGGCTGGGCCCCCGCCGTGCTCCTTGGACAGCAGGGATGCCAGCACAGCTGCTGGGACCACAACAGCCACCCCCACTGAGAGGGGATAGGGTGCTTGTGGCCGGGTGCTGGAGGGAGAGGAGCCCACAGGGGCTGGCACGGTGGTTTTTAGTGCCCTCCGGGATTTAAATAATAAGTACCCCAGCCCTGGCAGCTCTCCTAGCACACCTGCTTGGCTGTGTGGCTGAGCTCCACCGCGATGTCAATGCCTGAATTCCCGGTGCCAACCACGACTACCCTCTTGCCTGAAAAGGACTGTGGGCTCTTGTAGTCCCGGCTGTGCAGGTACCAGCCCTCAAACTTATTCAGGCCTGGAAGAGAGAGGGAAGCCATGCTGTACTGGGATGTGAGGCTGGGGGGGCTGTCCCCCTGCTCAGACTGGTGGTGTGTTTTGGGAACAGGTTGGGACCAACAGGAGTGACACAGCCCTGGGGTGGTGCCCAGAGAGGCAGTGGCATCTCTAGCCTGGGAGATGCCCAGTGTGGCCCCGAGCATCCTGCTCTGGCTTTGGGGCTGGCCTGGCTTGGAGCAGGGCTTGGACTGGAGACCTCCATGCTCCCGTCCCCAAATCCTCCTGCAGTTCCCCCAGTGTCAGGCATTGGAGGCAGAGGAGCAGCTGGGGTCTGTGCCATCCTGCCAGACCCTGGTGACAGTGTGCTCCAGCCTCTTCCCCAGTCAGAGGGTCTCCACAGCTGAAAGCCCTCCAGGCATTTTTGCCTGACACCCAGAGGAGAAGGCCACCACCAGCACTGAGCTCTCAAGCCTGGCCGGGGAGCTGGAAAGCCCAGCTGGTGCGTGGCCAGCCACACGGGGAGCCTGTCTGCGGTGGGGGAGGTGAGCTGGCAGCAGAACAGGGCGCTTTGGTCAGGTGCATGGCAAGAGGCACTGAGGACAGGCCACCGAGATGGATGGGATGGCAGCAGGCTCATGCAATCCCACCTGGCACATTAACCTGTGGAGGCATTTTTGTCAGCAGCCAGAGTGGGGTGGGGGCTGAGCTGGAAAGGAGGGTGGTCCCAGGAGTGTGAGGGATCGGGCGAGCGGCCCGCAGGGCGGTACCTGGGAAGGTGTTCAGCGGGAGATGTGCCTCCGTGTGGTGCCCGGTGCACACCAGCACAGCGTCGAAGACGGCCGCCTCCTGCTTCCCATCACGCTCCGTCACCACGTCCCACTGGCCCGTGGTGGCGAAGTCGGGGCGCTTGGACACCCGGCACACGCTGGTCTGGGGGCAGGGGAGGCAGAGTCAGGCACCCCGTGCCCCCTGGCCCCGCCGCCACTGCCCCCCGGAGCCCCCACCTCTCACCCTGAAGCGAATGTGGCGGAGCAGGTCGAAGTGCCGGGCGTACATGCGGAAGTATTCCATGATCTTGGAGTTGTGCATGTAGTTGGGGAAGTCATCGGGGATGGGGAAGTCACTGAAGCACATCATCTCCTTGGAGGTGTTGATGATGACGGAGCGGTAGATGCTGGCACGGCCCTCCTCGGGGTGCTCCTGCGGGAGCGGGACATGGCTTGGCGCCAGCCGGGGACCCCAGGGCTGCCAGCCTGCCCTGCCAGGCACCTCACCATGCTTGTGGGTGCAGGATTAAGCCACAGGTGGTCATAGCACCTGTCTGCACCCAGCGTCCTCCCCCGGGTGCAACCGCCCACCCCACAGAACAGGGAAGAGAAAGCTCTGAGTTGGCGGGGGCCATGCAGTGGTGACAGCAAGTTGTGGGAGGTCTTGTGCCTCGGTTCCCCCACTCTCCCTGCGGCCCCCATGAGGCGGAGCATTCCCAAAGCTGTCCGCGCTGTCATTGCCCCGGTGACCACATTGGGTCTCTCCGGTTCCTGAGCCGCAGGTGCTGCCAGCTGAGCGGGCGCTCCTGCCCCTGGGGTCTCTGCCCCGGCCGCTGCCCTGGCTCTGTTCCACCGTGGGTGGAACCAGCGAACTGTAACCCAACCACCCCGATTCCCAGGCTGGTGTGGCACCCTGTGCGTCCCCCCCAGGCTCTCCCAGCCAGGTATCAGGCTGCTCTTTTTGTGGGTGGGTCCCCAGGGGAAAAAGCAGCAGCTTTGTTATAGGTGGGGCAGAAAAGAGCGCCGGGGCTTCCCCCGAGGCAGGGAGAGCCAAGGCACGGGGGAGGCAGTGCTTGGTGCCTGTGGGCAAACGGCTCAGAGGCAGGGAGAGGAGCTACTGGGACTTCCAGGGAAGGGCTGGGTAAGACGGGGACTGGGACAGACAGCAGGGTCGGATGGGAAAGCGAGCTCTGGGGTAAGGTCCTTAGGGAGGGTCTGTCCTGCTGCTGGGGGGAAGGAGACAGGGCCGGTGTGGCTGGTACACCAGCTGGCACCAGGGGGACCTCCCCCTACCAGAGCATTTTTTCTTTTCCGTGGCCTTTCTTGGAAGCCTGCCTGCGCACCCACGCAGAGCAAGGGAGCGGTGCTTCACTAGCTGCCAGCCATCCATCCCAGTCCCACCCGTGCTGCTGCCACGGGGCAGGCTGGCAGGGCACGGGGCTTACCTCGAAGCGCCAGAGCCCCCCGATGTCCCAGCTCCTCTCGAAGCAGGTGGGTACCAGCCCCTCATCCAGGCAGCATTTCAGGGCGCACAGGCCAGAGGCACCGGCACCGATGATGGCTGCTCTCCGGGCAGCCATGTCCCACGGTGTGGTTGTGGCAGGGATGCTGGGGAAGCCTCAGCCAGGGACAAAACGCGCTCAGGAGGGTGTGGAGCCTGGCAGGTCACACGAGTGCTGCTCAGTTGGGGATGGCTGTTCCTGTGCTCCCCATGGAGGACTGAGGTCAGCTGGTGTGTCACAGGAGGTGTGTTTCTTCCAGACGTGATCTACAGGTTCCCCTTGCTGCCGTGCCACACCTCCTGCCCGCGCCCACCCGCTGCAAGAGTTTTATTAGGTGCTGTAAGTGCTTAATGGTGCCGACGCTGCCCTGGGACTTCGTGGGTGTGGGGGGTGAGATGTGGCCGAGCTCCATATTTCAGCAGGTCATGGCATAGAAAACAAAACCAGGAGATGCTCGGAGCACTGGTAGCCAGCAGCTATGCCAGCCTCAGCATGTGGTGGTCAGGACCCCCTTGTCACCTCTCTGGGACCCCAACCCACCCGGCCATCTTCTGGAGGGGCTGTGTGCTGGTGACGAGGGTGGCACTGAGCCATGCTGCTGTGACCCCTGTGACCTGCTCCGGCACTGCACACCCTGAGTGCAGCTGTTTTGCTGTGGATACATGTGTGTGCATGCATGCAACCCACGCTGCCATGGTCGTGACCTCAAACCTGCGCGCATCCCCCCTGGCGTGCAGGGGGTCACAGTGGTGTCAGGAACGGGACAGACGCCTGTCTCTGTTTAACACATTTATCCAGTTAGGAAGTCTGCTGTGCTATTTAGCTATTGTGTGAATGGGCCAGGGGTGGCATGGCTGGGTTAGAGGTGACAGAAAAGCCCAGTGTGTTACTGCTGGGTCAAAAGCTCTGGCTGAGAGGGACTGGATTTTACTCGTGTGAGAGCATTTCCTCCTCTGGCCCTGGCAGCAGCTCCCCGGGGAGGTGCAGAGCGGGCACTGAGGCATTATTCCAGCAGCTGGGGAGACTCTGTGCATCCCAAGCTCATGGTGTGGCCATGGCGGGGACGTGCCAGGCAGAAGGAGGGCTCTTGCCATGGTGCCCAGGCTGTCATGGGACAGGGGGTGGCCAGCCAGGCCCCTCAGCACATTGCAAAGCCTCCCTTCCCGCGCTTGTAGGGCACCTACAAGTAAGCAAAAACAAAGGCAAGGACGGCCACAGCCCCGACCAGCTTGAAAATGAGGGGCACGGCAGGGGCGGAGGGGTGGTCTTCCACGTGCCGTGTCTGCAGGGGCTTGATGATGCGCTGTCGCTGGGTGAGGATGGCCGCCCTGGCACCTTCCCACTCGCCCGGGCCCCGCAGGCGGTACTGGTATGGCGTGCAGGGCCCGAAGGCCACCTCCAGCGCCAGCTTGGGGTCGGTGAGGAAGAGGGCGAGCAGGTTGGGCTTGACCCCCACCTGGCAGGCGAGCTCGTCCATGTAAGGGATGTAATCCACCTGGATGGTGTGCCGCTGGCTCTTCACGTACCTGCGGGCAGGGAGGGCAGGTGGGTGCTGGCAGC
Source organism: Falco naumanni (assembly GCF_017639655.2). Lineage (NCBI taxonomy): Eukaryota > Metazoa > Chordata > Aves > Falconiformes > Falconidae > Falco > Falco naumanni. The sequence continues at coordinate 9,243,058 of NC_054064.1, read as the reverse complement.
AGAGGCAGCAGTGCCCCACATGCCGGCAAGGTGGTATTGGAGGGACCGCCATCGGGAGGGAATCAGCGGGATGGGGGTAGTGCGGCTAGGCACATCCCTGCCGTTTGTCGGCATGGCCAAATGTGCTGGGACGTAGCCAGGGGACAGGATGGGTGCCTACATGCAGCTGTGCCCAAACCAGCTCCCTCCCTGTTCCCTGAGGAGGGTCTTACTCCTTCGCCATCGCTTCTCTCTTCTTCTTGATGTCAGCCTCCATGTCGTGCCGTGGGGGAAGCTTGTTCAGCCCTAGGGAGGATAAGCCACAGCATGGGGGTGCTGCACCCCGCTGGCAACAATGGCCACTGTGGTGCTGCTCTTGCTGGCACCACCGTGGCTGGCAGTCTGGCACCTGCGGCATGTCCAAGCTCCTTGGGATGGGAAGGAGTAGCCCATGGGGCTCAGGGTACAGATGTCCCTGTGCTGCTCAGGCAAAAGCCCAGCTCACCACCACAGCTGCAGGATGGCCGTGCCGTTCCCCATGGCCAGATGGCACAGCTGGCTGCTGCCTCCCAGGCATGTCTGTGCACCATTTGCGCCGGCACCAGGGGTGCAAGCCCAGGCTGCGGCCACAGGGGAGGTTTGCCTTGCTTACCCTTGAAGACACGGGTGGCCCAGCGACACTGGAGCTCTGAGATGGGCATGATGGCACCCAAGGGCTGGATGAGGCCAATGAAAGCCAGTGTCGGCTTCTCCAGGTCCGGCGGGAACATGAATTTGTAGAGGGGGATCTGGTTCTCCACCACCTTCACGCAACCCTCGAGGAAGGGGAAGGAGAAGCTGTACCCCGTGGCAAAGACCACGGCATCAATGTCTTCCCTGGTGCCGTCCTCGAAGATGGCAGATGTCTCTGTGAACTCCTGAACGTTGGGCTTCACCTGCACCCTGCCCGAAATGATGCGGTTGGGCAGGTCGTCATTGATGGTCGGGTGCTGGTTAAAGATCCTGGAAGGTACAAGGAGCCATGAGGGCACTGGGGTAGTGTGTCTCTGCTCCACGTCCTGCTCCAGCCCCTGCTCCCTGCTCTGGGTATGCTCAGCCCCAGGGATGCTCATTCCCAGTGGGGCTGGTCCCCCAGGGACGCTGGGCAGCTGCCACTGCACTGGTGACACTGTGGGTCCCTGGAAGGAGCAGTGGTGGCTCCCTTGAGCATTGTCTGGGCACAACACAGCTATTGACTCCATTTCCAGGGCTGGTGCCTTGGCCCCAGCCTGAGCACAGCGAGCATGGCCAAGTGGGACTGGACATGGTGGGAGGCGGAGAGCCCCTCCTGGGCAGGGGGAGCATTTGCTGGCACCTGTGCTTTGGCTTCAGGCCGTAGTGCGAGTGGTCAAATCTGGCGTTCAGCTGGTTCTCGGCAAGGTGGCACACTATGGACGGGCTCAGCAGCTTCTTCAGGAATGCCTTCATGCGGGTGGTGAAGATGACGTCGATGGGGTAGCCCTGATCTCCAACGCGGTTGAGGATCCATGCCCCCCGGCGGGTGCTGAGGAAGACCTGGGCAAGGAAGTATGCATTGCTCCTGAAGGCTGTGATGGTCCTGGGGGGCTGCCCTTAGGGGGGTACGTGTCCTTGCCCCAGGATCACTCCTCTTTGTGCTGCCCAAGTGCTGAGTGAAGACCCGGACGGCAATGAGCTGGCGGTCAGCACCCAGCAGGGAGAGGTAGGGAAGAGCCGCAGGGGCAGTGCCAGCCCGGGGCTTGGGGATGGAAATCAGGGTATCCATACGGGATCAAGTCTTGACTTCCACTGTTGCCTGGTGGCTGGGATTGGTGGGTCCCAGCACTGCCAAAACCAGCAAGTGCCAGGTCGGAGCAGTGGCTGTGCCAGAGCCTGTGTCCTGGTGTCCTTGTGGAGCCAGCAGTGTCCCATGGGGGGCTGTCCTGCCCCCCAGGACCCCACTCTTGCTGCTCACCTGCTTGGCCGTGTGGCTGATCTCCACGGCCAGGTCCGACCCTGAATTCCCGATCCCGATGACAATGACCCTCTTGTCAGTGAAAGCCCAAGCGTCCTTGTAGTCTCGGCTGTGGAGGTAGAAGCCCTTGAACTTCTCGATTCCTGTGGGCAGGGAGGAGGGATGCTTGGCTTCTTGCCGCTGAGCTGGAGGGTCACCTCCGCAAAATCTGAAATGGGGATGCTCCCTGGCCCCACCAGACCCCTTCTGGGGAGCGTGGGACTGCTCCTGGAGCCAAAGCAAGGTAGGGAAATGCTGGGGCTAGGAGGAGGAGCAGCAGGAAGAACAGAGACTGCCACAACTGGGCTTGCTGGGGTCTCTCCTTGGCCAGCCCGCAGGGCGGTACCTGGGAAGGTGTTCAGCGGGAGATGTGCCTCCGTGTGGTGCCCCGTGCACACCAGCACAGCGTCGAAGACGGCCGCCTCCTGCTTCCCATCACACTCCGTCACCACGTCCCACTGGCCCGTGGTGGCGAAGTCGGGGTGCTTGGACACCCGGCACACGCTGGTCTGGGGGCAGGGGAGGCAGAGTCAGGCACCCCGTGCCCCCTGGCCCCGCCACCACTGCCCCCCGGAGCCCCCACCTCTCACCCTGAAGCGAATGTGGCGGAGCAGGTCGAAGTGCCGGGCGTACATGCGGAAGTATTCCATGATCTTGGAGTTGTGCATGTAGTTGGGGAAGTCATCGGGGATGGGGAAGTCACTGAAGCACATCATCTCCTTGGAGGTGTTGATGATGACGGAGCGGTAGATGCTGGCACGGCCCTCCTCGGGGTGCTCCTGCGGGAGCGGGACACGGCTCAGGGCTGGCCAGGGCTGATGTGGCGGCCCTTTGTGTGAAGCCCCTACCCTCAACCTCGCCCCCAGGACCCTGCCGTGGCTGGCTGTGTGCAACACTACCAGCTGCCACTGGTCTCCAGCTGCCGTGGTGCTGCCCCCCAGCAGGACACGTGGCCAGCAGGGCTTACCTCAAACCTCCAGAGCCCCCCGATGTCCCCAGTCCTCTCGAAGCAGACGGGTTCCAGCCCCTCTTGCAGGCAGGCTTTGATGGCGCACAGCCCGCTGCTGCCCCCTCCAATGATGGCCACTCTCTTCGCCATGCTGCCCTCCGCCACGGGGTCTTTGCCTGGGGACAGTGCCGGAGAGTGGGGGTGAGGGGTGCAGCCATGCAAAATTTTGGCCCTGTGCACCAAAGAGGTCCCAAGCTGAGAGGTAGCCCCCCCCAAATTTGTCCGGGGCAGCTGTGAAGCAACTGCTGTCCCCCTCCCCGGCAGGGACCTGGCCAGTGCTGGGGTTTTGCACCACCACGGTATTGCCCCTGAATGCCATGAGGGGAAATGCTACCGAGTGCCAGGGAGCCTCCAAATCTCCCACCCACGCTACGTCCCCGTGGTGGAGGAGTGCCAGAGTGCCCTGTTCTGCCGCGGGGACCGACGGCTCCCTCCAGGGTGGGCAACAGCCCCTCCACCCGCCCTTCGCCCTCTCCCTTCCCCGGGGAGATGCCTGTTGTGCGACCCCAGCACCCACAGCATGCCAGTGACCCACAGGGACCGGGGGCTGCAACCGACCTGCAGCCCAGGGAAGGCCAGCGGCAAGCACGGAGCCACAGGAGAGCCCCTGCCGGGTTGTCCCAACCCGTGACGCCCGACGGTGGCTTGGCTTTATGGTGCGCAGTGGCCGTGAGCAGGGCCTCCCCCTCCGTCACGCCTCCCACGGGGCCGGGGAGAGGAAGGCCGTACCTGGCTGGCTCCCAGCTGCCGCTTGGCTCTTCCGGCAGCGGCTCTTGCTACAGCCTGGGATGGTGGTGTAAGGAGCCACCGCAGGCGCCTTGCTGGGAGCCTCCGTGCTGGGACACCGTAGGGACACGGGGCTGCAGGAGAGGCAGAGACGCAGCTGGCCCTTGTGGCATGGACACTGCGAAAGCAAACACCGCCCTGAATGTTAACCTTTGGAATTATCAGGATTAGCCCAACCCTGTTTATGCCGATACCCGGGGCACACGCAGCACTGGCTGCTCTGGTGGCACCCAGCACCATGTCACCCCCCCACCCCCACCCCCTCCGTGGCCCTGGGCTGGGCATGTGAGCATAGCATCCCCACGGCCGGCTCCTGGGCTGCCAGAGTCCCAGGGCCAGCAGGACCCGGGTGTGAGAAGCACCATGCTGCTGGGGTGTCAGTGGTGCTGGGGTGGTGGGACTGGTTAGGAAAAGGCTCTCCCGGGCAGCGGGAGGCACGGAGCAGGTGGCTGGGGAGCACACCGCTGGCTTCTGGCACATCGGTGGCTGCACAGCCCCTGGGGGCTGCAGGAGAAGTTTGCTCTCCTGTGTCCGGGGAGCTTCACCCCAGAGCTGAGCAAGGCGCAGGGCTGCGGAGGGGCCAAGCTCTGCAGCTGAAACCGTTTTAACATTCCAAGACTCGTAATATGTTTGCGGTGAGTATAATAAAGCTCCTCCTGTCCCTCACTGTTGGCTAGGGCTGATCTCTGCCGGGGACAGAGGTGTCGAGCTGTCAGCCCCCACGCTGTGCCTGCCTGCTGAAAAGCATTGAAAGCATCTCTTACCGGGCAAGGGGATTGGCACGGGGATGGCGAGGGGGCAGCACTGGCAGTGCCACCCTCCCTGCTCCGCTCTCAGCTGGCTTCTGGCTCTTTTCTAAGTTCGGCAGGGACTGTCCAGGGGCAACAGGTACAGGAGACTTTACCCCAGCCCTCAACCCAACCACTGTGGTATGAAACCTCTGCACAGGTTGTCTTCAAATTTGTCCTTCTCCCTTGGCAGCTACGAGAGGCTGCGCAGCCCTGGACTTTGTCCCCACTGTGCTTGGGCTCATGGCCCGACCAAACCGTTGCCATCAGCCACAGGGAACCATGGGAGTGCACCAGGGTCAAGCCGTGGTGTTTCAGTCAAAGATGGCTTGTTGCTGTCCATGGGGAAGCCACAGCCCCCCGCATCTGGCAAGCACCTGGGATGTGCGGTGTGGTGGGCAGGGCATGTGGACACATCTGCCTAGGGCTTCCACAGCGGGCAGAGGTGCCTGTGCTGTGGGACAAGCTGAGCAGAAAGCACCAGTCCCCTCCTTCCTGTCACCAGGCTGGCACCTCGGCCAGTGACAAGTGACAAGGAGCGATGGACACAAGCACAAAAGGAGATCAGATGTCTTGCTGGCAGAGGTGGGCAGAGGCAGAGCTGAGGTGAGAGGGTGGGTGGGCAGCTTGTGAGCCAGCAGGGCCATGCACTGGTGATGGTGGGTGGCACCAAGCAGCTTGTGGAAGGTCCTGCAGGTGAGTCAGGAGCAACTTCTAGCACACGCGTATGCATGTGGGAAGAAGCCGCAGATGCACACAGTTGCTGCCCTACTCTTCCATGGCCTGCAGAGGAGGATCCCAACAGCTGCAAGAACCACTTGGATAAAAAGCACTGTGGTTTTGGGAAAAAGTAAAGCTAAGATGTTTTGTCACAGCTCAACAAGCCCAGATAATCCCAAACCCTGACCATGCCACAGCATGCCAGCTGCCCGTAATCGCACAGCCACCAGAGCTTGTCTCTGCCTTGGGGTGGGAGGGCTGGCCAGGTGCTGCTGTTGTACCTGCTGGACTGGCCCAGCGGCTGCCAGGCACGTGGTGCAACCCAGGGGATTTTTTTTCAGGCACTGGAGTACCAGCAGCCCCCAGGCTGCTCCTGCACCTTCACCCTTAAACACTGCCTGGTTTTAATACGACTTATCCCACGATTTCAAGGGCCCGAGTGCACTAATAGACCTTAATGGCCATGACAAGCCTCACCTGGGGCCAGTCACTCCCAGTCAGATGTCGAGAGTCACTAAGCTCAGTCCAGAGCCCTCACTCCATCTGGCTGTGGCCTCTGTTGATGGGGATTCTGTGCTTTTCTGGCTCAGTCTCAGCCCTGACTCATTACAGAGGCTCCACACGGTCCCCTCCCGCCAAGGACAAGCAGTCCTCCATGAGAAACTAGGCTGCCAGGACCAAGGGTGCCAGGGTAGGAAAGCCAGCCTGCCCGGAGCACGGGAGCTGCGGTGGTGGCTGGCAGAGCCAGAGCCTCTGGCTGCAGGGGGTGCAGGTAAGGCTCAGCGCCCAGGGCTGCCCCGCAGCCTGCGTGAGGGCGTACTGCTGGCTGCTAGGCTGTAGGGAAGGGGCTCGCTCTGCAGGATGCTGTCAGCAGCACTGGTAACGTGCTGACAAACAGGAATTGCTGTGAATGTGCTGTACCCGCCCCCCCGCCCCCCCTGAGACTTGACAAGCTGAAGCTCTCACGAGGGCTTCAGGAGCAGGCTGCTGCTGGGAGCTGCCTCCCCTGTTACCCGGTGCCTTGGAGATGGCATGGATGGACCAAACCCTTGGTCACACCATCCCTTCCCCATGGCACTGGGAGCCAGGTGCCCGCGTCCTCACTGCTTAGAGCTGCCCTCAGTGCAGTACTTAAATTGAGAGCAATAGGGAAGAGACGGATTGCTTAGGAAGGCAGAGCTCTTTATGAACCTGAGGACAGACCCCAGAGAGACCCTCCCGGCAGACATAATGGAGCAGATTGTGCAGGGCATGTTTGCGACGGTAACACAATCAGTTACAGTGATTTACAGCATACAGATACATGGGCTATGGCAGAGAAATCTCCGCAAAGCCACAGCTACCACATACATCATATGCCAACGCAGCAGGTGTCCAGCAAGAACATGCAGATTCACAGCATCAGCAGCGAGCTGCTGGATGAACGTGCTGAGCCTCCCCTGGGCTCTGCAGGGACTGGTATTTTTTCATGGGGGAACAGTCAGTGCTGCTGCTTGGCCAGTGCACGCCCTGCCCGACAGCCCATCAGGAGGGCAAGACAGCACCAAACACCTAAGTGCAGGCACAGGAGCCTGCAGCACCGCTAGTGTCAAAGTCTTGGCTGGACAGATGGGGTCTAGGATGTGAGTTCAAGTCCCGGTATCCCCTCCCTGTGCGTGCTCAGAAACCCAGGCGCATGCCTCCAGCTTTGGGAGGGAGTCAGCTATCAACGGCTCCAGAGCGCAAAGAGGGCAGGCGCGTTGAGTGGGGACAGCCAGCAGTACTCCACCACGCTGTACAGTGCATAGCCCAGGAGCAAACCAAAGAGCACGTCCGTCATATTGTGCCTGCCCAGCATGACCCTCGAAATGCTGACGATGAGAGCCCAGAGCACCACGAGGACCCGCAGCGGGACGGCCAGCACCAGGTGACGTAGAATGAAGCAGGAGACCAGGGCAGCTCTGGTGGCGTGGCCGGACGGGAAGGAGTACTTGTCCACCGAGATGGTGACAAACATGTCCATCTTGTTGTGGGTGGGCCGCTGCCGCTTGACAAGCCCTTTCACCACTGCCACCAGCACGAGATCCAGCAGCAATGCTAGGAGACAGTAACCGTAAGTAAGCAAGGTTTGGTTTTTTGGTTGGTTCTCCCCGTCCCCCTCGGCTCCATGGAAAACAAGGCAATAAACAAAGCAGCCATTAGCTAAGAAGAAAGCACTTGGTTACCAAAACCTGCTAAGAGGAGGCAGTATTTCCCATGGCTATGATACCCAGGCAGGGAGAGCATGGCAGTCAGCCAGCACTTGGCCTTCTCCAGCACATCTTCAGTCTCTGCTCTTGCTGCACGCAGCCCTCATGCAAGGCCAGACCCTCTCCTGCCACAGCCAGCAACAAGGCTCTGCCCAGCTTGCACCCAAGCGTAAAATCTGCGTAAAATCTGATCTTGCCATGACTCGGGGCCCAAACCCACCCTTAATCTGAAGGCAACAGCGGCGTTAATATTCCCCACAACTCCCTTCCCGACAGCCGTGCTAACTCAGCATTGCTTTGCCTTTCCTTCCTGGCTGGGGGACAAACTGACCCGGGTGAATGATCGATCCACTTCAACTACTCAGCCAGAGCTCAGCGTGAGGGGCCTCAGCTTGTGGGCGGCCAGAGCTCCGGCGGTCTGGCTTCTCCCTGCGGCTGGCAGGATTAATGCCAGAAAGTTAACCGCACTTCGGTTTTCAGGAGCGGAGTAAAGGGTGACTTAAATAATGGTAGCTGGCCCCCAGAGAGCTAAAGGCTGTTGCAGTAGAAGTCACCTGTGAGCAGCATTCAGCCAGTGTTTGGCAAGAGCAGCTTCCCACGTAGGGCAGAGGGTGCTTTCTTCATCCCCATTAGCTCGGCTAGCCCAGCGCCCACAGCCAGGGCTACTTCTTCCAAGGAAGTCTCGTGAGAGGCTGACTTCTGCTTGTCCTAAGGCTTATTTCTGGACACCAAATCTTTTGGTCACTTCAGTCCATTCCCTTTGGTTAAATACCTGTACCTCCCAACCCCCCTTAAATATAGTTCAATTGCTTTTTCCCGTTTTACATATGGTTTGGGATGTTCAGCTTGGACATTAGGGAACGCTCCTTTCCCACGTGGGTGCTGCAACCCTGGGACAGGGTCCCTGAGAGGTGGTGGCTGGCCAAGGCCCTGGTGCTGGGACAGACCTCCTCGAAGCAGAGGTCAGGTTGAAAGCCTCCAGGTCCTTTCCCACAGCCCTGCCGTGTGGGACTGTAATTTAATCACGTGTTGCTAGATGAAAAAGATGAGTAAACTCGTATGTTTCCCACCAAAAGGATACAAATTCAAATGATAAGTGTGAGACACCAATTATTTGCAACTTCATAGAAGAGTAAGAACTTGGACCCTAAAAAGGTGTGTTGCTCTGGAGCGACTACGGTTTCTAAGTGAGCAAAAATGAGGAATCTAAGTACACCTAATAGGACGGGATGCCGGGGTGGGGGGGGATGTTACACCACACAAGATTAAAACGCATGCTTTGAGGTGAGTCTCCTCGCTTGCTGATACAGATCAATCCATGCAGGTACTACCTGCGGGGAGCCCAGGGGCGCAGACGTCTGCGTGCCAGAGCAGCTTTTCAGGGAACAGGCTGGTGGCTCAACACTAGGCAGCTGCACCTGGAATGCGCTGTTCTGATAAGCCGAAGAGCTAAAAGAGAGTTCAGCTCCCCGAAAGTCTTGTGCAACCGCAGGAGCCGTTTGGCTGTCAGGAGTTTCGCAGGCCGTGGGTCGGAGCTGTGACGTGCGCCGTACCCAGGCCACCATGCCCTGCGGCTGCAGGGTTACCTGCGCTGGTGCCAGGCACCCCGGGTGAGCCCGCGCCCGGCACTCAGCACCAGCTAGCACCCTCGGGGCTGTGCGAGGCTGAGGTTCACCCAGCTCTGCCCCGTCCCCCAGGTCCCCTTCCCCCCCCCCCGCCTCGCAGAGCCCCGCGGTGAGCCCCCAGCCTCACCGAACAGCAGGTTGAGCAGCACCTCCCTGGCGGCAGAGCTGTGGCTCTGGCAGAGCCCGTAGCAGGTGCCGAGCAGCCAGGGGACGCCGTGCCCCGACACCTCGATGACCTTCATCAGGGGCCGCGCGCTGCCCCAGGCCGAGCCCTCGGCCGCGCAGACCCCCAGGCGCTTGGAGGCCCAGAGGTCGATGGCGAGCAGCGAGCTGAGGGCGATGCCCACGAAGGACGGGTTCAGCTTCATGCAGTCCTCCTCGGGCAGCGCGGCCGCCGCGGGGCCGCCCGCCTCCCGCCGCCGCGCCGGGCTGTCGGGGGCGCCGGGGCCGCGCTGGCTCACCAGGGACAGGAACTCGGGGCGGCCGCCGCCGCCGCGCCGGTCGCGGCTGCTCCGGGGGCTCGGCATGGCGGGAGGCCTGCGAGAGGCGTGGGGCCCGTCACCGCCCGCCGCGCCTGCTCCGGCCGCCCGGCAACCGGCATGGCACCCCCCGCGCGGGGCCGCTTCCCCTCCCGGACGGCGCCCCGCTCCCCCCGCCGCACCCCCAAGGGCGCACCGCCGCCTGCTCGGTACCGGGCAGTCCCACCGCGGCGCCGCTTCCCCTTCCGCCTCCCCCCGCCGGCCGTGGTGCAGCCGGCTGCCGCGGCGCCCCCTGGCGGCGGGGAGGCCCCTCCGTCCGGCCGCGGCCCGCGGGGCGGGGCTCGCCCCGCCTCCCCCCGCCCCCTCGCCGGGCGCACGTGCCCGCCCCGGCCGGCGTACGGCAGCCGGCGAGGGCCCGAAGAGGCGCGGCGGCGGCGCCTTCGCCCTGCCGGCGCCGGTGCGGGCGCCGGTGCGCGGGCGGCGATGCGCTGCGGGCGGGCGGCGGCAGCGGCGGCGGGGGGGGGGCCCGGCCTCCCCCCCGGCCCCGCGGTTCGGCGGCGGAGGGTAACGCGGAGCAGCGCTCGGCCATGGGGTGCCTGCAGAGCGTGGCCTGCAAGGCGCGGGTGCGTCGGGAGCAGATCGTGGTGTCGGACGTGTCGGCGACCATCGAGCCGGCGGCTACCGCCATCGAGGAGAGCTCGCCGGTGGTGCTGCGCTACCGCACGCCCTACTTCCGCGCCTCGGCCCGCGTCCTCATGCCACCCATCGCCCGGCGCCACACCTGGGTGGTGGGCTGGATCCAGGCCTGCAACCACATGGAGTTCTACAACACCTACAGCGACCTCGGCGTGTGAGCACCGGCACGGCCACGGGCGGGGGGCATGCCTGCGGCGGGGGGCCCCGGCACCCACCGCTCCCGCTGCCGACCTCGGGCTCCTCGGCACCCACCGCCCCTGGGCCCTGGCACCCACCACCCCAGCTGCCAACCTCGGGCCCCCTGGCACCCACCGCCTTCGGGCCCTCCAGCACCCACCACCCCCGCTGCCGGCCCCGGGCCCTCGGCACAGCCCCCAGCCTGCTGCAGACCCCGGCACCCGCTGCCCCTGCTGCTGGCCCACGCCTCGTCCTTTCGAGGGCCCAATGGCCAGGGACCCGCTCGGTGGCTGGCATGGGGCTGGGGGCTCTGCCTGAGCCTGGTCGTGCGGGTGGCACCAGGGGTCACGCTGAGGGGTGAAGCTGCTGCTGCTGCGCCTTCTGCCAGGGGCGCGGGCGCCAGGGAGCATCAGATCCCTGTGCTGCCCACCCGCGTCCCCACACTGAGGCACCTTGGCTTGCCATGGCACTGGAGTGCTTGGGGACACTGGGGCGAGAGGAGGTCATTGCTTGTCAGGGGGCAGGGGGCGGCCACGCATCCTCTGCCGCTCGCAGCCAGCTCCAGAGCCCCAGCGCTTCCCAAGCCGGAGCTGGGACCGGGTGGGAGGTTCCACCAAAGCTGCCTGCTTGCCGTCGCTGTGTGGTGACTGGCACCCCTGCCACAGCCGCGCCATGTTGCTAATGGGGTCTGCAGTCCCCCCCCCCCAGCTGTACTGCAGTGATTTCATCACACCAGCAACAGGCGTTAACGGTGGTATTTAATTATTGTATGTGGCTCTGGGCCGGTGTGTGTGTTCAGAGGTGTAAAAACCGCAGGCTGGTGTTGCAGGAGGGAGGTGCTGCAGCCAGTGTGGGGCAGAAGGCTGTTCTGCTCCAGCACAGGGGCTGGTTAAGGAGGGGTTGACCCCAGAGGGGTCCACAAGGAGTTTGGGCCCACTTGGTTTGATTGTGGTTAATTACAACACCGTAACGCTGGCAGAGCAAAGGCTTTGGCTGGCCATGAGGAGCCAAATCCGTCTTGGTATCCCCAAAGGAACCAAAGCCATGTTTGTTGTTGAAGGTGGTCCTAGAGAGCTTGCGGCAGGCAAGGCGGGGGTCCCCACACCAGGCACTGTTGCTGCTGTTTCCCTGCTAACCTGCCCTTTCTCCTCACATTCCCTAGGTCAAGCTGGGAGCTGCCCGACCTGCGAGAAGGAAGAGTAAAAGCCATCAGCGATTCGGATGGTGTGAGCTACCCCTGGTACGGAAACACCACAGAAACCGTGACCCTGGTCGGGCCCACTAACAAGATCTCCAGGTTCTCAGTGAGCATGAATGACAACTTCTACCCCAGCGTGACGTGGGCTGTCCCTGTGAGCAACAGTAACGTGCCGCTGCTGACCAGGATTAAAAGGGACCAGAGCTTTACTACGTGGCTGGTGGCCATGAACACCACCACCAAGGAGAAGATCATCTTGCAGACTATAAAGTGGAGGATGCGAGTGGACATCGAGGTTGATCCCATGCAGCTGCTGGGGCAGCGGGCACGGCTGGTGGGGAGGACTCAGCAGGAGCAGCCCCGGATCCTCAGCAGGATGGAGCCCATCCCACCAAACGCACTAGTGAAGCCTAACGCCAACGATGCCCAAGTCCTCATGTGGAGACCCAAGCGAGGGCAGCCTATAGTCGTGATACCTCCCAAGTAGAGCGGCGCCGGGGTGTGTGCACGAGGGCCTGGGTGCTGTCAGCCTGCTGCAGACGGACGGGGTTTCTGAGCCAAAGCAGATCTCTCGGGTCCTCCAGCCTTTGTAGCTGCGCTTGGAAACGCAGCTTCTCCTCAGTCGGAAAGAGAGCCTGGCTGGCCCCGGGGGTGCGGAGGAGGGATCGCTGAGCTGGAGGATTTCCCAGGGAGCGGAATCGAGTACTTCGAGGGGCTTGTGGCTGGGAAAGAGGCTGTCTGACCTGAACAGACTCGTCTTCCCTTGCAGGGCGATGCAAGGATCGTGAGTGCGATTGAACCGTGCCTGTGGCAAACGCTGCTTTCCACTCAGCTGGAGGTAGAAGCGGAGGCCGCGCCCGCTGGGTGCGGAGGGCTCCTGTGGTGACCCTTCCCACCGGGGCGCGGGTGTCCCGGCAGTGTCTATACCTATGCATTTCGGATTGATAATCCACGCCTCGTCCTGCACGCTGGGACTGGGCGGGAGGGCCCAGGAGTGGCGCGGGCGCTGGTAGCGCCGGGGTGCTGAGCTGGAGCCCGGCGCTGGCTGGGGCTGCGGCCCAGGAGGGGTTTTCTGCAGCTGAGGGGGAGTGGGACACATTTTGCATGCGTCGGGGTGTGTTTGGAGTAGTTGTGAGTGTAGGAGATGCCATAGCTCTTTTCTGTCTTGGAGTGAGATCTAAGGGCAGGTTAGATGTCCTTTCGTTTTAAGGTGCACTAGTTCTTTGCGGTTCCTCAGCCTCCCCGCCCCCAAATCCTGCTGCCTTCTCTCACGGAAGCAAACCCCATTCTCAGCCGAGTGAGAAATCGGGAGCAGTCCCCGTTCACCCGGCCCAGGTGCTTGCTAACTGTGTGCAGGGGGTAGCCAAACCACCGTGGAGGCACCCCGGGACTCGCACGCTTCCACTGCAGACACAAGTCCCTTGCAAGAAGTTGGGTGCTTGCTCATTTCCCATGCAAATGCCAGCTCACGTGGAGACAGACCCTCCTCCTCCTCAGCCACCCACAGAGTGGAGTGCTTACTGGCAGGGATGCCGGTGGAGGGGACAGCATTGCCCCAGGCTCTGCAGGGATGGGGGTCTCCTCTCTGTGGGTTGGAGGCAGGGGTGTGAGCAGAGGCTGTGTGGGGCAAGCCTGGGTTTGCCCGGGAAGGAGGAGCAGGCACTGCCTCCTGCTGCTGCAGGTGCTTGGGAGGCGGCAGGGGGCTTAGTTTGCCTTTCTCCTTGCCCCTTGCTGCCTGGATGGCTGGCATCGACTGGTCTGCGGTGCGGCACTGTGGGCTCCAACCTGCAATTCCCAGTGTCTCGCCCTTGAGATGCAGCAGAGGCGTAAGCCACGGCTGTGCTGCCAGTGCCCCAGGCACCTGTCGCTCCCGGGTTACGGCTTTTGCTGCTTTCTCTGCTCCATCCACCGCCCCAGCGTGAGCCCTGTGACTCCTCTGGCTCACACCCCTGCCTCCATGCCATGGGAGGTTTGCGCTGCCCTGGGGATGCAGGTGACTCCCACTGGGAGAGTCCCGTCTTCTGTCCTGCTGCCAGGAGAGCCCGGGGAGGATGGCCGTGTTCGGCACTTGGGTGCAAAGCCTTTCCTGCAGTATTAGCAGCGCTGTCCTCGGCCTGGCTGTCGGGACGCCCAGCCCAGGTCTGCTTTGTTCCCCCCGGTGTGCTGGCACATCCCTGCAGCATTGCTCTGCCAAGCGTGGCCGAGCTTCTGCCAAGCTTCAGCCATGGCTTGTGCTTTTCCAGGGCAGGATGCGCACCGCGGTCCCCGCCGGCAAAGGGGCTCCCCAGGCATCTTAGACCAAAAATCCCTGTGAGATCCCCATGCTACTTAACTATTCTCAGTAGCGTTTGCCGCTGCTTCGATTCTTTATTTTTTCCTTTGGGAGTGTTGCATTTTGATGCCTCGATGCACACTTCCCCGTGCTGGGGCTGGCGGTCCTGCTTCTCCTGCTCGGCCTCACAGCGGGCTGGGAACCTGCTGCTTTTGGTGCCTACATCTGGGTTTTGCTGGGGGCTCCAGCTTTGCGGTGGGAGAGGTTTGGAGGGAGGGTGGGCTCTGAGCTTTGGTTTGCTGTGTCTTCTGGGGCAAAACTTCTACTGGGAGCTTGCCAGCGTGGGAAGATGTCTAGTCTTGTGAGACTGCCCATGGTTTTGTCCTGATGTGGGATTGACGTCAGCTTTTGCCGTCACCAATGTTTTGTTTCTCAAAAAGTGTGTGTGGAGAGGGCTTAGAAACTCTAAAGACAATTTTTCTTAATGTTTGGGGGAGGAGGAAGAGGGGTAAGTACCTTTTGGTTTCAAATAAGGCAGATGCGTACTTTTGACTCAGTGGGACAGAAATGTCTCTGGCAGCATCACAGCTAAGAAGCCAGAGGAAGAGGTTCCCCAACAACCTGGTAGCCCAGAGATGGGCTGCAGGCGGAGGATGCTGTGTCCAGAGAGGCTATGTGAGCCAGCTCCCCAAACCTGCAGGGAAGGGCTGGGGTTGTGCTCGGGGGCTGCGTGCCGGCTGTCAGCCCAGGGAGCTGCTGTGGCACTGCCGTGGTGCCAGCTGGCTGGGAGAGCGGGGATGCTGGGGCAGGGATGCTCTTGAATTCATTGCCATCTTTTGGGATGTGCTGGCTGGTCGGAGCCTTGGCACATTGTCTGCCATGACATCGAGACAGCAGCGGCTGCCAGTGTCTGGCCGTAGCTGTAGCCATGTGCCTGAGCTCCCAGGGCTGCCCCAGCCTGCAGGCAGGCTCCGGCTCAGCCCTGGGGCCATGCCTGCCTCCACCCCTCCACACTTAGGCCGGGCTTCCATGCCCGCTCCTTCTCCAAAGGCTGCATTTGATGCACTTAACTCAGTTTTATGTGTGGGTTGTCTTCGTGGGCATTTCCCCGTTAAAAAAAGAAAAAGAAAAAAAAATTTGCAGAAAATTGTTTGCAAAAAAAATTTGGAAACAATTTTTGCAAAAATCTGCAGGCATTTTGCATGTTTGCAAAAGGTGCGTGTTCACACTTGGGTGGAGGTGCTGGCCGAGCATCTGCCCGAGCTCAGCAGCACTGACCGGTGGGTGCAGGGCTTGAGGTGGGTGCAGGGCTCGCGGTGCTCAAGTGAAGGGAGGGAAGGGGGGGGAGGCAGTGGCTGAGAGCTCCCGCCTGCGAGTCCAGGTTTGGCTTGCGTCCCCGTGGCCTGCAGCTGTACTGATAGGGACCCCGAGTGGGACCCCCCAGCTGCAGAGCCCACGCCAGGGATGAGTACCTGGACCCCCAGCCTCAGTTATCCATCCAGCCATGGGATGCCTTCCCTGCACTGCCCTTTCACACCAGCACCCCGTTATCTCAGGGAGGGGCAGGTCACGGAAATGCCCACCCTCACACTCCCCTTGCCCTGAGCTTCGGGGTGCCCCTTCCCCTCCGTCCCGTCCTCGGGTCATTTATTTATCTATTTATCTATTTATCTATTTATCTATTTATTTATTTATTTATTTAAGTTATTTATTGGTATTTATTGATGGCTGGAAGTTGGGGGGGTCATTTCTGCTGCACGGTGGGGGCAGCTGGGTCCCCCCCCCGCCCAGCCCCCTGCGTTTTGGGGTGCTGCCATGTGTTTGGGAGCACTGCTGGGGAGGGATGCTTGTGGCCCCCCCCGCTCCTGCTCCCGTCCCCTTTCGAAGCTGGGAGGGGGAGAAAGGATGGGGAATCACGTCGTGCCTGCTGGGAGGACACCTGGTGCCTGTCCCCTTCCTGCAGAAGCTCGAGGTCCCTGTGCCCCCTCCCCAGGCGCTGTGCTCCCTCCTGTGCCCTTCTGTATTCACTGACCCGGCCTCCTGGCATTTCTCTGGCTGCTCCTGCTGGGTTTGCTGTCGTCAGTTCCCGGAGACAGTGGGAAGAGCCAGGATGTGTGGGTGCCACTATGGAGAAAAGACCAAACCAGGTATTCTGCTGCCGCGTGGGGAAAATCGGAAGAAGAGGAAAGCTGGTTTTGCAGAGTGCCTTAAATACAAATGACTTTACCGAGTAGGGGGCTTGGACTTCTGTCTCTGGATGTTATTACCAACTCGAACAAATGTTGCATTTCACTTCTCTGGGATTAAAAGAAAAACCACTCGAGCTGTACTGGAACCAAACCCTGTGTTTGCTTGAGTCCATCTGGCTGGCTTGCACCTCTAGGGGAGCAGGAATTCGTGGGCTTTTGGCTGTCAGCCCCTGCCTGGCTTGGCAGTGGGACCAGCAGCTGCCCCTGCCTGCTTCAGGCCCCTGGGTCTGGTGATGGGACCTGTTCCCCCTTGTCCCAACTAGCAGGTGCTTCTCTGGTGTCCCAGAGAGGTTGTGCTTGCCCTGCAGTGCCCCTTCCCTAGGGATGCTCAGAGCAGCCTGTCTGTACAAAGCTTGCTGTAGGGCCATGTCCTCAAGCTTCCAGAAAATGGGACAGTCAGTTGGAAAGCTCAGGGGGGGGCGGCGGGCAGACAGCCCTTTTTCCCAGTGGAAACCAGATCAAGGTGGGGGCTGCATGCTGAGGGAACAGCAAGAAAGCCAGGAGCTCATGCAGCCCAGCTGTGGGGGACCAGGGGCTGCCAAGCTTGATAAGGCTGAAAAATTACACCGAAAGGAGCCATTTCCCCTTTGAAATTGCAGATCCCCCCTCCCACTTCTTGCAGAGTGAAAGAGGCGGAATAAAACTCAAGCCAGAGATCAGGTGTTTTTATCTTCTAGTAAAAGTAATACATGGGGATAATGCAGAACTGGATAATGAAAGTTCATGTAAGTCATTTTGGGGAAAATACTGATATTCACCATATATGTCCTGAAGGCAATGAAACATTAATATAAACTTTTCTTTTTTTTTGCAATTAAAGAGGGAGCTGTCTGAAGCACAGACGTGTTTGGGGAAGGATGTCCTCAGTGGGGTGGCCTGGCCTGCATGCTGACGTGCAGGACAGTGACAGGAGCCGGCAGTTCTGGATGTTGTCCGACGGGCTCCATCCCAGGTGGGTGTGGGTGCTGCCCCGGGAGTAGGGCCTGCAGGATGCTGGAGGGTATCTCATTGCATCCAGCACACTGCTCACAGCGACCATCAACCCTACTGACCCCGCCTGCCGCGGGGTATGCTCGTGCCCCAGGCCAGCCAATTTCTTTCACAAGCTGCTCGTTTTCAGTGTTGCTGGTTGTGCCGGGCACCGAGATGCTGGCTGGCTATTCGGCGAGTGGGTTTCTTTCCTAGCATTATTCTGAAACATCGCTCACCTCTTGGCAAATCCCCAAGGTGTAGGTGTGGGAGAGCGGGGTGGAGTTCGCCTGGCTTGTATGATGCCCTGGGAAGCAGGGCAGGACCCCCGCCCAGCACTCGTGGCAGGCCATGCTGCAGCACGTTCCCCAAGCAGACATCTTCCTGACACCGAGATCCTGCTGCCTTGCCTGAGACTATGTCCCCTGGGACAACCTGCGTTTCCAAAGCAAGTTACAGAGCAGGAACAAGGGCGATCCGTGTCAGTGCCACCCACCCAGAAGCATGGCCACACATCGCAGCTGCATGGCCACAGGGAACAAAGTAAACGGCGCAGGATGCCATGGACGGCAGCAGAGACAGGCCAGGGATATTGCAGGTAGTACTGAAGATCAGTTTATTTGCTCTATTCCCTCTTCCATAAAACCTAAAACCAACCGACTTCCAGCAACAGATGAGAAAGCAGTGAGAGATTTGGCTCTGCAGCTCCTCCTCTACGCACAGGATCCCACAAAGGTGTAAATGCGTTAGTGACGGCTGCTCTGAAAGGCACGCAGCAGCTTGGAGCCCCCGAAGCTCCCTGATGGGAAGGTGTGTGAGCCCAGCAGGACACCCCTCCGGGGCCCGGCTGCTGACACCACGCTTCCCACCGTGCCTTCGGGAAAAACTCAGCCAGTGCTGAACATGAGAGACTCCACAGCATGAGCCCTGGAGCCCCCACTGGTCTGCTAATCTCTTCCTTGTGGGGCTGATTCAAGGCAAAAAAACACCCAGGGTTTTAGTTTTGAGGGGATGTGAGGGATGAAAGGGATGGGGAAGATTGGTTTAGTATTGTGATGCACCATCAGTGTTGATGGTACGAGGCTGCTGATCGCACGGTGTGGGGGAGGCAGGAGCTGGGCACGGGGAAGGCTCCCAACACCGAACGATGTGCAGCCTGGCGGGACGGATGGCGGACCCACTCACTCCGGCTGCGGGGTGTAACGCAGGTACTTCTTGCCCGACGGCAGGTCCTTCGTGAAGACTCCTTTGGGAAAGAGCTTCTTGGCTTCCTCATCAGGTAAGGTGGGCACGACCATGACACTGTCACCAGGCTGGGGAGCAAACGGGAACTGTGAGAGCAGCAGAGGAGCTGGATGCAGGTGGCATGTCCCTGCTGGTAGGTGACAG
Source organism: Falco naumanni (assembly GCF_017639655.2). NCBI lineage: Eukaryota > Metazoa > Chordata > Aves > Falconiformes > Falconidae > Falco > Falco naumanni. Next base: position 9,224,483 of record NC_054064.1, on the reverse strand, counting down.
TCTCCTCGTGAACGCTCAGCCCCAGTGCCCCAGGCATGTCCCCTGCAGTGAGGACTGAGTGGGAGCTACACCAGGAGGTGTGGGTGACGTTGAAAGGGACAGCTGTGCCATTTGCCAGCCCTGCCAAGGGATCTCGCAGCCCAGCTCTTCCCCACAGCACTCCCACAGGAACAGGGAGTAACGAGAGAGGAATTCGGGCACCTCTGTGACGCAGGAGGGAGCACAGTTTGCCCAAGCTGCTCACACATTCCTATTGCTCTGGCACTCCTGCAAAGGCAGTGGCTCCCCCTGGCATGCTGAGCCCCGGGGAAAGGTGTGCTGCCCTGGCAGGTGGGCAAGCTGGCCCCGCACCCCTGGGAGTGCTGCAGGAGACAGGTATCTTCAGAGGCAAGGCTGCCTCCATGCCCTGCTCTGCCCCAAGAAGTGAAGGTGCAGTTCATTGTACATTCAGCACATGAATTCTGGTGTTGAGGGATGGAGAGGCACAGTGAAGTGCATCAATACCCCGAGCTACTCAGTCTCCAGGGCTTGTGCCTATGGGGCCCTTCCAGCCCAGATGGAGCAGCTGTTTGGGACAACGCTCTGGGAGCCTGGTCCTGCCTCGTAACACAGGAGGACTTCTGCAGGACACCCTGTAACAGCAGGAGCGTGTCCTCTGGCTCCACAGCGGCAGGCTTCCCCAGTAACAGATATCAAAGCCAGCGGCAGGACAGGTCCAGGAGCTGAGCAGCTCTGCTGGGCTGAGGAAACACTGGATAGCTAAAGCAGCCAGACTGTGCTGCTTGTTCTTGCTTTTCCCTGGTTGCCCAAACTGTTCTCAGGAGTTTTAAATAATGCTACTAAACAGGGATGGCCACAACTGAGCAACTTCAAGTAGTAATCAGCTGTATACACGCTGAGCAAAGCAGGGCCATGCCCATATTGGCCCTTCCTGGCTCAATGGCAGGAAAGCAGTGCGCCAGCCAAGGGAGCAGTCCCCCATGCTTGCTGCTTCACTGGCTTTGAGGGGACTCTGGCACACTGACACCTGGTAATGCACTTTCTTATCACAGACAGCAAGGGCAGGACCTGCCATGGCCCAGAGTTCAAGTACTGATAGCCAGAAGGGCCCAGCACTGGTGTCTGGTGGCACCAGGGACCAAGGGCAGGGAAGGGAGGTTCCTGTGGCTGACCCCAGACTGCAACAGCCCTGGGAACTGGGCTGGGATCTAACTCACATCCCAGGACCCCAGCGGCTTTCAGCACCCCATGGATCCCCCTCCAAGGGAGGCTGGTTGACGTTTCAATGCACATTTTCAGTGCCCAGCTGTGAGATCTGCTCCCCTCCTCACCTTCCAGTCCACAGGTGTAGCAACCTTCTTGTACGCTGTCAGCTGCAGGGAGTCCACCACTCTCAGGATCTCATCAAAGTTTCTCCCAGTGGTGGCTGGGTACAGGATGGAGAGTTTCAGCTTCTTATCCGGGCCAAAAACAAACACCTGAGCACAGGGAGACAGGGTCAGGGACTGGGCAGATGATGTTTGTCCAACTGCCCCACTGGACCTGCTCAGCGCTGCTGCCTCTCCCTTTCCTGGGAGGTGGCCTGCTTGATCGCAGGTGTTGGGACAGGGGAGATGCCACGGTGGCAATCTCCTAGAGCAACAAGTGACGCCCAGGCACAGGGAACACGGTGTTTGCTCTGGGAGCTCCTGTTTCCAATGACAGCTTGTTCTGCTACCAAAAATGCTTCCTCCCCTCGACCTGTGCCCTTTTAATGCAAGCATGGGATGGGAGAGGGAAAGTCCAGCAGATCGAGCACTTTTGTCTCCTATGTTAGGACAGGCACAACCGAGATAAGGTGGCAGCAACAGCAAGACGGAGCTGTTGCCAGCACTGCATCAGCCTCTTCCTGCAGCACGACCGATGGCTCTAGCCCAAGGAAGTCAACTTAGCTCCTGAGGATGGTCACGTCCCTTCAGGTAAGCTGCCCCTGTCTTCAAGCCCAGCCCCAAGGCGATACCTACTGCTGAGAAGGGTGCCACGCAGGGCCTGGTACTTACCACACGAGCGGTCAGGGGCATGCCGTCCTTGTCCCGCTCATCTGGGTCCAGCATGCCCAGCTTGACAGCGAGCTCCCGGTTTGCATCAGCAATGATGGGGAAGGGGAGTTTCTCCTCAGGTTGCTCCCCATTGTACGCATTGATGTCCTGCAGAGACAAAACCACTGGCATTGCTCATCCTCCCTGCTGTGGGTACCATCAGAGGGGACAGAGGCCAGGCAGGGAGCAGTGCAGGCAAGCTTTATGTGTGTGGGGCAAGCTCCTGCAGAGGGGCCGTGCAAACACATTCAGCAGCTGCTCTACAGGAGCTTGTGACTTGCTTGGCCCCAAGGTCTCAGTCTGGGACAGCACAGCCAGGGGCTCATGGCCTTCCATGAAGTTTCTCTGCATGACAAACCAGAAACCTGCGTGCCAGGCTGGACTCTGTCTTGTTCTTAGAGGTCAGTTGTTTGGCTGTCTATGCTTACACTGTGTCACTCGGCTCTGGAACTGCCTGTGGACCAGCTGCTTTGCCCAGGCAGCGAGTATGGCAAAACAAGGAAGTCCTGGCCATGCCAGTGACCTCGGGGAAAGGTGGTTAAATCTCCCTGGAACAGAGGTGTCCCTCTTCCAACCCTCTCCCAGTAAGTGATCTAGCACTACTGACAGATGTGTTGGTGTCACACCTGAACTGGGCTGTGCTCTTAAGCCTCTAGTGGCAGAGCAAACCAGCAACTTTACTGCTAACAAAGGCCAAGTGCAACAATTCACAGGTCTTGTGTGAGGGACCAGCTCCATTCAGCAAGTCACTCCTAGCCTGCTTAGTTAAAGGCTCCTAAAAACAGAGTGAAAGTCTGAGTGCAGGTGCTGGGACACTGCACCTTTCTGAACCATGGCTGGGGCAGAAGAGAAAACCATTCCTGTCCACAGCTGTGCAAGCTCTCCCTTGTGACCACAGTTTATGAGGTTGCTCCCTGTGCTAGCCCAAACTTGACCTGCTCCACAGGGAAAACTATTTTGAGCGTCTCTGAATCTGGTCTGGACTCAGCCAAAGCATTCAAGCTATTCTTGTACTCTGCAGTACCACCCATACAGGTTACACTGAGCCACAGCAGGGCTGGGAGGAACCTGCTCAAGGCAGCACAAGCCGAGCAGCTGCCAGCATTAAAACAAATTTAATTCAAGGTTTCTGCCCCAAAACAGCTGCCTGTTCCTTTCAGCCTTGTTAGCCTCTGGCTCCAGTGCTGACACAACCCTCCCACACACCACTCTGGTGCATTATCAGCTGAGCTGATAATCTGAACGTACAAGCCTCTCTGCCTTACCCGGGCTTTCAGTGTGGGGGAACAGTCTGGGTCCTGCTCAGAGGGAACTTGGGGAAAGCAGAGATGAAAATGCTGCCCCTTGGTGCTGCCCACTGCGGCTCAGAGCAGGCCAGAGGCAGCAAGAGCAGGCAGGCCCTGCACCACTACTCAGCCCTCCTAGGCCAATGGTGGTGACAGGAAGAGCTGTAACCCTGCCCTGGTTGCTCAGGAACCTGCTACAAGCAGGTCAAGTGGTGTACAGGTGGGAAGACGCCTCCTGTACAGCTTTTCTCTTCACTTGCTTTCTCCCTGGGCCTTTCTGAGTCAGCTCTGCACCGCAAAAAGGGGCTGTTTATCTCTGCTGGGTTGTGGTCAGACCTGCCTTGGAAGGAAGGAATCGCTTCTGTTCTCCTGCAGACCTGCCTTGTCAAAGCAGATCAGGGAAGGAAAGCAAAGCCAGAGAGGCCAGCCCAGGCAAAACGCTTCTGAATGCCCCACAGAGTTGCAGGAGCCTGTAAATGAAGGTCAGACAGTGACACTCTCCCCACTTCTCTTCCAAGTGGAGGCTGGGGGATGAAGAGAGCTTCTAGAAGCAATATCTGAATCCTATGGACTGTAACTTGTTCCAAAATGCAGGCAATTTCATGACCTGGGGATCTTTGTACAACAAACAGCCTGATAAACCCTGCCCTATTTTGCTTGAAGGCACCAAATACTCACTTGACTTCCCTACAAACTATTTGTCTTTCCAGAGTCCAAGCTGAAACCAGACATCACTGGAGCGATTTATTCACCCCTAACTTGCCAAAGCAACGGCACCAGTGGCTAAAGAGAGCACTGAAACCTCCTCTGACATGCACAGCACGCGCCAGTCAACCCTGCTTAAGGAGCTTAGGCATTCAGCCAACCCCTAGAGAAGCAGTGCACAGACTGGGGAGGTAGGAGAGCGGGATCAGTCCCCAGCAGAGCTACAAGCTTATTGTGAGCCCCGGAGCAAGCCTCTGGGTCTTGGCTAGGGATGGACAAGAACAGCAGCGACATCTTCACTGGGAAAGTGAAGCTGAGCAAAGTGACGGGAGAATTATCAGCTATACTCTGGTTCCACCTACCCACTGAAATTTAACAGCAAAGCAAGAAGTTTCTTTGTTGTTTCATGCAGATTTCAGCCATCCCTCCTGCCTACTTGCTTCCTCACAGACTGTGCTCCATGTAAAAACAGCTTCATCCTCTCGCTACTGCTAGGAGCTTCATCCAAAGAGAAAGCACAGGTATGTGAAAGAACATTGCATGGAGAGGTCTGCCCAAAGTTTGGCTCACTCCTAGGGCTTCTCTCTAAGTTAAGATCTAGTGAAAGAAATTGCAGTTTCTAGATCTCACTCTAGCATTTAACGAAGACTGCTTCTGCCCAGACAGGCAGCTTCTGCCAAGGGTTGGTATCTCTGTTAAGCTCTTTTCTTTCTCACGGCTGGGCAGGAGAACATCTGGGGCACCGCCCTGATCTCAGAATTGTGGCAGGCCCTAACACTTGCCTTCCTAGTTCAGCTCTTTAGCTCTCCACATTATCTGAAGTTCTTCTCTGCTTTATCAAGGACAAAGGAAAAGGACCACAAGTATGGGCAAGGTTCAAGAGCAAAGCAATCGCATCCCTGTCCTCTTGTGTCCTCCACGATGCACGCATGCTGCGTTCATTGCTCCTCTGTGCTCCTTGCACTGCTCACTGTGTCGCAGCCTGACACGTCCTCTCATTCCCAGGACAAAGAGCCCCAGTTGCTCTGCACTGAAGCAAACCTGCCCAAATCTGCAGGCTGCTTTGTTCCCTTGTTCCCTCTCTGCACCTTTTCTTGTTCCCCTGTAGTCTGCAAGATGGGCGATTTCAAACATAGGCTGCACGGAAGACTCCAGTCTGCTACGGATTTATCCTCACCAATTGGATCTTTTGCTCTGGAGGGCTCTCTCACGGTTTTCTTTTTGACAGGTGCTGAGCTGACGTTTCCAAAGCACCGTCTCCAAGGCCTCTCCCAGCCTGACAGAAAGCTCCCCGCAGCTTGGTCCGCTGCCCTCTGCCTTTCTCCACACCTGTTCTGGAAGGTTTTCCAAACGTGCTATTCTGCCTCGCATCAGCCAGCGTAGAGAGGCTGTTCTGCAACTTCTCCTGGTTTTACCTGAGGTTGCAGTGAACAATTCCACAGCATCAGCAGAGTCAGCTCGTTTTTCATCTCTCTTCCAGATCACCTGAGTATGCTGAACCCCATGTGCCTCTGCAGATCCTTGAGGGTGCTCATCGCTTCCCTCACCTGACACAAGTTATTGCTTCCTCCTGTCTCCCTGCAGAAAAGAGCCTGTCCTTCACAAAGGTGACTTCATTGAGAAGCTTCTTAGAAATTTGAGGACTTGGAATAACTGTAGGGTATTGCTAACTTTTACAAAGGGTTTTACCCAACCAGGAGATGAAACTCGCTTACAAAAGCACAACCCAAACTTTCTGTTATATTTGATGGGATGTTATCTGCTAATTTGACTGGTGGTTTCAGCCAATTTGACCAGCACAGAAATCTCATTTACTGGTGTGGGATTTGTACGCTGTTTTTCCCAGGCCCTTCTCAGGCTTGGTGGGACATCAGCCATGCACCGCTCAGGTATGAAGGGCAATTTAAGCAATAAGGCAATTATGTAATTTCTAAAGACAGATTTGAGTGTGGAAATTTCTCACCTTTACTACCTGCTATTGCATGCATGTGTGAGAACATTCCCAATTTTAAGAGCAAAGAAAGAGGCAGGTAATTCACCCAGGGATTTTTATGCTCTGGCCACATCTGTCTGAAATGCTCATTTTAAACCCCTACTACCTATGAGCCCTGGAGTCACACTCCCTGGCAGGACACCATTGCTGAGGCTGCATTTGAAGTTCTTAATTAGCTCCTTTCATGTTCCTTCAGCAAGCTATTTAGCTCCCATCTTTTTTTTTTAAACTCCCTCATGATGGTTTTGTATTTAAGAGTCTCCTACTTGTGGTTTTATGTTTAACAAGCCCCCATTTCTTCTCTGTTTTCTTTTCCCTGCCTAGGCATGAATCACACCCTTTGAAGACTGCCTGTTTGCTTCTGATGCCTCCTTTCCTGTTTTATTACAGAACTTTTTGAGGCTCTGTGGATAGACTGCCTTCCTCTGAGATTTTGGCACCACTTCCATACACGTTTTACCCATTCAGGTACTGGTGGGAGAGCAGTAGTACCATTTTCTTCTGATTTCAAACTATTAGTGCATAGAGTGCCCTGGACTTTGTGAAGTGCTTCATGAAGAGATGGAGCAGACCTTCCTGTTCCTGCTCTGAATTTCAGCCCCTCCTAGCTAACATACTCTGGGAGTTGAGATATGTAGTTCCGAGCCTGTGCTCTGTTCTGTGCGGGCTTTTCCTCTGGCCTTCAGAGCAAGACAGCAGTGCAAGCTCTTCTTGCACCTCCCCACGCCCCATACCTTGCTCCAAGACAGGTGGTCTTGGACACTGTCAATGGAAAGGGCGATCATCTTCACATTGCGCTTGCTGAACTCGGATGCCAGCTTCGCTGCCCGGCCAAGCTCTGTGGTGCAGACGGGTGTGAAGTCCCGTGGGTGGGAGAAGAGGATGCCCCATCTGAAAGGGAGCAGACGGCATTAGGGTGAGATGTCATTCTGGTCTGTAATGCAGACAAAAAGCTGTAAAGATTGCACTGCACGGAGACTCGTGTGGGAACAGCTCATCTCTCTGCTAAGTGGAAATCCTGTCCTGGGAACTCTGGGCTAGAAGGCTTCATGAGATGAGCCCCGTTCCTCATGCTCTGAGGAACCCCTTGCACCTCATTCCCCCTCTCCCTTCCAGGATCCCACAGGGGATGCTGGTTCTTGATGTGGAAGTGGACACCGTGCCAGGTGAGGAAGTTTGGGGGAGCTGTGTGTAGACTGTGTACCCCAGAGACCACATGTGCAAGGGGACATAGATGCTAACCTGCCAGCCACGTTATTGCAGAGACCATTGCTGATTTACACGGCTATTTGCTATCCAGTCTACCCCATCAACCACCGTGAGGAGAAATACCCATGTATGTTGCGCAGCTTCAAAGAATGGGATAGGAACAAGCCATAACCCAACAGCTGCTAAACATACTTAATGAAAAAAAATAAGTATTTCAACACATTATGGCTACCGTTACAACAATGCTGCCACCTCGCTTTTGCCCACTGCTTCCCATCAGTGGATTTTGTAGTCTTTAGAGTAGGCAAATACAAGTGTACTTACACTTTACAGGTAAGGCAACCAGTGCAGAGGAAGGCAGCAATGCAGCCTAGCTTATGTCAAACCAGCTCTCAGATATTTCCAGAGGTTCAGGCAAAGCCACCTCAGCACGTAAAGTTCCCTGCTAGGGACTTGTCGCACTGTTTCTCAGCTCAACGCTCAACAGGGCTTACTGCACCACTCTTCACCTGGCCCCCAGTGCTCAGCAAATACAGCCGTATGCCGCAGCAGCTGGGGGAAGCTCTGCCTTAGAGATTTGGGAACGGAGCTGGAGGGATCGAGCAAGGCATGCTGCAGCTCTGCCAGGGCTGTGTGATTGCCATGGCTCACCATTAAGTTACTGGGCAGCTACCTGGCCACTGGTGCTACAAGTCTCTTTGTACACTAAGTATACTACCTGAATAAAGAGGCAGCATTTGAGTAGAAGCTGGCTGAGAAAGTGCCCCGTGGGTGATCAGGCTGGAACAGCCAGTTTTAAGGCACCCTGCAGCTTGCCTTCTTGCTAAGAGAGCTCCTTTTCTCCTTTTGCCAAAGCTTGCAATGCTGACAGAAGTGGACACAACCTGCCAAGCGCTGCCGGGAGCAAGTCCCAGATGTCCTGTGCCAGCACCCTGCTGCTCGCTCGTGCCAGAAACGGAGCAACAAGCCTTGCATGAAACAGCGCCCGAGGGCACGTGGCTTTCCCTGCCGGGCTCCAAGAGGACCAGAGTCCTTCGGCGCTGCTCCGTTACGCACCTTCGCGCACGCAGGCCCGCTCAGGCCCGCTCAGGCCCACTCACAAGGGACGTAGGTGCCACATGAGCTGGTCTCTGGGACTGGCCTGCACCAAGTGCTGCTGCTTTGCCCTTCCTGGGGCTCTGCTGCTTTCAGAGGCCCTCTCCCCTCTGCCTGGGGGCTCGGCTCGCCCCGCTGCCCCGCAGCCCGCAGGAGGGGATGGGGGAAGGTGGGCAGAGGTGCCGCGCAGCTCGGGCCCCTGGGAAATCGCCCTGCCCGGCGGCCCCCCGCGCCCCCCGGGCACAGCCCTGAGCGCTGCGGCTCGACGGAAGATGCGCTTTTTGGAAGAAGCTCGCGGCTCAGAGTGGCCGGCTCTGCCTCCCCACGGCGCTCCCAGGCCTGCGGGGGGACGGACCAGCCGGGCCCCCGGGGCCGTGCCCCGCGCTGGTGCCCGGTGAGCGGCCCCTCGCCCCCGCCCGCCCCCCCGTCCCGCTGCCCCCCGCGGTGCTCACGAGTCTCCTAAGAAGTCGTGGAAGCGGATGCGGCCCTGCGTGGTCTCCGCCTCGAAGTTGGGCGCCTCATCGCCCAGCAGCAGGCCCGGCATGGCTACGGCTGCTGCGGCGGTGGCAGACTCCGCTCGCTACCGGCGCTCTGCTGCGCATGCGCGGGGCTCCCGCCGCGCTTTACGGCCGCCGTCGCCGCCACCGCCGCGCTTTACGGCGTGGGGGAAGGCGGTGGGCAGGCGGCCCCGCTGCCTCTGGCTTCGGTGGCGGCGGTGATGGCGACCTACGTGAGCGAGCTGGAGGCGGCCAAGAAGAGCCTGAGCGAGGCTCTGGGCGAGAACGTGAAGCAGTGAGTGCGGTGGGAGGGCGGCCGGGCTGCGGGACGAGGCCGAGCCGCGGTGGGGGCGTCCTGCCGGGCCGGACCTGGGCGCTGCGCGGCTTGTTCGTCTTTTCCCGGCTTTGTACCGCCCCTGTGCGGGAGCCTCAGGGCCCGGCTGGCCCCGGGCCCCTTGCGCTGTTGGGGGGAAAGCAGTGGGTTTAGGGACGAGGCTTTTCTTTTGGTGTCTGCACCTTCCCCGCTCTTCCCTAGGTACTGGGCCAACCTGAAGCTCTGGTTCAAGCAGAAGATCAGTAAGGAGGAGTTTGACCTGGAAGCGCGGAGGCTTCTCACGCAAGACAATGGTAAAGAAGCAATCTAGTGTTTGTTTTCCTGCTGGCTCTAATGTCCCTTGCCCCTGCTAGGCCTGGGGGGAAGCCCCTCCCTGCTGCATGTTGTTTCCTGAACGGGGAAGTTGCTGTGAGGGAAAGAAGAATGGCCAGGGCCCTGGTAGCAATAGACTTAAAGAGGTGGGAGGTGTCCTGGCCTGCAGGGGAGAGTCTCTTGGTGGTCCCAGCACTGAGAGGAATTTGGCCTTGTGTAAATATGGTAAAAAGATAAAACATGCTACCCTAACAACAAAAAAGCCATTTTTTTTTTAATGTCACTGTAGCCACCCAGTCCTTTCTGTACTGCACCCAGTCCCTTTGGCAGGGACTGAACTGATGGTGTAGCTGAAGTGTGGGAGGGAACCCCCAAATTCACCTAGGCAATTCTGCAGTAGGCATGTCTCCTTCCCGGCCTCTTGGGGTGGCAAATGGGAGTGCTGAAGGGTAAGATTCCTTGTCTTTGCCTCTGTGCGGGTCTGCAGGCATTGCTGAGTTCATTGTGGAGGCTTCTGACTTCAACACCCGTGATGCCTGCCAGGAAGGGCAGGGAGTTTGTTGGTGCTTGTGTTCAAAGGCCAAAGAGGATCCCCTAACTGACCTTGCTTATGAAGTTTGTATGCTCTTTCTAATGCGTAATTATTCAGTCTGTGCTCTGGTACCCTTCTGCAAGGAAGCTATGTTTTGCCTAGAACGTATTTGTCTTAACTGCACCTTCCTGGGTCTAGCTCTTACTGGTCCTTCCCTAGAAAAACCAAAAGCCCTGCTACCAGAATCCTGCATGGTAGGAGGGACAGCTGATCCTCCTCTGACTAGCTGAATACACCAGATATTTTGTGTTGTGTGCTGTAGGACTGGATTTGTGTGTGTGGCACACTGAAAAGTAACCTACTTGTGTCCATGTTACGCGTAGTATCCTTGTTAGTGTGGCAGTAGCAGATTCTGGGTCCAGTAGAAGAAAACTCTCAAAAAAAGTTGTGCTTATGTAGCAAAGCACGGGGGGAAACCACAACTGTGGAAAGGCATAGCAAGCTGCTTTAAGATGGCTTTGTGGGGGTGCCTGTGGGCACTGACATGTTGCTAATGACCTGTCTGTCTTTATGCAGTCCACTCTCACAATGATTTCCTCTTGGCTATTCTTACCCGATGCCAGATCTTGGTGTCCGCACCAGGTAAGTCCCAAGAAGCCTCATTAAAAAAATGGAGTAGTAATGCTTTGCTGTGTTTGGGTTTTGTACAAAGTACTTTGATTTTCTGAGCCTTAGTACTCACATTCTTTTTGCTGCACAGGCAAAAGGGTAGCAAAGCAGTGATCCAGCTGATTTCAGCAGAGATGCCTTTAGAAACAAGCTATGTGTGATAAACGGGTTTGATTTCTGGATGGGGTGTGTGCTGTGAGCTGAAGTGTGAAGGGGGATGCTGTGTTTGTTTGATGTGTTTTGCTTGCCAGTTCCTCTCTCTTCTGAAATTGGTGATGCTCTTTTTTCATTTCTTTGCTGGGGATACCATTCTGGGGAACTGGATCTTCCTGACTGATCTTGAAATCAAGTACATATCTGATAGAAGAATGCTTACAGTGAGTCTTGATAGAGCTATGGCCAATTAACCCAACCATCTGCGGATAGTTAACCTTTTAACTTTGTAAGCATTTAGAATGGCTGCCATTGGGGTTGCAATATACATTTTGTTTCGTCTTCAAAAGAACTATCAATCTAGAGATCTGATAGGAAGGGCAATTGAGCTGCAGTTCAAGATACAAAACTGTTGTGTAGTAAGGGAGAGAAAATTGTTACAGCTCTGATGGCCGGAGACCTGAGAGAAAAGTTTTTTGGCAAGAGAGAATACCTGTTATTAGGGTACCTGACATAGCTAGAGGAAGGAGAGAAAACTGAAATCTGTGGACACCTGCAGCTTTTCAAGTCCTAGCTTAACTATACCAGCTGTGCCAATTGAATGCTAACCTCCCCCACCTCCAAATGTGATTTGTTTGCTCTTGAACTTCACAAACATCTTTTGAGTCACAGACTTGTCCTCCTTAGTGGTCTGTACTCATGTAATTCAGGTTTATGTCTGAATCTTGGTCCTCCTTGCTTTTGACTTGGAGTATTTACAGGTAAATTATAAAAAGAAAGCACAATCCTGTCAGTACTACCTGAAGTAACTGAGTCTAAGTTAGGAGGGGGAGAGTGTCTGCCTTCTCCAAGCTCAGCACTGAGCTGCTCTGAGTGTTGGAGTAGAGATCATGGCTCAGAGCTCTTGCTTCTGGGCAGCAGTAGTCAGGCTAGAGCCTGTTGCTGTGTGGCTGAAGTTGGGCTTGTTTATTCCTGTGTGCCCCACTCTGCGCTTAACTGTGTTGTATTTCATTTGACTCTTTATCCAGTCTCTTAGTCTTGTGCAGCTCTCATGCAGCCGTCCAGTCAGGCTTCAACTTCCTTGGCTTGATTAGCTCAGATATGTCAGCAAACTCTGCCAGCTCCCCAGCTGGCCTTTTCTCAAGGCTCTCTAGGAATATGTTAAAAGTACGAGCCCCTGCACGGAGCAGTGCGGTGCTCCACAGGTGCCTTCCATGTGCTCATTCTTTCCTGCCTGAACCTTTTCAATTTCGGGTCCTTGGAAGGACCTTTCCTCCTGTCCCATTGAAGCGTACTCTCTTGAAGAGCCCTTGAAGAGCCCTTCTTTGTAGTGCTTCAGCAGGTCGGTGGCAGCATGTAATGGAGTGACTGGCTACATTACCAAGTGTGTCCAGGGATCTGCATGAGCCAGCTTGAAAAAAAAAATAATCAGTTTCATCATGTGTGTGTTCTTAAAGGCATGGTTTAGTGCTCTGCAGTTAACAGTATGTACTCTAATCCCTTCTAGAGTCTCTGTTTTGCTCTCCTCAGATCAATGCAGAGTCTCCCAATGATTCTGGAGCTAATCTTTACTGAGAGACCTCTTTCTGGGCCACTGACTGGCGCATCTATTGCACACACATTTTACTTGCCAGTCTGCTGTATGTGACATGGTGGATGGCACATGCAAGCCCAGGAAAGTGCAGTATGAGTGGAATGCTAGATGTTATGTTTGTTTCTTTTTCTCCCCCTCATGCCAGTCTGACATCTGCTATTTTGTTACTGTTTGTTTTTTTTTTTCTTTCTTCCTCCCCCTGCCCCCCATGTAAGAATGGAAAGCTAACAGGCTTTTGTCTCCACCACTGTCTTCTGGGTAGAGGGTGTTTACTTCATGATTCGTGGAAACAAGTAACCTTAAAGAAGTGTGCTTGATGCACTTGGCACGCCATCACATGGGTTACTGAAGTATGTATTTTCCATCTTCATGTGAGAGAGACGAGGGGGAAAGAACAGTCTTTAAAATGCTATTTTGTATTTAAAAAATAAAATTAAATTGTGTGGTCAGTGTTAAAAGCATACCTGATATTGTGGCACTTGGAATAAGAAACCTTGGGGAAGGTTTTCTTTAATTAATAAGGACTGATTGTAATGTATGTTGAACCAGGCATGCAAACCCATCTGATCCAAATTTTGTTGCCTCTGGTAGTAGTGGTTCCACCTGGGCTTATAGGGGAATGCTGGGTGAATGTGACCCTTTGTGAGAACGCTTCCCATTTCCCCCTCTCATCTGCTTAGGCTGTTGGTCATGCAAAGTTTAAATCCCAGTTCAACAGCCTGTGTGGCACGGGGTCTTTAGTACTTGGTGGTGGAGAGGGAGGGAAGTTCACGTCTATTCCAATGTGAAGATGACCTGTTGCTTCGATTCCTGCTGAGCTCCCACTGAGGGTGCAGCAGGATCCAGAGCAATCCTAAATACAAATGCACTGCCCTTTGTAAAAATGGGTGATGTTGTTCCCTCTGGTAGCCACATGTGTAAAGATACCCATAAGTACTCTAGTGGCACCCAGGCATAACATAGCTGGGAAGCTGTGGAAGTGCCTGAAAAGAGGAGCTTCCTGGAAACATGTTGTCCAGAATACTAGAGAGTGCCTTAATGGTGATTTCAGGCTGGCTACAGCAGCCTGAGCAGTGTGGCATGCTTCCCGTTACGAGAAAGTAATTTTCTTTGGTATTTTTTAGCAGTATTTTCAGAAGTGCTTTTCTGAATTTTTATGTCTGGGGTTTTTCTTCCTCCCAAAATGCCATCAATAGGAACTCCAGTTTAAAGCCTTAGCTAACCTTGCATGGACTTGGTCATGAAGCTTATCTTGCTTGTTGGACAAATGCAAGCAGTCAAGTTAGCAAGATCTCTGGAGTTACTATGTATCTCACTTGAACTGTTACCTCCATCCTTAGCTAAATGTTAACAGTGAAACTGAGACAATTGCAAGCACTTAAGTTAGCGATGTAAAGATTTAATTTATTTCCTAGTAATCTGGAGCCAGCTAAGAGGTGGTTCGGTGAATCAGAACTCATGCTAGGGTAGCAGGAGCACTTTATTTTATCAGGGTTGCCTGCAGACTTTGCTTGAAGGGCTGCCAAAACCGTGAGATGGTCTCAGGTTGCTCATGTTCTCTCCAGAGAGCTGGGAAGGGAGGAAAAAGGAAGAAAATGAGAATGTGAGTTCTTGACAGAGGAGGGTCATCAGAATTTGTTTGACTAAACCCTTGTCCCTGCAAGAAGATAGCAGAAAGAACAACTGAAGATGAAATAAACAAGGGTGGGAAAACGCACGTTTCCTGCACCTGGCTGCTTTTCTCTGTTGTGACTTTCTCTGTGTCTTTGTCCTTCCCTTCTGTGCGGGGCTGGTGCAGCACGTCAGGAAAGGCTGACACGCTCTGTCTGGACTGGCTGCTGTCACCACTGCAGAGAAGTGGCAGCTCTTAGAAAAACATTCTTATCTGTTGCTCATCTTTGAAGGCATGTTAGCAGCCATTGCTGTGGTTTGTTAATCTAATTTTCTTGTTAGCAAGATTAAATAAAAGCTGCTGACATCTCTCTGAAGTTTCATGCCTGAGCCAACACAGTCTTGTCGTTTGTGGCCAGGAAGGCAAGTACTGGTTTTCTTAGAATACTAGAGGGAAATTTTGCTTTCTTCATCTAGTGCAAGTCAGACTTGGTAATATGAAAACCTGGAAAAGGAGCTAAAAAAGATTCAGCTCTGGGCTCATTCTAGTGGGGAGTAGAAGATAGTATCTCACTTCTTGCTCCTAAGCCAAGTCTGGCTAAGTTTTTGTTAAGTGTGCAGGTTGAGATTCAATTAAGTTGCATCTTTCAGATCTACTGTCAAAGCCTAAAAATTCAGTTTCCATTTAGTTTAAAAGTTACTATATAAGGCATTTAAAAAATTCAGACTCTGCTCTAACCTATTCATCTGTAATACCTTGTCAGATTAAAGGGCATTTTTTATTTCTGCCTCCATCCATTCCACTCCCTCTGTCTCTGGTACCTGGCCACACAGTGAGCTAAGGATGTTCTTGAAAGTGGGGCTGTGAAGGAGCTGTATGAGGCTTCTGACAGGGAGGAAGGGCCTGGGCCGGGGTGGCGTTGCAAGCTAGAGAGGTGTGCTTTTATTGAAAGTTTGAAATGAGCTGGGTAATTTCTGTGTGTATCCTTAACACATCTAGTCCCCCCTGCCTAGAAGGGATCTGACCTGCTGTGGAGGAGAGGAGGAGGAAAGGACTTGTCTGTAAAGAGCAAAACATCTTATGAGAGAGGTAGCATTATTTTGCTAGATGCTAAAATGTAAGCCCTGAGATCTTGATGAGGGGCAAGTGTGATCCTTGAGATGATTGTCCACGGTGCTTTCCCACACCCCTTCACTGGGGCCTCTCCTGTGATGTTGTAGTGATGAGTAGTGACACCAGCTTTACGATTTTTTGAGAGGGTTTATCTCCTAACTTTTAATTTCTGATAACTGACTGGTGGATTTTGACAACAGGGTTTGTTGTAGACAAACCTCACTTTTTGCCTCACTAATATAGTTTACTAATTATGTAGTAACATGTAACTAAGTATGTAGTAACAACTAATGTAGTTGTTTTCACCTCGGTGATAGGATACAGCTAAACTTTTTAGTAAACTTATTTTCCTAGGGAGAATATGCCACCTGTGTGTGTGTGTATAGGTTGTTTGTGGTCCCTTCTTAGCAGCTGACCACTCGGAAATCCTCTGGTTTAGCCTGATTCCTAAAGTCATGTTTTAGAAATGTTTTTTTTTTTCATGGCAGAGGACACTGTGCTTGTGTTCCAGCCATTAGTGTGGGAAGCTCCACATAGCCAAGGGCTTCCAGCCAGCCTCGTGCCCTATAAACCAGGCTGTAGTATAACTGTACTTACGAATTCCTGATCACAGCAAATTAATGTAGTTACGAGAGCCAGAGGTAAGCAGGCAGGTTGGCGTCAAGCTGGTGTTGAGCTGTGGCCACCTGCAGTAACAGGAGAGAACCAGAACTGGTGGTTTGTGAGTACTCAGTGAATGTGCCTGAGGCTGGCCAGGCGGTGGGTGGTGCGGTGGGGGATGGCTGCTGTCACCTCTTGTCATTGTCTAGAGGAAGTGGTGAATGCTGGCTCAGGCATGGCCAGGGAACCTCTGAGATGTTGCCATGCTGTCAGCGCTGCCTGGCAGGGAAGCTCCAGCCTCTGCTTTGGGGGTGACTGAAGTTCTGTCAGAGCTGAGTTGTCCAAGCTCCCTGGAGGTGGACAGGGACCCTGGCACAGGGCGCGCTGTGCTCAGAAGGAAAAAGGGTGCTTGCTTGCTGTGCAAAACCAAGGGAGGAGGATACTAATGACGGAAATCAGAGGCTGCTTCTGTAGCCACGAGAGGGCTGTCCAGTCTTTGGGTTGCATTTCCTCGTCGCTGTCAGCAAGCGCATGTGCATCCAGTGCAACGTATCTGAAGGAGTTGTTCACAGATCCATCGGCAGGAAACCTGCTAGGCTGTCCCTGCCAAGCTGTGTGATTATCAGGATGTGGTTTGGCCTACTGTAGGTGTAGCTGGCAAACGGCGCACAGCGGACTTCTGAGCAGTGTCCTCAAGGTGATGCAGCCAAATGTACGTATGTGTTGGTACTACACAGTAATGTTAGTCACAAGCTCACTGCTCACGTTGGTGTCACCCTGCTCCTGGGTTCAGCAGCCTTTGCAGCTCTTCCCACCTCTCCTTTCCCCTCGGTGTAACAAGGCCGATCAGCCATGATGTTTAACAAGGGTCCGAGGCAAAGCTTGCTGAAGCTGATGGGGAACTGTAAAGGCAGATGTAATGAGTTGGGCTGTTCAGTCCTGCTGGTTAGCATCTGACCTGATCCAGGAGCTGGTGTGAGGAGAATCCCCCTCTGGGCAAGCTCCTGTCATCCTCCTGATGGAACAAGTCAATTGTTCCTTCCTTGGGGTTTTCCTTGGGAGCTGTGTGCATCTCCTTCTGCCATGGGTTTGTGTGTGGACAGAAATTTCTACTTACGTAATGGGTCATGAGTGAGTCAAGCTGAGAGGGGGCTGACAAAGGAAGGGAAGGGCTGCTAAAAGCGTTCTCCCCTGAGAGGGTGAGTTAGCATTTGGCCTTAACCCAAGATCAAGGGTTTTCTAGTGTGGACAGTTTCATTCTGGCCTAAATCAGCAACACCTATAGAGTGGGTTTGTGTGTGTGTTTTTTTTTTTTTTTTCTTTTCAATTTGTAGAAGGTGCTGGATCTCTGCCATGGCCAGGTGGCTCTGCAACTAAGCCTGGAAAACCCAAAGGAAAGAAAAAGATTTCTTCAGTTCGACAAAAGTTTGATGTAAGTGTCCACGATCAAATGCTCGTGGCTGACCTTCTATTGGGGGTGAAGGGCTCTGCGCAGCATGTAGGTTTTGTTACTACCAGGGGTGATGAGAGTCCCAACATGTGCAATGCTGTATGTCTCATTTGTTTTGAGTTCTGGGTCGCGGCAAGAGCTGGGGGTTATTGGCTGCTGCCTCTCTTGTGGAGGCTTCTTGGGAGAAAGGCTGCGGTCTGGCCTGGCTTTGTTAGACACCATGGAATCTGTGGAATAACGCCTAAATGTTGAAGTTGCAAAAACTTGTATTCCAGGAGCTGACAAGGAGTAACTTTAGCTCTATGGACACTGCAGTAACACTTGAGTGGGTCTTTCGTAGTCACATTCACCTGTCACAGTCTCTGTAATATCTTGTTTGTTTCACACACCTGCCAAATTCTTGAAGCAAAAGTGACTTCCTTTAATACAGGCGGTCAGGCAGAACTCTGTGATTTTCTGATCCCTACCACGGGACTCTGTAGTCCAAAGTGTTAGAAATAAGATGTTTCTTGGATAGCAAGGTTTTTAGAGGGTCAAGGTTTTTCAGAATTGAAAATTCTTTGCAAAGATGCTGTCTTCTGGTGGGTGGCAGAGAAACGCGCAAGATCCAGTTTGCTTTGCAGCGCAGGCTCTGTGCACCCATCTGGTACTGTCACACGTCTGTTCTGTGGTTGTTTCTGTGCGGCCAGACTGGTGTGGAGAGGGCCTGGTGTGAAAGAGGACCCGGATGGGGCGATGTCTTCAACTGGTGGGGTTTGATAAGGTGATTCAAACTGAATTAACAGTTTGTTGAAAGGGAGAGTGGTCTGTCTCTTACTGAGCCAGACCTAGTAGGTGTCTGAGCACATTGTGATCCAGTTTGGTTCTCTGATGAGGCAGAAGGCTAACCAAACGAGAAAGACTCCAAACCTCAAGTTTTTCTTCTTGGTTTATTTAGTTGTATCAGCATTCCTTGCGGTTGGATGAATGCCAAAGTCAGCGTGAAGGAAGGAGAGGCTGGGGATAGGGGAGAAGGGTGTGCTCAGCCACAGAGCGTACTGCACTTCCAGGGACTGTAACTAGGCGCTGTGTGTGCTTCAGAGACCAGTGTTTCAAAGGGGTGTGAGTCCAGCGGAAACTTTGTTGTAATGAGAAACTGCTGAAACGTTTTGTGGTGTTCACAGCTGTTTCTGATGGCCATCTGTGTTACCTTTTTGTTTTAAAAATTCCTTGTAACTTTCCAGTAACGAGTAGAGGAGAGTTTGAGAAGCAAGTCATCATGTAGTAGAAGTCTTGAAATTTGGTATACTTGGATAACTGTACATTGCACCGCATTTCTTGTGTGTTTATACATGTGTTCCTGGAATGCTTGGTAGCAAGTACTGTAGAAGTGTATGTTATGATTAGCGGGCTTGTCTGTTACTAGTGGAATTCCAGACTAGTGTGAACCTGAAGTGCCTTGTTATTTCCTGATATTTCCCTTGCTGGTCAGAATAACAACTGCGAATGACCACCGGTTCATTCCAATTGGCTTCTGCTCTCCCAAACCAAATTCTTCTTAAGAGTTGCTTACATTTTGAAGATATTTTTTTCCCAGGCCTACAGGCATGTAGCTTTACTGTAATGGAATCATAAGTCTTCAGAATTACAGGGAGGGAAGCCTGCTTTCGAATCATTAGTGGGTGGATTGTTTTTTTGCTCAGAGTTAAATGCCACACTGTCCTTTGGATGAAGCAGCCCCCCCTCCTTTCCTGAAACTAAGATACGAGGAATTCACTTTGCTGTATATTCATTGTTTATATTTAAAGTATGTGTTTTTCTTGATGCCCCATGAGAGCCTTGCAGCAATCTTCATTCCAGAGCCACTGAATTTGTGGCTTGGAGGGTGGAGGGACAGGAGCTGTGGGAGTACTTGATCAGCCAGGGTCACGTTGTGGGTTAGGGCTGAGTATGGCACATCGTTCCCGTCAGCTTTTTTCTTCCCTTTACCTGGGGACTGAGACTCGCCCGGAGTCACCACAAGCCCTCAGAGCTTGAGATACCAGCACAGAAAGGGAACTGTGCTGGAATGCATGTAGCCTGGGAAATGGGGGTTGCCATTTTCTGGTATGAATTCCTGTTCTGGATTGTTTTGTTTTTTTTTTTCTTTTTCTGAATAACTGAGTCAGTTCTGAAAAATAGCCACAATCCATTTCTGAATCTGGCTGCTCAGTAAGACAGCTCTGCTTAGAGTGTTGATAGTGCACGGGGAGACTAGACTATGAAATTTGGAACTGGAATTTGGCTAAGTTGTTGTTTTTAAAGCTTTAAAGAAATGTAAGAATCACTTCATCACACAAGCTTAGAATCATGGGTTTTAATCTTGATGGAAACTGTACACTTAAGTGAAAATACACCCTTCTGTACGAGCACTGGCTAAAGACTCAGCACTCCTCAGCACAGAAGGAGGTGACAGAGAGATGTGAAAGTGCATAGAATCATCACTGGTCTGGGTAGTGTGAACAGGGACGGTGACTGACCACGTTTCAGACTTAGAGGATAATCAAGCAAATCTAGCAAGTTGGAAGTACAGAGTGAACCAGGGGAGGTGACTCTTTGTGTGGTGTGTGGTTATGCTGTAGAATTTCTTGCTGCAGGATGTTGTGGATACCCAAAGTTTAGGTGGCTCAGGGTGCTGCTGGACAAGTTTATGGGCTGTTTAATAAAGGGACACCAACACTGGCTCAGAAATTTCTTTGGTCACAAATCGTTGGGGGCTGGGAGAGTATCCTGGGGAGGAGTATCGCTCTGCTTGTCCTACTGCGAGGTTTTTATAGGTGTTTGCTTTCCGACTGGAGAAGGGACGTTTGGCTTGATGAACCAAAGGGTCTGACAGAGTATTTACCTTCTTACGCTTTGATGTTGTGTTTGTAACAGCACCGCTTCCAGCCTCAGAATCCACTCTCTGGAGCCCAGCAATTTGTGGCAAAGGATCCTCAGGAGGATGATGATTTGAAGCTGTGTTCTCATACCATGATGCTTCCTACACGTGGCCAGTTAGAAGGAAGGATGATCGTAACTGCATATGAGCATGGGCTAGACAACGTCACAGAGGAGGCAGTGACTGCAGTTGTGTATGCTGTGGAGGTGAGACTGGGCTGGGCAGCAGTGGTGTTCTCATGCTACCAGCAACAGAAGACGCTGCGTGCGGTGTGGGGTAGCATCCCTTGGTGGGGAGAGGAAACCTGCTTCTCTAATTGCCCGTTTGCCTCGGGAGGAGTAAGGTGAGAATCAAAGGGCTTCCAGGCTTGTGGCATTATAGATGCAGAGTTTTGGATTTCTGCCTGTGAGTGTTAATTTTGAAGTACTTGCATATGAAGAGCTCCAGGCATGCTTAAGTAGCTGCTTTGGAAAACGCAGCTCCTGTCACTTAAAAGCAGGGACAGGATGGGAGCTCCAGTTTAAACAGTTCTATCGAAAATGTTCTGTTTATAGATGCAAGTATCTGGCATGGAAGTGAAGTGACAGCATTGTGTAATACCCGCGAGTGAAGTGCCTGCTGTTGCAGGGTTTGCCCGTCAGTGCGTTACTGACATATCCCAGGAATGACACAGCCATTACTTGCAGCGCTGATGTGTGGGTGATTTTTCTGGAGTCAGGATGTGGAGGGCAACCTGAATTCCCCGTCTGGGAGTGAGGCCAAATTAAGAAGCAGTTGACTGCTTGTTTTGGTTTTTTTTGGTTTGTTTTTTTTTCCAGACAGTTGCATCTCCAGCACTTTCTAGGCAACTGAACAGTCTTTTCACGGTAGTTTTAGGGCTAATGTTTCAGTACAAGTGTAACATCTAGTGCCAGTTATGAAATCTCTTAACTCTTTATCAAAGGGATCAGAGGTTGGGAGTTTCCTAGCATTTAAGAAACCTCTTTGACATTTGAAGCAGAGCATCATATATCAAAGTACAGTTCACAGGCTAACGTATACAGTACTCATACAGTGCCGTGTTCTCTGTGTCAGGTCGTGAAAACATACTGTACCTTGTCCAGATCTTGGTTCCCTTACGTCTTTAGGTCCTTGTGGTTGTAGCAGCACTACTTCTGTCTTGCCAGTTGGGGAGGCACTTCTAACAGCTGTGGCTTGGCAGAGTGAATAAATCAGCATGTGTAATGAGATTGTTTTTTCACTGCAGAACCACCTTAAGGATATTCTGACATCAGTGATATCCAGGCGGAAAGCCTATCGTCTGAGAGATGGCCATTTCAAGTATGCCTTCGGAAGCAATGTTAACCCTCAGCCGTATCTGAAGAACAGTGTTGTTGCTTATAACAATTTAATCGAGTGGTAAGGAGCTCTCAGCACACTGCTAATTTCACATGTAGTTTGCTAGTCCCAGAGTTACTCCATGGTTCGGTTTCTATTTTTACTTAGTAGAATCTGTTAATAATGGTGTTTAGCTTTCACATGCTGAGAAGGCATCAGCAGAGAGGGCTGTGCGGCTGAACAGGGAGGGAGAATGTGGAGATTTCTCGGCAGTGGAGTTTAGGACAGTGTTAAGTCTCTCTTCCTTGCCTGTGCTTGTCCATCAATTTATGAAGGTGACCCCTGGCCCTCTGAATGTCCATATTTACTGCTCTTGGAAGCTGTATTGAGTGACGCAGGAATTGTGCTGCTCTCAGGGAAACTGCCCCTGGGCAGAAGAGCCCTGCCTTTGTGGGAGCACTGCTGTTGTGCAGTAGGAGTGAAATGTTGGTGAGGACCTGTAGGACATTGCCACCCTGTTGTTTCCTGCATCCAAATGTATTTATGGTTCCTTGGCACGCCTTTCCAGCTAGCAGAGCTTCAAGGTCGTCTTTGTTTTCCAAAGTCTCAATGTCACACAGCTCGTGCTGTGCATCTGGCAGTGTGTGTGTGAGAAGGCAGTTGTGTTTGTCTATGGCAGCTTGTCTCAGTTGACAGGAGGTCGTGGGTGTTTTTAAGATTTGATTATAGCGCTACAAATGCAATCCACTCCAAACAACTCTGCCTAACGGCTAATGTCTTTCAGTTCAGTGTTGTGGGTGCCTTAATTTTTATGCTGGGTAGAAACTATTGGCTATAAATAACAAAAGTTGCCAGTTGAGATCAGTTAAGTAGGTGTGAAGCATGCTGAGGCTCAGTTTGCACTATTTTTTTTGAAACTGGAATTTTAAAGAGGTTTTAATTGCAGCTGAAGTAATTTCATGTACATAAGGGCTAAGTCAGCTGGTACAGAAAAGCAAACCCTGGGGCTAAGCCCCTGCTGTGTGACTTCCAAAGTTGAGCCTGTTCTCTTGACTGGAAGGTTTTACTGCCTGCTCTGCCTACAGCCCTCCAACCTGTGCGACACCTTCTGCCGGTCAGAATCTGGCTCCCCAGCCCCCGCCTGACGACGCTGAGCAGCAGGCAGCTTTACTTCTCGCATGTTCTGGGGACACTTTACCAGCATCCCTCCCGCCAGTGAACATGTATGACCTTTTGGAGGCATTACAGGTAAGCTGTTCGTGTTACTCTGTCGTGTCACAGGCAGTGCTGTCCTGAGCACCACCTGCCAGTCTCAGATTTGGTTTATATGTATGGCGGGGGATTTGGTTTCTCCTCCTACTGTCTTTTTCCTTCTTCCCTCTTGAATTTACAGTTCTTTAGCTTTGATTTGTTCCTACTATCGGGCAACAGTTAACATACAGTCAGCTCGTGGTTAATGCCTGTTCTGCTCCCCTTGGTCAGAGCTGATGAGGAGATCCCTGTCTCTTCTTACAGCTGTGTAAGAAGGGTGAGCTCTTCCTCTGTAGCCAGACTGCAGTGATTGTATCAGAACAGAGTTAGACTGCAATTTTGACAGCGATGCAGCAAAGGGACTTGCCTGGCATGTCCCTTCTCACTCCTCGTTGTTCCACATGGGTACTTAGAGGAATACTTGGTCCTGGCATGCAGGCTGTTGCCATGGGGTAGCGATGATCAGCCCAACCCTGGGGAGGTGTCTAAGGTAGGCCGGATGAATCTTCCTGTGGAGATGTATGCCTGTGGTTCCTTCCCTCTGTGGCAGCTCTGATGACGTTCAGACTACTTTGAATGTGTAAAATCAGCTGTGAGAAATTCTGCGTTGATCTCCACTAATGTGAACAGGCCTTGGGATTTTTGTCTCAGGGTTGTGGAGGCAGCTGTGCAAGAGCTGTAATCAAGCATTTGTCTCGTGTTTAGTCAGAGTTGTTGTTTGCAAGATTTTGATGACAAACTGTTGTTTGTCATCGCCAGAGCCAAATGATGATTTCCTTACCATTCTGCTCCCTTACAAAATGGCCTAACAGGTGGTTGTTCTGTGCTGGCTGGGGTGGCAGTGCTGGCAGGTTGTAGCTCTCTTCTCTGCAGGGCTGACGCTCTGGTCATCCTGTAGCAGAGGGAGATTATTCCATGGGCAGTATAGGGAAATGTGTACAAAAGCATGAAACTTGTTTTCTAACGTGGATCTCCAGGTGCACAAAGAAGTTATTCCTGCGCACACTGTCTACGCTCTAAACATTGAGAGGATTGTCATGAAACTTTGGCATCCAAACCACGAGGAGCTACAGCAGGATAAAATTCATCGCCAGCGCTTGGCGGCAAAGGAGGGCCTTCTACTCTGCTAGAGCTAGGCAGCCACGTCAGGCCTCAGGTGGCTACGGTGCTATTCCTTGGACTTGACACGCAGATGCTTCTTACAAACCTGTGTCAGCATTTCAAGGATGATGTAAGTGATGAGTCAACTTTTCCTATGGAAATATGACTGAGTTGTGGTACACTTTCTCTGCTTCCCCAGAGTCATGTGCCACGGAGTGCTTGCAGCAATGCCATTGAATTGGAAAGGAGAAACAAGAGACTTGTTTGCAAAGACTGTTTTTTAGGAAAAATAAATGTTAGGGTGGAAAGAGTTGGTTTTAAATAAGATGTATTTGTGTTTTCTTTTGTGAGCATGGGGAATCCCCCTCCTCGCCCTCCCCTCTCAGGTAGTTTCCCTTCTGCTCGGTCTCCAGGGGCCTTGTCCAGCTTCCGTTGCAGTTGGTGGGATCCTTTTCTATTCGTTTAACTGGAAACAGAATGCGTTTCGGTGAAGATGAGCAATTCTGTAAGCTGACATTGTTCTTCTACCAGGGCAAGTTTGATTAGAAACTCTGAGAAAACAAGGCAAAAAGGGAAAAGCCCTTTGTAGCCTGTCTTTTGAATTGTTTTGCATCACAAAACACGAAGGTGCGCACTGTTACAGGAATCTGTCACCGGTTACCAAAATACGCAATAAAATCAGGGTTGTGAGGAGTGTTTTCTTACCACCCTCGTCCTTGACTCCACCTTGTCTTGTAGTAGTTGCGAACAGATGTTCTAGGAGCTACTGGATGTATGACAAGAGGCAACCTCTGTGCCTGTCGGTGCAGCTAATGATTTTTGGCCATCCCAGCAGGCAGCTTGACCATCCCTGAGGCAGGGTAGCAACTCCCACATGCATACACCGATCCACTGGCTTAGCCTTGCGGACTCCTTGGATGTGCAGCATGAACAAGACATCTCGTATATGTCGTTGTAAAAAATATGCAGCCACGCCAATCACTGTGCGAAAGGGGAGATTCCGCCTGTTGTGTTCCAGGTGGAATTTCTGGCTTCCTGAGTCAGCTATGTGCCCTTCAGATACTGAAGGGAACAGGCTTATTATACCGTAAGAATTCTATTAAAATGTCTTAATTATGATATTACCTGTTTTTAACCACACCTATGGAGGTACCTGCTGAAGGATGACTTGGCTTATTGTGCCTCCAGACAGCGGAATTGAAACGGCTTCCTCTGGGGGAATATAGAAGGGGAAGCTTGTGGTTCCTCTCCATTCTAGTTTTCCTCTGTTTGGGAAATACTTGTGTAGGACAGCTGTCTTTTTTTCCCCTCTTCTTTGCATTTTCCTTCTCTACTGTGTCCTCAGGACTGAAAAAGCTGCAGGTCCCTGATGTTTCCTCCCAGCTACCTTTTTAAAAAACTTCCTTTCTTGACCCCCATGACTGTTGATGTTGGACTGGAGTTGTAGCGAGGGGCTGTGCAGCTGTCACTGTGTTCCTGGCTTTCCTGCATCCCCTTGTGGGATGTGCTGTGGAGTCAGGCATAGCAAGAGGCAGAGCCTGTGCAGGTATCGGTGGCTCTCACCACGAGAAGGTGCTTCTAGGTTTGTGAAGAACCTGGGAAAGGCAACAGCAGAGAACTACGGCAGGGCCTGGCGGGATGAGAGCAACTGTACTTGGTAGGACACGTCTCTTTAAGGTATGGCATGTGTAGTTAAGGGGAGTGGGAGAGAAGAGATGGAAGATTTCTTTTGGTCCCTTTCTCTCAACTGCCATTTTTTCTGTATTTAAGCATACATTGCGCTTCAGAGTGAGCCTTAGCTTAAAAGTTGACCCCAGTGGCTTTTACGTGACAGTTTTGGGTTTTTTTTTTTAAAGCAGCATTGAATCTGAGTAACTGTATATGGTGAGATCATAAAGTCACCCAAAGCATGGACTCTGGGGTGTGGGAGGGGGATTTCCCAGATAGTTGTTATGCTTCTGGTGTAAAATGAAAGCATTAAGTTTGTTTGCTAGAAACTTTGGGGCAGCTCTGAGGATTTCTGATCTGAAGGCAGCACGCAGCCTCTGCAGCACCACAGGCGACTTCTGAAGCAAAATACTTTAAGTATGGCACAAGAAGTGCCTCTCTCTTCTGTTTGCATGTGCTAGGGGAAGGCTCTACAGACAGCCTCACGTTCTGAAGAGCTGAGTCGTCAATTCCACACTGAAAAAAGTGGGTTATCCGGTACACCTGTTAGACAACAAAGGCTGGAATAAGGAAATCCTGTCAGCCCCATTTCTCAGATCGGAAAACTGTTCTCAATGCACTTTCCCACAAAGTGTGAGGTCTCATGAGAAATGGTGCTTCATGGACTTTTGGGGTAGTCTAGCTGGAAGGGATGTCTGGAGGCTGCTTTGTCCACCCCCTTTTGAGAGAAGGGCCAAGTTCAAAGTTACAGCAGGTTGTCCATCTCTGGAGGCGAGGGCAGAGAAGTGGTGACGTTTCCCATTCCAGCACGTGACCATGCTGGTGGTGAAGGTTTTCCTTGCATCTCATCAGAATTTCTCATGTTGTGCCTGTTGCTTTTCAGCTTTTCCTGTGTGTCTCTTGGTGGCTGCCCATCAGAGAACGGCAGATAACAGCAAGCTCTCCCTTCTGCCTTCTCTCCAGGCTGAACAAACCTAGCACCGCCAGCTTCTCCTCGTACGCTGTGTGCTCCAGCCCAAACTATTTTGATAGCCTCCACTGAACTTGCTCTGGTATGTCACTGTCCTTGCGCCGGGGAGCCCAGACTGGACCCAGCTCTTCAGAGAGCCCCAGGATCCCTCCCCTCGCCCTGCTGGCCACACTCCTGCTAGCAGCTGGCCTTTGCTGCATGGGTGCACTGCTGACTCCTGGGTTACTTGTCCACCCGTGCTTCCAGGTCCCTTCCTGCAAAGCTGCTTTCTTGCCTGTTGTCTCCAGCCTATTCTGCTGCAGGGGGTTACTCCATCCCAGCGGCAGGGCTGTGCGTTTGCCATTGAACTTCTTGAGGTTCCTCTCGGCCTGTTTCTCCAGCCTACTTAGGTCCCTCTGAATGGCAGCTCTACCCTTCAGTGTGTGAAAACCA
This sequence comes from Falco naumanni, assembly GCF_017639655.2. Taxonomy (NCBI): domain Eukaryota; kingdom Metazoa; phylum Chordata; class Aves; order Falconiformes; family Falconidae; genus Falco; species Falco naumanni. The sequence goes on along the minus strand of NC_054064.1, from coordinate 9,197,613 downwards.
CTCCTTCCATCTGGTGTCCTCTGCAGAGCTGCCCATGTGCTCCATCCTAACCCAGGTCAGTAGCAAAGATACTGCAGCATAAGAAGCCCCAGTATTGACCCCCAAGTGTTGGTCACAGTATTGAGAGCCACTAGTAGCCAGCAGCCAGCTGGACTCTGAAGCACTGACCGCTGCTTTTGGAGACCAGCAGGGTGACGGTGCCGATGTGCGTCACTGTTGGTCTGCTGGCTTTCACTGTGATGTGACATTTGCCTGTGTTTACGGTAATCAGCCCTCTAAAATGAGTAAGATTGCTGAACTTCAAAGCAGTGGCTTAAAGTAGCACTGAAATTAGTTTGGAAGGGTTTTATCTTCTGCCCCAAGATCCACTAAGAACCTGCCAGGTCTATGGCAAGCTGAGCTTGACCAAAACTTCCTGGCAGATGTTGGCTGAAAAGCCTACAATGGAAGACTTCAGAGTTATCTTAGGCAACCTGTTGTGCTGTTTAGTGGTCTTCACCACTGAAGGCTTTTTCCACAGTCCTGTGCCTCTTGCTGCAGCTTAGGCCTAGAACTTACGCTCACCCCAGAGTATTGCATGGAAGGACAGAAGGGAAGGAGTGAGACATCATCTGTCACATCCCCAGTAGCGAGAATTGCATCCTGTGTTCTTAATCCGGTAGGAGCTGTGCCATGTACTGAAAGCTGCCACTTGTGAGCTTCTGGTGCTTCTAGCTTCTGCTGCTGGAGTTGCAGTGGGAAACAATCAGCCACCACGTGAAGGGGGGGTTGGTGGGAAGCACGTGAGAGCTTCACTGGGCTTGCTTTGTCCCATGAGTTTATCTCAGGATGTGGCTGGTGCCCTGGGAGTGTAGGGTGCAGAAAGAAAATCTCTATTTTTAGTTTTCAGGTGGTTCCAGCTGCGAGACATGGCTTAAGTCTGACCAAGCCTTTCCAGCTGGGTGCCAGGGAGGATCCTAGAGATGTGAGTGTGGCCCTCCTCAGCACCCCCGAATAGCCAAACTCTTGCTCCTAAGACTGGTGACCGGGGAAGATGTTTCTCATTGCTGGTTCACAGCAGAAACCTGGAGCATGGCACTTGCTATCAAACGTGCACTGCGCTGCCTTTCTCTTAGTTTAACTGCTCATGTATCCCCTCCCAGCCTTCCCACTTTTATCTCCTGCAGCTGAGGTTGGCTTTTTTGGTTGTTGCCCTGTTCTTTCTTCCTAGCAGAAAATCCCCCTGTTGTAGAAAGCTGGGATTGGGCTTGATGCAAAGAGTGGCTCCTCTGATGGCCAAAAGCTGTGTGCCAGTAGTGCCTGAAAATGCAGATTCTGGTTTCTCAAAAAAGACAAATTGGAACCAGTGACTTTGTACCACCTTCCTCCTTGCTTGACCTCTAGGAAACTTCTGGCAAAGAGAGGAAAATGAGGAAATGAGACTGCTTGCATTTAAGAAGAAACCACGTGCGCTGCATTTGTATCCTTAACTGAGAATGCCCAAGAGCCCCAGCCAGGGGTTGCGGAAACACTCTGCTGTCCAGCCAGGCAAAAACTATATCGAGAAAGGAGACTTTTGTGCTCCTGGGGTGGAAGGAGACATGTGACCTATTGCTGCAGTCTGATGTCATCAAATAAAAAAAGTCTTGACAGAAGAGGGGTTGCCTCCCTGGTTCTGAGAAGGTGGCTGCAGAGAGGTGGCTGTTCCCTGTCAGAGGCTGGTAGGTGATGGTGGATGTGTCTTGCTGGCCTGAAATGATGTGCGGAAGGGTAGCGCCATGCCAGCAAGCTTTCTTCCCAGCGAAGGGCACAGTTCATGCTGCTAGAGAAGGCAGCATAATTTCAGCAGGCTCCCAGAAGAAAATAACTTCTCAGAGCCCAAAAGTTTGCTTGTGATGTTGCCTTTCTTCACCAGTGTGGTTACTGGTGTGGTTTGGTTGGCAAGAGGAATAATTCACCAGCCTGTCTCGGTTCCTGCAGCATCCCCTTGCTGCGTAGCTGTGGCTGTAGCCTGGCACAGGGTGGGAAGCCAGGCGGTGTCAGGCGGGTGCAGCTTCGTGTCCCTCAGGTCAGTGCTGCAAAGCCTTGTGGCCGGCAGAGCTCCGTGTGCTGCAGGCACCCCCAGCTGAAGGGGCCGTGGTGGGCTTGGCACCTTCTTTGCCCAGCAGCAGAGTGACGGAGGGGTGCACAGGCAGCGTCTGCCTTCCTCTGGTGTTCAGAGACCTTGGTTTGTGCTGAGATCAGGGCACCTCAGCTGCCTCCAGGACTTTGCATCTTCTGAGGAGTCCTGTTAAGTGCCCTGGGCAACCCCACGCGGACAGGGCTGCTGGTGAGGTGGTGTAGCAGTGACAGCAACACCACGTGCATTTCTTCTGGGTCAGGCACAGGTTGCTGGCCACTATTGAGCTGCTGCTGTAACCTGCCTCCAACCCTGAGTTGGATTATGGTCCAACGTCCTGATTAGATGATTAATTTCTTTTTTTTTTCTAGATCACAAAAGGCAGAGGCAGCATTGAGTTATAACTGGACAGAAAACTTGTGTAAGAAAATAATTTTTCACCAAGAAGTGCATTCAAGTGAAGTTTTTTGTGGAATTTTTGATTCATTTCTTGTCAAGAAATGAGTTTGTCTCCAGATAGCATCTGGCCGATAGGGGTTTTATGACTGCGGAGTGGCCTCAGGCTGAGGGCGCTTGGGAGGAGTATTGGAGACCTGGGCTTGGGCTCTCGTTAAGCGGGGACAAAAAAATTCCCGGGGCTCTGTTCAGAGCTTTGACCTCCCTGCAGTGAGTACGGTGTGTGGAAAAGAACTTGAAACCGCTGTTGCAGTGGGTGTTGGCGGTCCCCATGCCAGCTCAGGTGCACCTAGCAGAGCCGTTCCCATTGCACAGCCTGCGAGCAAACCCTTTGCCACGTGTCCAGCCCTTGTCCTCGCCCTGTGGAGCCAGCTGCTGGGGGGCTGTGCCTGGGAGCAGGATTGGGTGCCCAGCTGGGAGGGTGCTAAGCAGCTTGCTTTGCTGCATCTGGACCTGTGCCTGGGTAAGCCCTGCAAGAACAGTCTCTGAAGAGAGCTCCCTCAGAAGGATGGCAGGCATCAGCTCAGTGCCTGCCCTGCTGGGGGAGTGTTGTTGGTTATCATTAAAAAGTGCTGTTTCCATTTGAATTTCTGAAACCAGTTTCTTATCGGTGGGTTTTGTTTTGCCTTTGTTAAATTTCAAAGCTCCCACAATCAGATACCTGCTTCTGTGCAATGACAACCACTTCTGAAACTCCACTTCGGTAAGAAGAAAGAGAAGGCGTGAGCTGGGGTTGCTTTTGTCTCGCAGGAGGGGCTGCTGCTGGCCTTGCCATGGAGCAGCCCGTAACCTTTTGAAACCCTTTGAAGGTTTTAGACCTTGTTTTGCAGCGTGAAGGCAGTGCTCCTGCCTAAGTCCTGGCATGCGGGCAAAGCCCCGCTCCTTTTCCTTCTGTCCTCCCCTCTCCGCACGCGGCTGGCTGCCTTGCTCTTGGAGTTGTCATCCTGCCACCGGTAATCATGGAAAAGCCTCCTCTGAGGGCTCCGCGTTCCCGTGTTGGCAGGGCTGCAGCAGTAAAGGCGCTGCAGGGGACAGTCTCCCCGCGCTGGTTTTATCTGCTCGGAAGCAGATGCTCCAGATGGGCTTTGGCAGAGCCATCGGCAGCGCTGCTCTGTGCGCTGCGGGAGGTGGGCGCAGTGCGATAACGTGAACTGTAGGCTTGATTTTCAGGGATTGCTATTTTGTCGTTAGAAATGCTCATAGGAACGTTGTATGAAACACTGATGGTTGCGGGTAGTCTATGTTGCTGTAGGGAAAAGCAAAGACTTCAGATGTTTTTCCACTGCAACTTTTTTTTTTTACTGAAGTAGTTCTTCCCACCCCCCCACCCCCCCAGGAAAGGCTTTATTTTTGCCTCTGCCCCTGGCCTCTCCAAAATACTCACCAGAAGGTCTTTCCAAGTTGTCAGATCTGGTTTTTATAATGAGAGTTACTGAATAACTCTGTAATAAATGGCTTCAGAATAATGTTTATCCACCAGCTTCCCCTCTGTCCTCGTCCACTCTGCTGTGCAGGAGATAGGAAAAGGGGGGAGCAAGGCAGGACTGCGTGGCGCCGTGCCCTGGCCGTGCTGCGTGGAGGTGCAGCCCTGCTGTTTTGCAGGTGGCTGGTGGCTCGCACCAGAGGGTCTGTGTTGCGGGGGCGTTAGCAGGTTTTCTCCTTTCCCGTGTGTTGGGGATCGACCTGTATGAATCCCTCCTCCCCCGCAAAGCATCTCAGCTGGATTCCCTGGAGCCTGTGAGCGAGGGCTGTGTGAGCGCAGGGGCTGGACCCCCGTCCAGGCAGCAGGTACCACACAGCATGGTGCCCCTGGTGCTGCCGGGACCGTGTGTCGGGAGAGGAGGGAGGCGAGGGGTGTGTGTGTCCCTGAGCCAGGGACACAGAGCTGAGCTTGGCTTGGTGTCCCCTCCAGAGCCGCCACAGGCACCGCACGCAGCCCTGGGAGCCACCCTGGGCGGCAGCAGCTGCCCTTCAGAAACCTCTGATACTGGCGTTGCTGAAAAACAGGGCAAAAATATCTGTTAGGGTGAAAAACAGGTATTGATGTATTGATTCTGCTGCCCAAAACCAGCTTGTACGCACCGCCAGAGCGAGAAGCAGCCCCTAGGGCAGCAGGGCCTTGTGTGGCATGTGGGCTGGCTACGGGGGGCCGTGCTGCCACTTGCCAGCTGCCCCTGCCTCGCCTCTGCCTGTGGCCGGGGGCTCTCGCCAGTGTGGCCGGGTGCTTGGTCCCGCGTGGGACAGCCTGTGCTCCCCCCACCATGGGCCGTGCCAAGGTGTGGCTCCCTTCGCTGACCCACTTTTGAAGGGTGAGGGGTGCTGCCGCTTGTCCCCACGCCCCCGTGCGTGGCTGAGCCGTGCGTCCCGGGGCTGTTCGTATGCTGGCTGCGTTATCCCTCCACTTCAGCTTTCTCAGTTTCACTCCTGCTGGCTGCAGAAGCCGGCGATGCTGACGCAGTCGGGCAGAGCCTGAGCCCTACCAGAGCATCCTGTTTCCAAAACAGCTGGTACAATGCTGGAGTCCTCAGCGTCCTTGTATCCGAGGGAAAAACATGGGGAGCTTGGGAGCCAGGGCTGAAGGGGAGGGAACAAGAGGGTGAGAATATTCCCCCCCCCCTCCTTTTTTTTTTTTTTTTTTTTGATTAAGATGTTGGAAAAGCCCAATCTGGGAAGCAGATGGGAACGAATGGTAGAACCTGGTCTCCAAACCCCCAGGAGGCTTTGGGGACAGCAGGGTGGGTGCGGGGAGCAGCCTGTGGCTGTGCAGCAGCTCCTGAGGTTTCCTGGCATTTTACCCCCCCGCCCCCCCCTGCCCCCGCCGAAGCCTGTGGGGATGGCTGAGAAGCCCATTGCCTCTGCCAGGGCTTCACCATCACCACGCTGCCCACCCCAAACTGCTGTCCTGCCTTTCTCCTGGAGCTGCCCAGTGGAACACAACATGCAGGGCTTGATTTGAGGGATTTTTTTTTTTGAAATGAGATCCCTCGTGCCAGCCTTGCGCAGCAGGTGTGGGCTCTGCCCGAGGGACATGTCGGTGCCTGGCGGGGCAGGGTCACCCTCCAGCCTCACGTGCTCCCTGAGGTTTTGCGGACTCCAGCTCCCTTCACCCCACTCAGACAGGAACAGGGTGATTTGCATTATTTGAGTCCTTAGGACGCCCACGGGGGGAAAACTTGCAGAAGAGGTGAAGACAAACACCTGTAGCGCGTGTGTGCACAGACAGACATCACCTGAGCACAGCCTGGCTGCTGGCGGTGAGCAGCCACTGTGCTCCTGCCGGGGGCTGGCTGTCGCGCCGAAGGTGCTGGGCTTTGCGGCTGTCGCGTGTCTGTGGGTGCTGCGGCTCACCCCAGTGCGCGCGAGTGGTGGATGCAGTGGCAGCTTTGGCATCGTAGGGGACAAGCCTGTGTCCTGGGTCATCTAAACTGGCCTCCTCCACCTCAGTGCTCATGGGGGTGCCGGCCCCTGCACGCAGCTGAGCCCATTGAAACAAACCCTTTGTGTCTGCAGCCCAAAAAAACAGTCAGGGCTGAAGGGCACTGTTAATGCAGAGCAGCCACAGCCAGCTGGAGCTCATACCTTTAAATACCAGTAAGCAGATGGTGGGGCTGGCTGGCATAGAGTCCCACTACAGGGTTTGTAGTGCCCCCCAGGGCACAACCCCCCAGTCTGGGGGCTCTCTGGGGGCCATTGAGGTCAGCTGCGTCTCTCTTGCCCCAGAGAGACAGCACCATTGCTGGCGTCACCCCCCCGGGCCTGCCTTGCCCTGGTGCTGCAGTCCCCCAAGGAGCCCCTCGGCTGGTGGCTGCTGCTTCCCGTGGGCCGCCCGAGCCCACCTCGCCATCGCTCTGGGTGAGCTCAGAAGGCAACTTCTGCAAGCTTCCCAGCTTTGATGGTGGCCTGGATTCGGCTGGGATCATTTTCTTCTCGGTGGCTGGTGCAGTGCTGCCGTGGGGTGTGGGAATGGTGTGGTTCGGGACTTTCTGGTTTCCTGGGACTTGCTGGTGGGAGGACTGGAGGGGCGTGGGAAACTGCGAAGGGGACACAGCCAGAACAGCTGACCTGAACTGGCCACAGAGGTATTCCATACGTGGGATGCTGTGCTCAGTATAGAAACTGGGGGGGTTTGCTGGGGCAGCCGGTTGTTGCTCAGGCATCAGTCGGTGGTGGTGAGCAGCTGTATCGCACCTCACCAGTTCTCTTGTTCCCTTCCCTTCGGGTTTCATTCTCTCCCTCTCCCTCCTTTTCATTAGAACTACTATTATTATTGTTGTTGTTATTTTGTTTTTATTAAAATTATTAAGTTGTTTTTATTGAACCTTCGAGTTTTATATTCCAGTTCTCCTCCCCATCCCTCCAGGTGAGGGGGGAGTGAGCGAGTGGCTGCGTGGCACTTAGTTGCCGGCTGGGGTTAAGCTGTGACAGATGGGACAGGGACAGCCGAGGGGTGGCACTGACCGTGTAGCCCACAGGAACGCCCGCCGGCTTGCAGAGATGAGCCCAGGCAGGAGCGGCCTCCCCAGTGCCTGAAGAGGCGCAGGCAGCCTCCTGGCCCATGCGCCCCTCCAAGCCTTCACCAACTCCTGGGGAGGTGACCATGGGCAAGTGGGGCCAGGTCCCCTGGGTGCCATGCTGCTGCTCAGGTGGCCGCGGTGGGGATGAAGGGAGCGGGGACAAGCTTGCAGCCAACCAGGCTGCCTAGATGGCGGCGGTCATGTTCGCCAGCAAGTAGCACGGGCATACCTGTCCTCCTGGGGTGAACAGGAGCTCCAGGCACCCCAGGCACCATAACCTCATGTGCGACATCAAAGCGGCTGAGGAAAGCACACGATGCAAATGAGCAATACCTCAGAGCTGGTGCTTAACCACAGCCGTGTTTCTGCATGCGCTGTGGGAATACGCTGCCGGTTCCCCTGTCTGAAGCTTCTGGTGTGAGCTCAGAGGTTCTTGTTGTCTACCCCAAGGCTTTGGTCCCACTGTCCGGGCAAGGGGTGTCAGGTCAGGCGTGGACCCAGCACTGTGGAAGCATGTCCCCCATGGTCCGGAGACCATCGCTGGAGAGCAGGAGAGGAACAAGCAGAGCATGGCTCCCATGGGTGCCTTTGCTGGCATCACAGTGAGGGACCCTAACGCTTCTGCTGCCCCAGATACTTGATGGCTAATGCTTTTGCTACTAGTAAAGGGAATATGTAAAAAAAAAAAAAGCATGGGCCTGGCCACTCAAGTACTACTAGGATGTTCAGGTGATGGAGGAGCAGTCTGGTTCTCCCAGCAACTGCTCACTTGCTGTGGGGGTCTCATTTCTATTCCTGTAATAGATTATTGCTCTGGTTTTGAACTTGGGAGGAAGCTCAAAGACTGTTACTCATGTCGTCTGCCTGCTGGGCTTTTGATGGTTTATTTGTTAATATTTTCTGAAGACAGCAACCACAGGGAAAAAAGTGGTCCCTAGCCAGAGGCTGAGCTAAAGCGGCTGGGATGACTCTGGCCATGGCAGTTCTTTGTAAGAACTAAATTCCCTGTCTCTGTGGGAGTGTGTCTCAGTCTCATGCTCCCCTCTCTGCTGGGCTGACATGGGTGCAGCAGGGCCAGGCTGCCCGTGGCTGGGCAGCGAGGGCACCGCGCGCCCCACGAGCGTGCCTGGCCACATGGCCATGCTTCCTGCGGGTGTCACAGGCGAGAGGAGCTGCAGCTGCTTTTCAAACCGAAACTGGGGAGGAAGAGAAGCACTAAGGATTTCTTTTAAAGAGCAGAGCATGGCGGCAGGTCTGAGGCATGTCTGCTCCCTCGAGCCACGGTAACGGCACTGCCGGCTACAGCAGCCTTGCTGCTCCCAGGCTTGTTGGAAATCTGGAGAAATCCAGCGTTACAACGTGGCTGGGAAGGGGCCCAGTGAGCAGGGAGACCTGCAGCTGTGCAGGAAAAGGCTGCGGGCAGGCTCCCTGACTCCTGGGGGGCTCACAGGGAGCCGGGGGGCAGCAGCTGTCCCATGGCACACAGCTGGGGACGGGGCTCAGCCTGTCCCTCTGGAGCAGGTGTGTTAACCGAAGCCGCAGGGCTCAGCAGTGCCAGTGCTGCCCTTGCTCACAGCTGCGGTCCCCAGGGCTCCTGGCAGCTGGGCAGTGCTTTGCAGCTGCATCGACCCAAAAAAGCGTGGGGAGGGGTGTAGCAGCCCCATTTGGCATGACTGCCGAATCCAGAGCCCCGGGGACCAGGGAAGCTGCAGGGAGCCCAGCCCAAACCAAGCACGCACCACAGCTGGCCGCAAAGGGAAAGGGAAGGACACCACACAAGCAGCCACTCCGTCACCTTCACCTAACAGCTGGAGAAACACTGCATTATTCAGGCTGAGCGTAACTGCCGAGAAGCAGCTGCCCAGATGCTGATGCTACATTATGTCTCCTCCCAGCTCCTGTGGATGCTGGCATGTGGCTGGGCGCTGGGTGCCCATGTCCCCTCTCCATCGTGCACAGCTTGCCAGGTGGGTGCTGTGGGACCATCACCAATTCTGTGCAAGCAGGTGGCCGTGGTGCTGTGTGCCAGATGCAGGCCCAGCCCGTGGTGCGCCGCTGCAGGAGGCTCCGGGTCTCCATGCACTGCTCTGGGCCTTTCAGAAATCCCTTGGCACCTTGGCTAATCCGTGGTGACTGCATGGCCATGGCAGAGGCTGAGGCTGGGGGACACTGGGGAGATTGGTGAGGGCTGGGGGTGCTGCCACGGCTTGCTCCGTCAGGGGAATTCCTTGGCAGTTTAGCCACATCTTTGCACCATCCTTATCTGTGGTTTTCTGCTCACTTCAGAAGTGAGTTTTCTGTTAAAGCACCTCATCTACAGCCTAATTCCTCCCTGGGGTCACCAGGCAGAAGCCCATTGCACTTCAAGCACAAAGGCTGATGCGTGTCCTTGGTGTGTTGTGGTCCCCACTGGCCTCCTGCTAAGAACGCACCTTGGGATGGGGTCTGGGCTTTCATTGGGCACGAGGATGCTGCTTTTCTGCTTGTCATGGGCTGGGGCCAGTGAATTATGTCTCCATGAAAAAACAGGGGACTCAGTGGCGTCTGGGTAAATGAGCTCTCGATCTTGGTGTGCTTCCTTCTGTAGTGAATGCTTTGGTTCAGACTCAGCCCCACGAGTCGGAGAACTGCAGAGCAGAGGAGATCCATCGCTGTAGCCCCCGGCCAGCCCAGCTGAGGCCATGGCCAGCCCCCGATGGGCACTTGCGCAGCCCCTGGACAGCCATGCACAGTGGGCAACACTCCACCAAAGCCTGACGAAGCCGTGGTGCACATTGCAGTGAGATAACCAGGGGATTCCTCCTGGCCCACTCCCACAGCCCATCTCTGGAGCACAGGATTAAATGCAGCCCACCAGGACCTCACTGCATCTGTGTGCAGGCAGAGCTGGAAGTGACGGTGGGGATGCCTGGGGTGAAATGGTCTGAAAAGGGGATGCTCTGGGCAGCTGAAAGCTTCTTCAGGTGTCCTGCACCCAGCCAGGGGGGCTGGAGCCCTGGGCTGGCACTGCTGCGGGCAGCACACTGCTGAGGTGGGATGAAGGTGAGACCAGCTCCAGTCCACGTCCCCATCTCACAGCCTGAGACCACGGCCTGCCCCAAGGTACAAGCTACACACCGCAGCTGATGTGGTTGCAAATGAATTCCTTTATTTTCCAACCCCCACACATATAAAAGCTCTTAATGGCTCGTTGTCTTGACTCCCATAGACAGGTCCAAAGACAAGGTGTACTTTATGGTGGGGAGGATCTTGTCAAATAGAGAAAGAAAAGAAACCCATGTAAAAGCCTGACAAGAGGCACGATTTCAGCATGACAGTACGGTGTGGTCCCCAGCCCCTCACTGCTGGTTGGGGCTTTGCACCATGTGCAAATAGTTACCGCTGACACAGGAACAAGACGCTGTTTCCCGGAACACGGGGTGTGCGTGGGAAGGGGTACTTACCCTGGGCTGCACTCGGGGCACCTTCGCTGACCTGACCTCCATGAGCATGGTCCGTAGCAGACCTCACCAGGCAGATGCACGATAGAGCAGTTGCCATCCCGCCACCGCCTCTCTGTGCACTCATTTCCTGTGGTTTATCCTCTTTTGGACAAATTGCATGCTGTAAATGAGGGTGTGAGTCTCAGACAAACTTCAGATCCAGTAACTCAAAGGAATTAATGTTGCAGGAACCCACAGGAAATCTGAGAAATGCAAACTCATTTCTCTTGGAGTCGGCACCAATCAGGCCATGTGGCCTAACGCCAAGTGATAGCAATGTGTTAAGCACCAGCGAGCGATGAAACATCCGTCACTTAGGGACTTAAACCATTACTCACTGCGGAGATCCGCTATAAGTGAGCTGACTTCACAAATGGTAGCTCCCATCCATTAGCTTCCCTGCTCCCAGTAGACTGAAAGCTGATTTATTAACTTTATTCCCTCCACTCCTCTCACATGGCCTCTCGGAGCAAATCACACCCCGTGGATGAGGCAGTCACCAGAAGGCGAGCTGAGAACAGGATCCTATATTTAGCAGCTTGTGCTGGAGCTGATTTTGAGCCAGGGGAAGGACACGGGCAGGCAGCCCAGCAAGGACCCAGCCCTCCTGTGACCAAGGTTTCTCAACCATGGGTGATGCTTTGCAGCATTTAGCAGTGATTAAGTTTGCTTAACCTAATCATCCACTGGATTAACTGACAGTCAGAGGATTGCCAAGAGATTTTTTTTTTTCAGCCCAGAAGACGTCAGCTTGAGAAGAGGTCTAAAAGAAGCACGAAAATCTGTCTAGGTGGAGAGGAGAAGGGGAGGCAGGCAGCGGTCAGAGCAGGCTCGGCGGTGCCGTGCTGCCGGCTCGTGGCGAGAGGGGCGGGAGGCAGTTTGCGAGGCTCGCTCCAGTGCCTTCCCCTGCCACGGCTGCCTCTGCTTTGCTTTTGGGGGCATCACTGCGTTATGGCTCCAGGGAAATTCCTCCCTGCTTCCAATCGGTCTGGCAAAACTACCCATCTAGGAAACTAGCTTGCTTTCCTCTCTACAGCTCTCGACAAATGCAGCATGGAGACAGAGGGACCGTCATTCCCCGCAAAAGCAAGAACTGCTCAAAAATAGCGTCTGCCCAAGCAATTTGTGATTTGGGGCACACCAGCTGCCTGTGGTGCCAGAGAGCTGCAGCTTGGGTGCTCTCAGCTCTCTGATTCTCCCAGGCCAGTGGACATCTGATGCTCCAGCTAGGCATGGACACGCGACTCAGCTGCTTGGCTCCTTTCTGGGGTCTTGGAGCAGTGCTAGAGTTTCTAACTAAGCTTTGAAGCTGCCCTCAAGCGACTCCTGCAGTGAGGGAAGGATGGAAGCCAGGGGACAAGGCTGTGTCCCTGCTCTGCAGGCAGTGCTCCTCCCAAGGACTGGGTGCCCAGCACTGCGAGAAACCCTCCGCCCCAGGAGCCTGCCAGTCTCCGACACCTGGGGTTTTGGTTTCTCAGCTTTAAAGATGTCTAGTAGAGTTACAAAAATGTCTTGGGGATGCAAGCGTTGGATTGCTTTGACCCTGGGAGAATCACAGCCATAAGTAGTGCATTTTTACCCCACGTTTGACTGATTACCTACCGTATTATTAAAAGCCTACACAGGGCTCTGCACGGAGTGGAGAAGTGCCACCTGCCCACAATGCCCAGCATCAAACACCCCCTCCCCAGCCTGAGGGACTCCATGCTGAGACAACAGGGACCAGCCAGCACCCACTAGCTCTGGGGTGTATTCCTTAGGGACCAATGCTGCCCCAAGCTTGGGACATCAGGCATAGGGGCTCCCAGGCTCCTACTGTGTGTCTAAGTCAGTAATATCAGCGAGAATGTAAGGGGACCGCTGCATAGGAGTGTTTATTTAAATACCTGCAACTGGAGTTAGCCAGAGGCTGGTACGGCTCCTGCCCTGCATCTGCCTCTCAGGCAGCCCCACATACCCCTGGTCCCTGTTTCAGCAGGACACAAGGCTGAGGGAGAACCAGCCACCTCCTTTTCGGAGGCTGAAGCAGCCTCTGCACTTCTGCTTTCCCCATCCCAGGGTCACTGTGTTGGGGTTGGGGCTCTCTTTGGATGCTGGGGGAGTTCTTGCACCCAAGTGTGGCTCCTGGACAGGGGCCATTGTATGGCTGGGGCTGCCGGTCGTGGTGGGCTCCCGGCAGGCAGCAGCGCTGCCCGCAGACACACACTCCACCTGAAAATTTCCAGCTGATTTGAGCACTTTCGTTTTTTCCATCCTATATTCTGCACAAGTCATAGCAGTATTGATGATATCGCTGGGTGGAGAGACATGACTGCGCCCGCTCCTAGCACTACGCAGATGACTCCACCACGTTATCAGCTGAACTTCTCCGGGATTTTTTTTTTCTTTTTTTTTTTTTTTTCTTCAGCCACCAAATACCAAAAGTCTTTTTCCAGCAAAAATGCTGATTTCTTTGCAGTTAAACTGCAACAAACCCATAACAAGCAATTGCTGGAAAGTGGATCAAAAGACAGCTCTTCAAATGCTCCTGCTGGCCTAATGAAGTGCCTCAGGAACAGTGGTTTTGAAACAGTCCCCCCTGCACTCAGTGTCACCGTGGGAGAAGGTGGCCCATGGGGCAGGGCTGGTGTGTCACAACCTTGAGACGAGTGTGGGTGCTACATAAAGCTACGGGGGCTTTATTTTCCAGCACTAACAAGCATCTTTACCCAGATCTACACTGATTTTGTAGACAGTAATGGTGCAACTGATGAGTCATAACCACAAATATTATTTATCAATTAGCACAACTATAGTGCTAAGGCAAGAGTAACAACCACAGAGAAATTAGCGGAGGAAGTAGAAAAACGACTGGGAGAAACTTTGCCTGAAAGATGGGAAAGTGGGCATGAAATCTGGCAAAGCACAGCACAAACTGTTTGAGATTTGAAGGTACCTTGCGTCTAGGTCTCTGACAGGTACTTCCATCCTCCACCACCCAAGCAGGATGGGCCACCAGCCTGGAGGCAGTGGCCTGCTTTCCCCGCTGTCCCAGCCTACCTGGCCAAGTGCCCCAGCCTGGCAAGCCGATGGGGCTGGGTCCCATCGCAGCTCACGCAGGTTTCGGTGCCCATGGGGAGCTGGCAAGGGTATGTGCAAGAGCGGACCTAAGTGGGAACAGATTGCCCGTTGATCCCGCCTGCGCTGGAACGATGTCTGAGGTTGATGAGGGCCTGTGGCGTTAAGAGAAGAAAAAACCCTGCTGCCACCACGACTGCCTCCTTGCTCGCTCACTGCCTGCCTTCGGTTGACCTAGTTGAGTCACGGGGAAGACAGTGAGTGAGAGACATCCTGCGCTGTGGTTGGCACTGACGCTGCCTGGGGAGAAAAAGGTGCTTCTCCCGAGGGTCACTCCCTGCCCCACGTAGGCAAGGGGAGCAGGGGCAAGAGGTGAGTCCCCCTAGACAGGGCCAGTGGAATGGGATGGCTCTTGCTCACATCCATGGCACGCCAGCCCAGCCCTGTTCCCCGTGCTGCAGTCCAAAGGGAAAACTTGATTTCTCTTGCTCTGGCCACAGCGAGGGAGGCTGCTGGTGGCTCTCGCCCAGTTGATGTCTGGGAGAGCTGGTGCGAGCCGAAGGCACAGGCTGGGTGGTGGGGAAAGGAGCCGGGCTAGGGGTAAGTTACTGCAGGGGCCTGGCTGGGTGCTGAACCCCAGTTCAGACACGTTAAGCAAGTTCAGACGTGTTCGCTGCTTGCAAGTCATTGCTTGGTGTGTCTTATCTGGTGGCTGCCCCTCCATGGGACCCACCCCAGGCAGCCCCGGGAGCCCGGCGGCAGCAGGACATGCTGACCCCCCCCCAGGGCTGCTGACCCGGGGCAGTGAGGCAGGCAGTGCTGCCACCACCTGTGGCCCTCTCTGCATCCCCTGGGGAGTTGTGGCACAGAAAGCCTTTCCCGGAGGGAAAAACAGATTTATTATTATTGACACTAAAAGTGACTCAGAACTGGGACGGAAAATTAGAGGCAAACTTTTTTTTCTCTTCTTTTTTTTTTTTCTCCTTCTGAAGTCTTTTTTCTGTGTGTGTGTGCAAACTTTTTTTTTTTTTTTTTTTTTTTGGTAGGGAAGAGGATCAAAGAGATAAAAACCTCCCCAACACAGAACGGCTGGATTCGGGTTTGGATTGTTGTGGGCTGGGACAGAGCGTTAGGAGGTGGACCAGCAGGGAAGGGCTGCAGAGGCTGGAGCCAGGCTCAGCTCGTTACACCCCAGGGCAGCGTCCCTGGGGCCAGCTGAGGCTCTTCCCAGCTATAAAGGCAGCAGGGCTGGGGCTGCCTCTGCCTGGGGGGTTGCCCAGAGCAGAGCTGGGGCAGCCCTTGGGGTGCTGTGGGTGGGATGCAGGCGAGCCCCAGCAGCCAAGCCCCGACACCGTGGGGTGTTTCCACATGAGCTGGTGGATCTGGCCGCTGCAGCTTCCTCCCAGCCCAGGGCAGGCAACATGAAAGGAGAAGTGATGTAAAAAAACCCAAGGTAACCTGGGCCCTTTCCCCCATCCCCAGTCTTGAAGGGAGCTGAGCATGTTGGCAGGGAAAAGCAGTGTCGGGGAATAAACTTTCTTCCTTGTTCAGACCTGAGTTATCTGTTGCATGTGTACTGAAGATGCAACTGAAAAAAAAATAATAAATCACTCCTTAAAAGTCTCTAAAATACCTGCATATGCTAAAAAAAAGCAAACAATCCCTAAACACTGGATAAGGAAGGATGATTTTAACATAAAAAAGATGTCACCAAATCCCTGAGCTATAACTTACGGGTTTTGCAGTCTTGCAATTAAAATATTTTACAGTTGTTAATGCCAGCGTGGGAGCCTGTCCAGAGGGCTGTAGCTATCCAAAAGAAACCAAAAAGCAACTGATGCTCCAAGTATCTGTTTAACAAGCGAGCTCTGGTGACATCGCAGGGGAGAGGATGCTGCTGGAGGGGGCACAGGTGGTCATACACCCCCTGGGTTACTGCATCTGCCTTGGCGAGGAACCGGCAAAATCTGCCTGTCTGCCCAGCACAGGGTGGTTGCCCAAAGGCACATGGGGCTCATTATGGGATGTTGGGAAAAGCCTTTTGACGTTGTACAGGACTTACTGTGGGTTGTGTGGGGAAGGAGCAAACGGGGGAAAGGGAGGGATCAAGGCGGTTTGGGGAGGAACCAGTGCGGGAAAAGGGGACGAATGGGACTGCTTGGATGCCTGTCTCGCCATGGCCTGTGCCTGATTGCTGCGGTGTGTCCTGTCTGCTTATTAAACTCTTTTTAGCTGTTTTCCTGGTGAGGGGCTCTGCCCGGTGTGCATGGAGGTGGGAGTGCCAGTGACGGGAAGGACAGCGTGGGGCCCAGCAGCCAGTGTGCTGGGATGGCAGCAGCCAGAGAGACTGGTGCGCAGGTGGGTGTCTTGGTGTTTGAGATCGCTAGCAAGCCAGACCAGCTGGAAACTAGGATAAAAGGCTCCGGAAGATAAACTGGAGAGACTGTATGTCTGAGATCAGCAGCTGAATGAATTACATTGTATGTATATATTCTCTGCTAATGAGTTTTCATCCTGATTAGCCAGAGAGGGGAACAGGATGAGGCCACTGGTGCTGTCTGTGTGAGGGCTGTGCATTTTCTGCCTGTGCTGGTTTACTTGGCTGACTACATGTGTATGTGCCTATATAACTGTATACACATATGTACAGGGGGTGTGTGTGTATACATTCTGTGTGGATGCACACTCTGCTTCATTGCTGGCCGGACGCAGGGACTCGGAGCCGCAGCAGCCTGACCTCTGTTGGGCTGCCAGATCTGGCAAACCTGAACACAAACCAACCTCAGCACAGGCTTCCCCAGTGAGAGGCTGGTGTGAACCCACACCTGCTTGCCTGCCTGCAGAGAGGTGGCCCCTCTCAAGCCCTCCTGGGGGTGGGGTGGGGGGCTGGCTGCAGGCAAGGGAGCCCCAAACACTCCCCTGAAGCCCAGCTGTGTTCGTGTCTTTATGGGAGAAATTAGACAGGGCTGTTTGTATTTTGCTTAAGGACTGGTGAAAGTGGCAGGTAAAGAAGGAAACAAACGTGGGTCAACTGCAGATATCGTCATGAGGGGCTGCCTGCTTGGCCCCCCCGGGTTTTGTGCTGCCACACGCCTTGTGCGTCTGCCTGTGTCCCCTGGGGCTGGCAGCGTGACGGCTGCGTGGGAAGGGCAGGGAGCCAGAGTCTCTGGGGGCTCTGACTGTGATCGCAGCCTTTGTGCTGTCCCCCGCTTTAAAGCCTTGCAGGAGCACGAGTGCTGCTGTGTGTAATACAGAGAAAACCTCCAGCTGGGATTAGTCATTTGAGGCTCTCAATGCTGCCTCGCAGCCCTCTGAACTGGTGCTGCGGAGGGGCTGGACGCACTCATCTGTAGAGCCCCTGCACGCACTGAAATACGTGGCCACGCGATGGCTGTGGGTGCCCCTGTCCACAGCACCCGTGGGCTGCTCCGGCGAGTGCACGTGGCCTCCTGCCCGCGCTGACACAGCCCTGGGCAAGTGGGGCCCGGCTGCTTGTTTTATATTGGTAGGAGAATTATACAGCAGCTGGGAAATATTTCCTGCCCCAGCTGTGTTCCTGGTTTATGTCACAAAGATGGTGAAATTGGCATGAGATGAGCCTGGAAGCCTCAAGGACTATCTGCTGTGGGCAACTGCTTGGTTTTTGCGGGATACAGACCTTTTCTCACCTCACCCAAAAGTAAAAGATTAAGCCTGTGGAAGCCCTGTTGTAATACAAACTTTTCAACCATTCATTCAAGCTGCGTCTCATCTGGACAGTTCAGTCTTTTGTAAATAAAAGGAATAAAGAAAAAAACCTGAGAAATCTGAAAGCGGGTTGTCTGCCATGTTAAAGCAGAGGTGGGCACCAGCTCCCAGCACCCTCCCTCCTGTGGGATCTTGAGAAGGAAACAGTGATGCTGTGGGGAAGATCTCTTATCAGGACTCCTGCATCACCAGGGTGAGCATCAGGAGAATTTCCAAAGGTTTCAGATGCACATTTCCTAATATAGAAACTGTTAAGCTGGATGCTAGTGGTATATTTGGTGCTCTTTACAGTGAATCAACATGATTTGATTGCTGAAGAAGTGGTCAGAGCTTAAAGAGTAGTGACCACAATCTGACCATAGTCAGTATGAGCAAAGGACAGCCCCAGCCAGTAATACAGCTATTAGATGTTTCAGAAGGACTAATATAAATTAGGGGAAATCACAAGCAAAACTGACCAGGTGGAAAGAAAAATAATTAAATGACTGTGAATGGAAAGTTAAAGAGCTCTTTCAGAAGTGTTTGAGAAACAGTGAAGGAAGCAATTTAGCCAGAAGTTTAACCTGACAGCTATGTTAAAAATAAGAAAACAACGTTCAGAAAGCAAGAAAAGGAAAGAGTTCATGTTGTCCATGAGGGAGATGCTATGAAGCATCATGCTGGTCAACATGCTTTTATTGATGCCGGCTCTTGATTCAGTCTCTGGAGTTCCATAACTCATGGATAAGTCTTTTCTGACACAGCTGATGATGAGAGGCAGGTGAAGCGGTATTACATGCATCCTGGTTAGAAAAGGATGAGCGTGGCATTCCAAGAAAACACCTACAAAGGGATGAAGTGATTAATCAAGCAGGAAATGGTACTGCATGTGGGTCTTTCTTGCTGGCCTTGGCTGGGGCAGGAATGATGTCTAACCCTTCTCCACCTCTTTAATGCAATAGTTTGAAGTAAATGTAAGGCTATCACCACTGATTAAAAAGCACAAGTCACCCCAAGATGGAGAGACACATGGCAGAGGCTGGGGTTTGCAGAGCTGTTGGAATCTGCAGCCTGTCCCTGTTCTAGAAATGTCACCAGCTCTTAACCCCCTGCTCTCCTTCCTGCAGTCTCTGCTTGCCCACCACCCATCCACTCATGCTTCACTCCAGCTATTTAAGGGAGCTAATACAAGGTAGTACCTCTGCCTGAAAGTCTTCCCCAAAACCCTGCTCACAATCCCTATCAGCATGTTTAGAAGAAGTGAACAAGCGAGAGACCCATAGGAAGAATCCAGAGCTGCAACAAATCCTTGTTTTCGGGAAGCATGACTTTGGAAGCATTTTTTTTGGCCATAAATACTCCCACAGGGTGATGAAGAGAAGCAGACAGGTCAATAATTACAGTGCTGGATAGGCAAGAGAAACCACTTCCTTCACCCAGAGCAGGGCTGTGTCTGGATCATCACCACCTTCGCATCCGTCCTGTGGGTTTCTAACATCACAGGAATGACTTGGGAATTGAACTGGCTGAGCCGGGGAGCTCTGCAATACCAGCTGCATTTCTGAATGTCAGCTGGAGTTTATTTTTTCCCCCATAGTTTACCATTTCTCTTTACCAAAAAAATGGCAAAAGATGTAATTGATTTTCACTCCTGATATCTTATGACATGATGGTATGGTACGGTGGGATTTCTGACTGAAACAGCTACTGAGGAAAAGGAAGGGAGATTGATATGACTGAGTTCACCTTGACCTTTTAAGGGTGTCACAGTGAACACTTAGCCCCTGCCCACTCAGCTGATACTGCGGTAAATGAGGTCCACTGTGAGGAACAGAAGAGCGCAGTCCTCAAGGGCTCGCTGGAAAGCGATAATACTGAGGGCAAAGATTACCGCCGTCAATGGAAACTCTTCTGTCACGTCAAAAAGGGAGCAGCAGCTGATGTTGAGAAACCTATCAAGTATGGTGTGAAATGCGGTGGCTGCTAGCGAAGGGAATGTCACCTTCGGCTTGCTCGGAGGGCTGCGCTGAATGCCACAACGCTGCTGTTAAAAGCTGCTTTTAAATATGTAGCTCTTCCCCAGTCACTGTACCTGCTTACAGATGCCACCCAGCCTGTCCTGGGACGCTGAGCACACTGCAGTCCCTAAGCACCAAGAAAAGCCACCAGAGAGGGAAGTCCTAAAGCCCGACTTTGCTGTGCCTGGTGTAGCCAGAGCTCAGCACCACATCCTCTTGGAAAAAAGTCTTATCTTGGCCTGAGGACTGTGACAGCCAGGGAACACAACCCTGCACACAGCAGTGAGGAACCAGCAAGCTTCTGGAGGCGTGCCCTGGAGAATCCATGTGCCACTCAGCCCAGTGCTCCCATAAAGCAGCTTACTTGGAAAAATCCCAGCGCAGCACTCTGGGGTGAGGTATGGTGGGATTTACCCCAATGGTGATGCTCCTTTTTTGGGATCTCCTCACAAAATCCTGGCTCCACATAAATGTCAATATTTTTGCTAGTGATTTCACAGCATTTTCACAATTTCCTTCTCTACTTTACACTGCCAAAAATAGCCTGACTAATAAGCCTCTCCACTGGCTCAGTGCCTCTGCTGGCAGAAATCCTTGACACACGTCAGCCAAGGAGTGCCTATAAGCAAGGAGCAAGAAAAGGCCACATGGAAGTGAAATCAAGGGTGAGGGATAGTTCACATAGTTCAGGGACACTGGAGCAGGAATCCATAAACTTTTTAGGCAAAGTTCCTTGACTTTGATAAATATACCTGGCTTATTTACAAAATACTTTATTTCTGGACAGAAACATTAAACGGCAATAGCTGAGGCACATGCTGAGCAGCAGGACCTGGATGAAAATTCTTGCGTTTGTAATACTGCTTTTCCCTGCCTGCTATAAAACTGCAATGCTTCCTTTGCTATTTCCCACTGGTTTACTAAATCAAACCACATGACTGGTTATTCTTGAGGCAAAGGCAGCCTCGGTGGAACATATGCAGTCGCACGCAACAGTAAGTTGTATTACTTGGCTGCAGCAATGCACGATGGCAGCAGCAGCGCTGTTCCCCTAGTCAGTAATTTATTCCAAGTGGAGGCCAAACCTTTGAATTACAGGCAAAGACCACCAGCAAGACCAGCAAGAACCGAGAGGTCAGATCTCACCTGTGAGCATGTCCCCGTTCCTGCTCGGCTTGCCAGAGGGCCCAGAGGATCCCCAAAGAATCCCCAAGCACATTGCAGAACAGCAGGTCCAGGAGAATAAAGCATGTCCTTCCATTCTGCTGTCCTTCCAGTCAGATGTCCTTCCATTTTGATGTCCTTCCGCTTTGACAACAAACCATCAATAATCACTCAACCAGCTCCACTTCTGCTGAGCAGCAGTTTCATACAGAACATGCTTCATGAAAAAGCTTCATGAAAGAGAGAGTCAGCACTATCACTGACGGCACCGTGAATGCCCACAGCTATTCCTCTGCCCAAGAGGCTTCCTTGCCCCACAAGACAACGTTAAGTTTTGTTCTTGGAAACCCACACCGGTGGCTGCTCGTTTCCTTTTTCCTTCTAGATGTTTACAAACTGTTCAGTTGGTTGTTTCACTGTTTTTCTGAGAAGTTAAACGTTCCTATACAGGTCTCCAATTCCTCCTTTTGAGGAGGCAAAAGCACTTTCCCAGAAAATGGAAACTCTGTCGAGGAGGGTGCCAGCAAGGGCTGCCAGACCTTGAGCAGGGCCCCCCACCTCGGGGCTCCCACACACAGGGTTCTCCCCACGGGCTGTGGTCAGCGGTGAGGATGCTCTTTGTCCCATCCCAGTGGCTGGAGCACAGCAGCACGGGGACAGTGGCAGGCTGGGCTCCGAGCTGCATCTGAGACCTGGTACAGCAATGAGGCTGCAGGATTCAGCCTTGACTGTGGCCAACACACTTTAGCCAAGGTTTTAAAACACACAGCTCCCCAGGCTGGGAAAGCCCAGAAATGATAGCCTAACGTAAGGGAGACTGGATTGTTGTCAAAAAAACCCCAAACAACCCAGCAAGCCATGCTACTGGTTAACTCTGGTTTCCTTCAGTCCTGGCTGGAATAACATTGCTTTATCTGCCACCGAGAGGCATTTCTTTGGAAAACTACTAAGTAACCAGGCTCTGCTGCAGAGCGCCAACAGGCTCACAAAGCCCCCAAAGCCACCTCAGCCTGCCGGCTTGCCCCATCACTGGAATGGCATGATGACTGCGAAGGGTTGAGGAAAAACCCCAAGAGACTCCAGCTTTAGGCTCCCTGTGGAAGAGCTACCAAAATAATTTGGATCAACACAGCAAATTTTGGCAGCTGCTGGGTGTGTGCAGCAAGCCTGCAATGCATCAGGGTGCCAAAGGCCAGGAAGATTTCCTCTAGGATGGAGAGCAGGGGCTCTGACAGCACATGTCTAAAGCCACCAAATTTGCATGCACGTTTTCATATGCAAGGCAGGAGGCAATTAAACCCACAATAGATAGTCTGTGCATAGGTGTTTATGATGCCTCTGAATGAGCTGTCCTCTTTCCTGTTTCAGACACAATGCCAGATAAATTACTTGAAATGTAGCTTTTGATCCTCAGCACTGTTGGTCTTGTTAACCCAGGCTGAGCAACACTTGCACTGGGGAGTACAGAAATGATGAGGCAATTTCAGAAATACATATGCACACCCTCCGCCCACATTTTTTTTTTATGTGGGGCGAGGGTGTGCATATGTGTTTCTGAAATTTATGGGTTTAGGAACAAAAGCAGTAGAAGATCCAGAGTTGAGGATGGAGCTGGGCGAGAGCTTGTGTCTGGTTCAAAGGCATGTACCCAAAATGTGAGAATTAACAGAATCACATGAGTTTGGAACACCTATGCTCAGCATCCTGGCATTTTTGCAGAAACTAAGCAGCAAATGGCAAACCCAAGTTTCCTTTCTTGGAGGGAGTCTGCAGGGCAGAACAGCCCATGTTTCTGTGATACACAGCAATGCCTGCTCTTCCAGGAAGACAGCCACGGCATCATGCGTGTGTGCTCTCGGTCTGTGATTCCCCGCTGAAACATGGACGAGCCCGTCGGTAGGCTGTGCAAGGCCTGCAGCTGGCTGCCTCTGCAGTCATTCGCTGGCAACTATCGCTACAGGTAGGAGCGCAGGTATGGGGCAGCCCTGGCCCCACAGCCCTCCTCCATGCCTGCCTCCTTCAGCCGTGGGGGCTGCAAACGGGGGTCTGGGCACACTGCCCCGAAGACAACCCCATGGCAGAGACCTCTGGGCACGAGGAGGCACGTGCTCAGGTGTTGTGTGGCCTGGACAGCCCTCTGAGCCTGTTTCACCTTTCCTGTGGGTC